>NC_046227.1:5226146-5541930 GCF_009819885.2 Catharus ustulatus | reverse complement strand
AAAGCTGGAAAAATAAACGCCTGGAAAAGTACAAGGCATAAAATCCTTGCTCTTCTGGTCTGTGATTGGGCTGGAGATGGAACTCAAGCTCAGTCTCACCATCTCTGGCAGTTTAGCACCTGCTGAAGCCAGGCCCCTCCTCCTGCCCCACATGAGCACACAGCCTTCCCTGCTCAAAGGGCTTATGTCTAGACCAGAAACAAGACGGCTTTTTTACCACAGCACTGTACAGCTGAGTAGCACCAATAACTGTTTCACCACAAGGTCCAGACTGAAGCTGCAGAACAGAAGCCCCTAAAGGACAGACCAAGGTGATCCTAAGTCTTCATGAAGCTTCTGTGTGATCACAATGGCACTTCAACCTTGAAAGGGTCTTACTAGTCTTAGCATTCAAACATGACACAGTGAATTACCAGTTTTGATGGGTTTTTTTTCATGGTGGTGATGTTGATTAAACAATTCAACACTCATTTCAAGTGGTGCCCAAGCATGTCAAGTCTGCTTCCCTCCTCCTAGGAGCACAGACTGCCCTGGAAGTAGAACTGGTCCAAACACTGCTTCACCATCTCTTCCAGCTACCACTGCCACTTCTGGTGGCTGCTGCTTTCGTGCTGTCTCAACTGCTCTTCTGCTTCAGCTGACAATTCAGAGCTCCCAAAAGCCCTGAGGCACCAACAGGATCAGCAGCTCTGTCATCTTACACAACACAGACACTCACACAGCATCCTCCCCCTGGACAGACCCACAGCCCCTCCTGCTGCTCCTCTGGCTCCAGGGACCATCCCATTACTAAGCCCCTCGAGAGACCCCTGTGACCATCCCCACACTGCAGACCTCCTACAGCATTCTCCATCTCCTGACAAAGCTAGGCTTGCCCTAGTTCTTTGTCTGACCCACAACAACTCTCACACAAGACTTGTTTTTCAAAAGGTCTTAGAGCAAGCCTCTCTACTCCAATATACCCATTTGACTCACTTAAATGCAGAAATCTTTTAAAAAAGGAAAATCAAGGTCTGGGCCCCTCTAGAAGAGGTAGAAGCTGTTTTGTTGTTGGTTTGTTTTTGTTTTTTTTTCTCCAGCCTATCACCTCTTCACCCTTACTTTATTTTAACCCTGCAGCTCAGTATTACCCATCTTGGAATGACATTTTCCTGGTAGAATCTATTTTAAAGCAAGCCAAATTAAAAAAAAAAAAAAAAAAAAAAGAGGGCTCTGCCACTTTGTACTTGATGCTCTCCCCTGCCAGCAGAGCAGGCAAACAATAAAGTCTCATTTACACTGTCTGCACTAGCATAAACGGGCCCAGCCCCATCCAGCCCATGCAGACATGAGATCTGCAGTTGCCAGCACAGAGCTGTGGTGAGAACACCCATGATGTTAAAAGAAATAACAGGGGATGGCAAAGGAACAAACTACCGGGAGTAGGTGCTTCCCTGACACTCCTTGTCAGCTTCCAGAGCTGCCAGACGTTTGGCACTGCCTTGATCTTCTCAGGTCTGGGACAGCAGCAGCCAGCCTTGAGATTGCCCATCCATCCCCTCACCTCTCCTTCAGTATCCCCAGGCTTACAGAGCAGCAAGGATGGGCATCCTTTCTGTGGAAAAAAAAAGCTACACACCCCTTACCAAGCACTATCTGCAATACTTAAGCTCACCACACCCAAAAAACCCAGCCTACTGAGGAGACACCTGTATCCCCAACAAAACACCATGCTAGTTCCCAGAAGAGACTCTCCTTATATAAGGGAAGCCAGCAACCTTCCCACATTGCACAGAAGATGCTGGCAGGAAGACTGTTTCTCTGCATGAAGAAGGCTATGGCATGAGCACCATGCCTGCTGATTTCCTAATATGGATCACAGTCCAATGGATTTAAATCCACACGCCCACAGCCTCGTCATGTTTCTCACTTGGTGTAAGACTGAGTTTAATCTTTTTATCCCGCTGACAGGATATTAATTTTACCTAATGGCCCAAGAGCTGCCAAGAGCTACGAGCCATTGTTCACATTTTTATGGCATTGTTCAGCTTTCCTTCCCAATGAGGAGCTTCCCATTAGCCCTGACTTTGCTGAGGTGTCACAGCATGATGTGAAGAAATGCCAGCTACACGGTGGATCCCAAGTCAGGAGTGCAAAGCACAATCTGGACTTCTGCAGGAGGCAGGACTGATCCAAGCCACTGTGCCAGGAACAACATTTGACAGTATCAAGAAGGTTGTTCCATTTCAGCAGTTGGTGGGTTTGGATATTGCCGCCCTAAAAATAATTCAGGGCAGAAAGCAGCAGCCAAGTGCATGTTGCTTTGGTAGAACCCCCATGTATGTGAAGAACACAAGGCACTCACAAATCCCTGAGGGACCTGCACCTTTGGGTAGAGAATAGGGAGATAAAGAAGCCTGCAGGATGTCAAAACACACAACACACTGTGGGTAAGAGAGAAAGGTGTCATGTCTCCCCCTGCCAGTCCTCCCACCTGGTCCACCATGTCAGGCCAAGGAGCAAAGATTAATTAATGAAGCTTTGTCCCCACTGAGGACCTTCCAAAATCAGTCAGCTGTTGGAAACCAACGGCTGACACTGCTAAACCTAAAAAAACCCAAAAAATTTCCTGCTATTAAGGCTGTCTTGAACCAGCTTACCTCCTCCAATAGTCAACAGCATGCAAAACACTGCCAGTAAGATGTGCATGGGAGATGTTCACTGCTAGCCAGGACCTGTACCCAGCTCTTTGAGAAACACACTGGTTACAAAATCAGTACTACAGCCACCTTCTATGAATGTTACATAATAAATAATGCATTTTAAATATTGTGATGCTGGACTCCAAATCCCAGCCTCACTTAGCCTTTAAAGACAGTGCCATAACTATTTATAGTATTTACATTCCAGAGGATGGTGGGGGGTGTACTGTCAGATCTCATTTAAAGATTACTTTTGGATGAAGCAAGACTGGTTCTTTAATATTTTCTTCAAGCAGAAAAAGGTGGCAGCAGCAGCTGGAGTGCAGCAAACAAATCCATAGATGCATATGGACATATAGGTCAAATAAGAATTAGGTTGAGAAAAAAAAAAAGTTAGCTGTGAAATATTCTTTTGGCTGTTTTTCCACATACTGTGCTGACCATTTGTGGTTTAATCTTAGAGAAGCTCTCTCTCATATGAGCCTGCAACCCCCCTAAGCTTCAAAGAAGCAAGTTTTACTATAAATACCCCATATTTCTTTATACGGGCTAAGGTTTTCATATGAGCATTGCTGTTTTGTACACTTAATGCACCAGGAAAAAACTGAAGGAGGAACTGGAAAATTTTGTTCTATGCCCTGCAGAGATGAAAAATATTCAAAAATATAGACCTGACCTAGAAAAAGGAAGAGTTATTCTGCTGCCCTCTAATGAGCACATCTAACATCTGAAAAAGAACACGCTCAAAAGGAATCTGTTCTGCTCTGGCACAGGTACGTCCTCTTGTGCTACAAAGCTGTCAGCAATGCAGACACAGCTGGAGCAGCACATCCCACACAGCAAAGACAAGCAGAAGAAACACCCAGATGGCCCCAGGATCTGTTCTGTACTTCCCTGATTTCAGACTGGAGTATATGGCTCTGTCCTGTTCTGTTCCCTTTCTTTGCCTGAACAGAGGGAGGGGAGCAGCTCCTAATTCTGACCTTCAGCACACAAGGGCCACAATGTTGTTACAGGTACCACAGACATGTGGAAGAATGACTTGCTTCAACACCTGTGAGTCTCAATGAAAAGCAAAGGAACTCAGCTCTCATGCAGCTCTGCATCTGCACAATGCTCAGCAGACATTCAGCTGAAAAACACAGTGAGGAAGGCAGAGGAACCACCACAGAGAAAGTTCTACCTGGTACTGAGTTTGATCTGAGTTTTTACTGAGCTACTGTGATGTTGTGTGCTGACCTGGCCAGATGCCAGATGCCCACCCAGCTGCTCCTTCCCTCCTCAAAAGAACAGAGGAGAAAAAGAAGATGAAAAGTTTGTGGGCTGAGGCAAACAACAGGGAGATCACTCGGCAATTATCATCACAGGCAAAACAGATTTGACTCAGGGAAAATTAATGTAATGCACTGCCAATTAAAACAGAATCAGATGATTAAAAGCAAACACTACACCTTCCCCCCACCCACCTCTTTCTCAGCTCCACTCCATTCTGGCTTTTTCATTCCCAGCTCCCTTGAGCAGTGCATGGGGCCAGGGAATTAATTGCATTACAGTCACTCTCTGCTGCTCCTTCCTCCTCACATTTACCCACTGGGGTCCTGGTGACTGTAGCACCTCCTTTCCTGTCCCTTCTCACTTCTCCTCTACTGCTTCTTAATCATATGTTCTCCCAGATACAGCACCACTGTGCCTGACAGCCCCAGCTGTGGCTGCACTGGGTGCACTTCAGCTCCTTGGACCTGGCAGTGCCCAGAGTGTGACAGCTCTGCCTTCTGTCCTGCTACCGAAACCCTGCCACTTATACCCAATACAGGTAAACAGGCCAATGCCCTCTATTTGGGAGGAAGAAAATACGTGAAGAAGTTGTTATAATCCCACATAAACACTACCTAGACATCTGCATGCTACTTCCATAAATAAAAGCCCACTCAGGTACAGGCACTATAACTACAACCACCCCTGCAGCTGCAGAGGAGCACACCTAAGCCCAGTCCTACCCAAGCCCAGCCCTGCAGTCACAAATCACAGGCATGAATCAAAAACAATATCCAGAGGCTCTGCTGAGCAAAATACGGAAGTGTCACTGAAAAAAGCAATTTAAAACTGTGATTTCTGACAACAGAATTCCTGCAGTCTGGAAAAGCCTTCCCATGTCTCCCTGTCCACAGGCACACCTGGTGATTTCAACTCAAAGCACATTGTGAAATAACTGCTGCATGTATAGACACAGCCTGTACCCACGGCAGCTGGAAATGTCCTCTCCATGCTAAAGAAGCCCATTCCCGTTACATAAGAACACTCAGTGACCTGAATTTACAAATAACCTTGGAGAGGAAAATAGACACAAGCAAAAACAAAGTTTAAAAGCCATGGAGCTAGGAAATGCAACAGAAATCAGCCCAGAGTATGCACGTGCACAGCCACACCAGGCACGAACGTGCACATTTACAGAAGTCAAAATTCTATATAAGTAGATCTATTGATTCGCTGTGTGTTCTCCAAGCAATCAAGAACACAATACTGGTGGGTCAGGAAACAAGTTTGTATGCCCCATTTTCCCTCAAATTTCCTGCTTGGGACTCTGTAAAATACCACATTTCGTTGGAGTTGGTTATCACTATCACTAGATACCTTCCAGCTCACAGTCCCTTCTTGTTTGAAGAACTGCTTGGATAGCCTATTCTTCTGCAGCAGGATTTTCTCCAGAATTTTCTGTGGTTTGCCTTATGGAACATTTTCAGCACTGCTAGTTCAATCTAAATCTGTCCAAATTATCATTTCGAACAACCCAGAATATTCTGCATTTAATCCTTGCATAGCTGTGTTTCCCACATTTAGCTCAGACAATGTACATTGAGATTTATGGTGTTAAAAAAAAATAGCAAAAATCCCTTTCAACAAGCCACTTGACTAAAAAGCTAAGCCCAAATTAGATGTTATTACCAGTTATGCCACATATAAGCATCAGTAGTGCCACTCTGAAATGCTGAAGGGGATAAACAGATCTTCAGCTGACACATGCATTTCCACCCAAGCATAAAGACAACCTTGGTCCATAAATTGCTCACAAAGACCAGAATAAAGGAAAACTTGCATAGAGTAGAATAACACTATAGATCCCACGAGGTTTGAATGACAGACATGAACTTCTGATATCTCCCTGTAGCACAGCCTGTAACTCAGTAAGACCCACATTGGCAGGGCAGAGATTTATTTCTTGTTAAATCAGAAATGTGATTTATATAGCATAGAAGTTTGTGAAAAACAAAAACAAGGAAAGAAAAAAAAAAGGCAAAAAATAATGTTTTTCACATAGGCATTTCCCAGAGGGGTTAGCAGAAGGAGAAGGACCACTTATTCCTGCATCTCAGAAACATATCAAGACAAGTCAGAAGGGGCAACTGAGAAGAGGGAACCTCTCCTGCCTCCACCCTTCACCAGCCTCCACTGATTTCTTAAATAGAGTGTCTATTAAACTCCCAGGACATGTATTTCAGAGATATTGCACAATTTGACACAACACCATACCACTGCTGGCGACAAGGAAGTGGCTCTGACTTCCAGAGCTAACAATTGCCTTTCCCACAAGAGCTTCCTCAACTCTCTTCAGATCTGGTTTCTCAATTCCTGCAGTGTTGAGCCATCCCTCTCACACCCCACGAGAGGTTTGCATTACTGGAACTTGTGCTGGGAGGCCCCTCTGGCACCAGTCCAGAGCCATTCCACCTCTCTTTTTGCAGAATTTATAATTTTATACCTTAATTATGTTAAAGTTTTAACATTAGTACAGCAAAGACAAGGATTTCAGTACATAACCCTCTTTTGTAACACCACAGTTTCAATACTCTCCTAAGCAGCGCTGATCTATTTTTGTGTAAGGACGTCCAACCATTTTAAATTCATTTCACAGGAGAATACCAGGCTACATCAGTGTCTTTTTAAAGCTGCAGGAATTGTGATCACACAGAGCAAGACATGGTCATGATATGCAACTACCCTGCCCCACCACTCCTGACCAGGAAGGCAAGGGGTCACCCTGGCCTCAAACTCAGCAAACCCTTCAGTGGCACAAGGCACTGATGTGTTTGACCCAAAAAGCTCATGTCTGAGCACCCAACTTTTACAAAGTCTGGAAGAAGGCTTTGCAAAAGCACAGCACCTCAGGAGTTTCTCCAAAGAAGTCTCCAATCCCTCTCTGAGCTATGTCCTGCTCTCCATCCACCCAGCAGCATGGAAAGGCTGCTCCAGGGCAGACACCTACCTTCCACCAGTGCTACTGGTGAGCATTACACAGCAGGCACAGCCAAGGAACCAACCATAATAAGAAACTAGAGCGTTCTGACACATCCTTCAAACTCCTAGGACTGATTTCAAGCTCTTCCCACTGACAGCCTCCTCCCTTGGAGCAGACTGCAAAACATTTTGGAAGGTTTGGGCTCTCAGGAAAATGTTTGTGTTTGTGTAGTGCTCAACCACGAGCTAATTGGAGTCTTTTGGGTTTTTAATGTTAATTTTAAGAACAGAGACTTAGCCAGAGCTAGAGGGAGGGAAAGAAAACAAAAAAGTTAATTAGTTCCATAAATATTAACACAACTGATTCCTGTGATCTGGCAGAAGGCACTCACAACATGGAAATGCTCTATTTGCAGAAGGGAAGTAAAAGCACTGAAAACAGTGCAAGTTTCAGACGCTCATTTACTGCTTCTCAATTAATTGCATTTACTTTAATTAAAGTGGAGCTTCCCACAGCTATTCTCACAGCCAGCACCAAACTGCACAGACAAATTGTTAAAGCAACATTAAGCAGCATGGATTTTTAACCTTTTTTTAAAAATTATTATTTTAGGCACCCATGTCTTTAGCATTCAGCAGGATCCCCACTCCACAGTTCCCCAGAGACCACAGAAGGTCTCTGTTCTCCATTTCAACCCATCCCTACAGCTGTTCACCACTGTTACAGAACTTGGTCAATCTGACTCCTGAAGTAAGATCCCACGGACTTTAATCCTTAGGACCAAGGGAACAGAAAAACTCTAGCTTTGAGGCAAGTTGTTGGGAACTACAGAATCTGTTTGAGGTGTCCTGTAGGCTGAGGTCATCTGACCTCACTGGAGAGGCTTCCCAGCTGACAAACCACTATCTCAGCTCCTCTCCAACACAGTGCAGTTTTCTAGCAGCCTGTTACAAAACTCTTAGACACCAAACCTGCCCTTAAAAGGTGATCTGGCATTGTCAAGATAAAAGCATGTCCTAATGATGCAGTCACAAAACCAAATAAATTTCAACCGAACACCAAGGAAGAAGGAATGTTCGGTAATTTGCTACCTAAAGCAATTTACCCAGATAAGGTAAACTGCCATCTGTCACTTTATCAAGCTAGGAGGGTGACCAGTCTTGGGCCTGGGGGAGAGGTAAAGAGTTTAATCCCTACAGAGCATTTTCCCTTCCCTGGGAACTTTTCCTTTCTTGCAGATTTTGTTACTGGAGGTTTCAAACACTTTCACACACAATGTCAGAAGCAACACCAGCTTATGTAGGGATGTTTCCCCTCTGAGCTGAGAACTACACATTCAGTCCCAGGACACATCCTGGACCTGTGCAGGGGACACAAAGGACACAGACATATTGCAGAAATGGGGTGGAGGGAGGGAGCTAAACAAGAATTTTCAGCTCAAACACCACTCCAAAGGTGGTGCTGTTCCTTCCAAGGAAGCACCCACACACCCATCAGATATTTTCAAAGGCATTAAAGTGGTTTCAGTGCTACACCACCAAGGGCATCACTGACAGCCTGAGGGAGAGCATTTAACCCCTCCCCAAATTCACACAGCCCAAAGCTTGGGCAGCTAATAACAAAGACAGATGGAGGAGGAACACCTCACCACTTGGGTCTAGCACAGCACGCAGGCATTTCCCAGGGGAATTTCACGAACACGTTGGAGGTGCTGCAGCCTCTCCCTGCCATCCTCAGTGTGTGGAGCACCGTTTACAGCCCTTCCCATCTGAGCAGTGTTACTGGGAACGTGGGGAACAGCTTCCCATCTGAGCAGTGCTACTGTGGGGAACAGCTTGAGGAAGGCGTTCTGCACAAAACAAACACAAGACAGGCCTGACAACTGCCAGCACAGAATGAAAAGCTGAAGAAAAGCAACAGCAGCAGAATTGTGAGCATCCAGCAGCTTTCCACACCAGAGATGTCAATGACCAACACAAGCAGATTTCAAAATCCTCAAGCATGCATTAAGAAAAAGCAGCAGAGGTTTAGAACCGATACATGCATTAAAGCAAACAGAATTAATTTTTTATTTTTTTAATCCTTCAATTGTTAAACACCCCAGTATGCCAGAAGAGTGGAAAAAACCCAAAACATAAAATCAAAACAGAGGAAAGGTGATGAGGGATGAGGACAAAAGAGGAGGAACCTTAATATTTAAAAGCAATAAACATGCAGAAATCCAACCAGCACATAGGAATAAACAACAGGAAACAAATATTGGCATCCTGACAAGAGCTCCTGAATTAATGGAGACCTGGTCATGGCTGCACTTTTTCCACCCTGGTATGGATCCAGTGCAGGGGCAACCATGAGTCTAGACACAGCAGGAACAGCAGTGCTATCAGAGGAGAGGGACTCTAACATTCCGGTACAACATCCATTAAAAAAACCCCAAAACTGGACAGCAAATCACATTGCATGAAGCTAATTCAGGACAACAACACCAGCCAACCACAGCTTTTCTGCTCTTCTTGGAGGCTACAAAAGGAGAACAGAATTGGACAAGTGGGTGCAGAGACAGCCCAAGCAGAAGCAGGTAAGGTGACAGACCCAGCACATGTGCAACTGCAGAGCAGAGGCTGAGGTGCAAACCAGAAGGGATCTATCAGTCACTCTGCAAATGGAAGCTTGGTAACAAAAGAAACTCACAGAAAACCTCAGGAGGAGGAAAGCAAGGCTGCACACAGCCTACAGACCCCACAAATTCACTGCTGTCAGTGAATGCCTGCTTAGTGAGATTTTATCATCTCCTATCTCTGCATTTCTTCAGGAGGAAAAGGAAATTCCTTCTTTGTCAGATGATTGGTCATTTCCCTCCTCTACGTCCATGTGCCACTGACAGTGGCTCCTGTGCTGCAAGACAGTCCTGATCTTCAGAGCACACCCTCTGCTCAGGCTCATGGCCTACTCACCCTATGCTTCACACTCTGGCATAGAACCATACACCCACAGAGTGGCCTGGGTTAGAAAAAACTGCAGAGAGCATCTGTTCAAACCCCCTCTTTCATCTGTCCTTATCCCAGGTTGCTCCAAGCCCCATTCAACCTGACCTTGAACATTTCCAGGAATGAGCCAGACACAGCTTCTATGGGCATCCTGTGCCAGGGCCTCATCACCCTCACTGTAAAATGTGAAGTCTTTCTTTATGTCAAATCCTACCTAAGAAATCAGGATGATTTTGCACCAGGTTTTGCAAACAATTATGAACACTTGCTGTTGTTGCACTTTTGTTTTCTCAACAACACAGTCTGTCACCATTCCCTTCTGGGAGTAGCTGAAAATAAAGCAGGAAACTACAAATCCAGTTGCTTATATCATTCCACAACTGGTTCATCATCCACTCCAAAAAAAGAGACATTCATAAGCAACTGCATGGCCAGAGCCAAGCTTGAATGATCCCTTGCTTCAAGGAGCAAACAGTGAAAGGAAAGCTAAAGAAAACAACAAAAAACGAGCAGCAGCAACCCCGATATGACAGGCCATTATTTCTGACTTGGTAGGAAACATTTAATTCCCACGCTACAGAGGCTCACCCAAATGAGATTTATCCACTCACTGGAGTCACAGAGGTCCTGGTGTGGATTAGATTATGGCAAAGCCTTTGGTTTACATTACGTCAGTGGCTAAGTAAACTATACTGACAGGAAGCAATCACTGAGCACAAAGTAACTCACGGACTGAACTCCAGCAGTCCCAGGGATGGCACTGGCTTTTGTACCTACACACGTGTGGAAATCATCTGGAATCCAGTGCTAAGCTGAGCTAATGATTCAAGACAAAAAGCAGAGCAGGGGAAAGCAGTTGCAGCAGGTCTGCTTCACAGCACGACACAGCTTAGAGCTACCATATTAAAATACTTTCCTTTTTAGACCACTGGCTTTTTATATCACACAACGCAAGACTCACCTACAATGAATTCCATTTTGGTGACACTTTTCATTGCAGTTCCACCCTCTCCTTCTCATGCCACAAGGATTACTGATGCCAGAACAGCCTGTGCTGGTACCTCACACTAATCACAAGCGCACTGAATCAGCCTCGTATCTAAAGGAAGCAACAGACCACCACCACAAGCAGCAGATACTTCCACAGGGCACCCTGCCTCAGCCAGATGCACCAACAATCCTCAGAAATTCACAGAAAAACCAGACCTTCAGCTAACAAGAACCAACACCATCAGTTTATCCTCCCACAGAAAGGGGCCTCACTCCTCACAAGCACTCCAGTTAAGTGGAATAACTCCACTAGATACTCTGGACTTTGCCATTTACGCATCATGTAAACATTACACACCCTGTTCCCTCAAAACCATCACAGCCAAAAGAGCAGCAAAAGCTGGTCACTTACAAATTGAGGAAAACTATGAGGAAAAAACTGTGCAGGAGATGTCCTCTCTTTTTGGTAACCACAGGCAACAGCTCTCAAGCCCCAGCACAGTGGTAGATTGGTTTCCTACAGGACTGCAGCCCTTTGGCTCTAATACATCAAAACAGCTCTTCCAGGTAATGCCTTTTATCCCATGGAAGTAACCATGCTCTGCTGTTGGTTAGTTAGCCCCTGTGATGGTACACACAGCATCAAAAAGCTGCCTATAAAATGAGTTTATTTACAGAGCATAACAATGCTCTCCACGTTCTCTTTTCCTTCCACTTCCCAATATCCAACTGGCATTTTGACTACTATTGAGCTCCAAGCTGACATCTTCTAAAATCCAACCCAATTCCAAGATCTTCCTCAGGCTAGTTTTTATTTGGAAGAGAGTCACAGCATAAGGCCAGATCTAAACACAAAACACAGATACCAGCAATCTTGAAAATGTGAATAAATCTTGGATCATGTGAGATACACACACAGACACAGGACAAATACCTGTTTTCCCAACTGCCACACAGCAGCCTTAGCAGGAAAAAAAAAAGTCTTCTCTAGCTGTGAAAAGCACAGGAGATACTGAGCCCACCTACAGTCTGCCAATTTGACCTTCTCAGAGCTTGAAAAGCAAGTGGGAGGGAAGCATGCTTTTGTCTCGTTATTAAATCTTAAAATAGCAATGTGTAGGAGAATCCTACCCTCCTGCCCTGTGCACTAAGCTGAGGGGGAAAGGGAAGAAGAGGTGGGAGGGAGGGTTAGAGTCAAGTTGAACATCCTGGGGAACACTCTGAGCTGACCAGACATGCCAGGAGACAAAGCATGTTTGCCTAGAATCTCTTTTCTAACCCTACAGTGTCTGCCATTATAAGCCCAGTCTAGTTACAGTTCACTGAATTAACACAAAAAAATGAACAAATTTCCATAATGAAAAAGCCTCTCTGGCTACAGAGTGCGACAACAAGAAAGGACACAACAGCTTGGGAAGATGTAAAACAATAATCAAATCACATTTAGCCTTGTTGAATTGCAGTTTTGAGCCCCCAAATGAACAGTTATTTCCAGCAGATCATCTGGAAAGCGCACAGAGTGGCGGGGTCAGCGTGGTTGTCTGCAGGAAGCCAGCACACAGCCTGGAGAGAAACAGCCAGGCACTGCACATCTGCATCATCAGCACTGCACAGGGACCAGCAGCACGGCTCTATTTATAACCCAGACATGGACAGCTGGAGCCTGCAATGAAAGGCTGGCACTGCAGGCTGCCAGCCCCCAACAACATGCTGTCTGCTTTAATTAAAGAGATGGCAACGTGCACATGCACACATAAGTGTCCTTTTCCCAGCAGAGCTTCCAACAATGATCCCAGTGTTTCAAAAACAACGTTTCACCAAGGTTTCCGTGCAGAGAGCAGGCAAAGGCGTCCTCACACAACCTCCCCACCTCCTCACTCCGTGCCCAAATTTCACTGATGGGCAGCTCACCACTGCTCAGACAACCACTTGCCCTTGCGTGATTGATTTGTTTATAGCCCAGCACAGGAAAACAAAGTCACTGTAGTATTTATCTACATGAAGAAAAGAAGTTAATTTAGTTTGCAAAGAAGATATTTGGGATTCGCATGCATCTTCTGCATCAGGACAGCCTGCTGTGCTACCAGGCTCTGTCTGGCAGTTTGTTCCCTTGGGTATTTTTGAAACATTTACATACAATTTGTGGAGGGTTGGGATTCAGGTTTAAGAGAGATTTTTTGAGACCTTGCAGACATTCAGAAGGGCAAACTGGTCTCAAATACACAGCTCTGTCTCACAGGGGGAAAAGATAGAATTTCCTGGCTGTGGGCTCCATCACATCCTCTCTCTTCCTCCTCTCACTTTCCATACTCCCTATGAGTTAAGATTCTCCTGCCCAGAAATCCTCAAGCCATGGACCCCACAACAGCAAAGGACAGGAGAAAACTTGCTGCAGTCAGGCTGCTATGAGTGAAGCACTGTTGGTACAAAATGAGAACCTGCTGACAAAGTATTGGGTTATCAATATTTTACCAATGGTGGCTACTGGTGAGGCAAAAGCAACCACAAAGCAATCCCAGAGATCAGTGCTCTCAGCCCTGGCAGCCTTTGGCTACACAAGGATATCCCACAGAGAGCCTGAAGCCTGTCCCCCACCTAGGGATCACTAAGCATATCCATGCAGAAGCCCAAACAAAAACAAACCTCTTCTAAAAGCCAACACAGAAAGCAATGTTTGCATTGTAGCTCCCTGAACTTCCTGGGACAGCCACTAAAAACCACTCCAAATACAGTCCCCAGAGTCTTTGCTTACAACCTAACACAGCACTCATTCAAAATACAACAAACCTGTTCTGGAGGAAATGATGCTTCTGGAGTCTAAGTCAAGCTTCTTTACTAGGGTATCAGGGTCAATTTTCAGCCCAGAAAATACACCAGGAGATGAGAAGTCCCAGTCCTTAAGGAAAAGAAACATAAAGCAGGAATCAGTACATACACCACCAGGCAACACTTGTTTAAAAAAATTACAAAATCAAATCCAGCACCATTCAGATAGGAACAGTGGTAGTGAGCAGGTATCTCTCTTGAACAAGGTACTGTCCTACTCCCCTCACCTATCCTCCAGCTCTTCCACATAGAAGGAAGTTTCACAAAGTCTCATTTTGGACTGTTCTGCTCCTAAAAGTTTCCAGCCTCAACTCAACCTCGCCTCACCCAAGTGCATTCACTCCCAGGAGAGCTGTGAACAGCATCCTTAGGAACAGACAGATTTATTACAGGTACAGAACAATACAGATAAGCAACAAATGAGGAGATTAGGGGATTAAAGCCTAAATCAATGGACATTAAGCAGATTCAGTAACTACTAACAACTCACCAAATCTTCAGCATCATGCTTTAAGCATGCAATGCCTCCCCATGATCTGCAGTAGCTACTCTGGCTGGATTAGAATTTATTACTTTAGCCAGCAGTATCTGCCATCACCAACACAACTTCACAGTGCTTTAAATCCCTGCTGTATTTGGCACAGGCAATTCCTCAAAAGGAAAAAAACATTTACTGGTGTTGTGTCCTTGCTTGTGTTAGGGGGACACCTGAACCACGAACCCAAAACACAGCTGGGAAAAACAGAATATCCTAAATAATTCTGTATAAACAACTCATCTCCACCTGTCCTAAAAATTGGAGAGAGGCACTGCAAGACTGCCTTCCTTGCTGCACTCAGGTTAGCCCACGGACACGCAGCCCAGGCACTGTGACCCTGTTGGAGTTAGTGAGCTGGGGGTCTCTCTGAATTCTTCAGAGAGAAATCACAGTGCAGGGATTGATTAAAGCCTTTGGATGGATTGAAGTATGTTAAGCCACTCACACACAGAGATGTAAGTTTAACTTTTAGGATAAGTAAGTCAGTAAGTTTTAGAATGAGCTTAAGTGTTTTTAGTAAGTAAAAGGTCTCAAATGCCAGAGTAGAACTACGAGTTCCAGCGAAAGTTGGAAAACATAGTCTCAGATAGTAGTGTTTTCCATGGAGGCTCCAAGAACACACTTTTAAACATAATAAAACTACAGTAGAATATTGCTTACATTTTTCAAATAGAACAAGATAGACCATTATGCTAGCTTATACATAACTTGGAACTAGAAACTAGAATTCTAATAAGCTAAAAAGTAGTAGTCCGAATTTGTCTTAGCTTGCTAGAAAAATTCTGTATAAGAACATACATTGAGGAAAGCTGGTGCATTTGCCATTTACTTTTGCTTTGCTCACCACCATCATCAACATCCAAGAAAAAGATAAGAACTGCCGCAACAACATCAGCTTCCCGAAACCTTAACAAGAGCAGCTTCCACTTCCATTTGAGACTATACCAAAACTTGGCATGGACTTTTAACGTGACTTTGCTTTTGAAACTAACGTGCCTTTGTAATAAACAGCTTTATAACAACCATTAACTGCTTGCTCATTTAAAAAAATAACCCGACGAAGCTAGCACCCAGAGCAGGAAAGATTTAACCCCACATGACCGCAGGAGCAGTGCTGCGACACGTGTGCCACTGCGCCACCACCACAGGTGGGCTGGGGACACCACGGCGCTCCCATGCCCCGGACTAGCAGTGCTGCCACTGGAGCAGCAGGGGTTCCACAGGGCTTTCACAGCCAAGAGGGATCCGGCTGGCACCCCCCAGGCCCTGCAGCAGCACAGCCAGCACAGGCCCTGCAGCAGCACAGGCCCACAGCAGCCTCGCTGGCGCTGGGGGCGTGCGGGACCGGCCCTTTGCGCAGGGGAAGGCGGAGAGCTCACTGCCGCCGCAGCCCCCGCCCGCCGCCCCGCGTGTCCCCGCCCCGGTACCTTCCCGGCCGCCGCGCTCCATCCGCCGGCGGCGGGGCCGGGCCCGGGCCCGGGCCCGGGCAGAGGCGGCGGCTCCGGGGCGGCGCGGGGGGCGGCGCGGTGCAGCCGCGGGCGCCGGGCCTTGCCCACCATGGCGGAGCGGCGCGGAAAGGGCCGGGCGGGGCGGAAAGGGCCGGCCCGGGCGGGGCCTTCCGGCTGCGGCCACACCGCGCCCGCCGCCCCGGCACGGAGGTTTGCCCTTCTCCTCGCCCGAGCACTCTAGAGTGTGTTGGTGGTAGGTGCAATGGCAGCCTTGGGTGTAATTGCCCTCACGTCAATCGCAGCCCGCCCACGTTGGTTCCTGCGAAAGGCCTGAGGGCGTTCAGCGTGCTTTGGTTAAACACAAACGCTGCAACACAGTTTGAAGTCAAGTGTTCTCTGTAAGAGCTGAGAGCTCTTGGCAGCGTTGGAAATGATACAGCTTTCCTGAGTTCATTTTAATTAGTTGATCGATTGCATGTAAGCACCGCCCACTTTGTAAGTTCCTCCGCAGACTCACAATGTTGCTCCCATCATTAAACCACCCAAACCTTCAGTTGGTTAACCCTGACAAGCTTCACCGAGCAGAGCCAAAGTGAGTTGAAGATTGGACATCTAGGATCTTAAATTTAAGGCCTTTCAAGGGCATTGGAGTAACCAGAAGACACCAGAGGAGATTAAGGCCTGGAAAGTTGGGGATTCCCTGTCCCAGAAACAGATGATAAGAGGACTAAAGAACGTGGATCAAATTAGCATGAAGGGCAAGAAATCAATAAGCAATGCAGGATGGAATACTAATTAATGAAGATGATTACATCAATTCCTAGAATGTATTATCTCTATCTCTATATATATGTATGTAATGTATAAATAATTGAAAAAAGTTTTGTACTGCGGTCAGTGTGGAGGCTGGAACATTTTTAGCCGCACACACACCCCCTCCTGGCCAGGAATAAAGCCTTACTCACTTAACACCAAAAAGAGTTTTAGAGGGAGTCTTATTTATCTCAAGATTTCAGAGGTTTCTTGGTAACAGTAACACCAGCCAGAGACCAGGCTACCACAGTAGGGCAAAAAACAACTCTAAAACTTCCTGCCAGAGTTACTTCTATGGTTAAAATAGTAGAAAACACCTAGCAAGCCCCTAGGGAGGCCCACACTGCAGCCATGGGCCCAGGTGCACACCACAACAAAGCAACCCAAGCCTCAGCTGCACCTTTCCGCACACAGGAGGGCGTGAAATGCAAAGCTGCTTCTCCTCGCTTCGAGATGAATAAAAAGCTTCAAACCTGGAGCCACAGTATGTTTGATCTTAACAAGCCCTGACAGGTGCTCCCTGGTTAATGCATCTTTGTTTTCCACATCCTCTGCCCTCTTAATTTTCCCCCCCAGGCTGTGTTTCCCAGGGTATGATTATTGGACCATAGAAGTGCACAGCTGTAAGTGCAGTCCTTGTGGATACTGAGGAAATTCAGGGAGAGGCCTCTGGGAAGGTACTTGGAAAGATCACAGAATCATGGAATATGCTGAGCTGGAAGGAACCCATGTGGATCGTTGAGTCCAACTCCTGTCCTGCACAGAACACCCCAACAATCTCACCCTGTGACTCAGAGTGGCGTCTAAACTCTCCTGGAGCTTTTGCAGCCCTGGGACTGTGACCATTCCCTGGGCAGCCTAGCAGTGCCCAACCATCCTCTGGGGGAGGAACCTTGGAAGATCCAACCTAAATCTCCTCTGATGCATGTCCCTGTCATTTCAAGTCACTGGTCACAAGAGTGAAGACATCAGTCTTCTCCTTGAAAGGATGTTGAAGACATAGAATCACATCATTGTTTGAGTTGAAAGGAACCTTAAAGATCATCATTCTCCTGCCTCTAGATCAGGGTGCTCCAAGCCTAGTCCAGCCTGACGTGGAACACTTCCAGAAATGGGGCATCCACAAGATTTAATGTTCATCAGGAATAGAAAATAACAACAAGGAGAACTTCCCTTACCCTGCTGTAGGCTGGGTGAGCATCATTTCGGAGCAAAGACCCAAAATGACAACTCTGATGATCAAAATCAATGACTTGGGGAAAAAAAACACTCTTCACAGTGCCCAGGTGGATGCCCAGCTCCCTACCCCAGCTGCTCAAGTGCATCCTGCATAAACCACAGCAGTCCTGCAGTTAGTGGTGGGGGGGAAATACAATCCACGCTAGTAAAAAATAAAAAAATGAACCAATAAAAATAAAGGCAGTTAAAACAGGAATGTTTAGCAGCTTAAAATGCTTACAAAACAGGCTGAGGAGCATATGTGCTGTGACCAAGCATACCCCAAAGGTTCCTCACCCCCTTCACCTGCAGCACTGAAGGCCAAAGCTGCAGCAGAGCCTGAGGAATGGCTGGAAGGGACTGGGATATGCTGGCAAGATTCAGCTTTGGTTGCAATGACCCATGGTACATCCTTATTAGTGGCTATTATTTTTTTCCTCTGCCTTCAGTCAGAGTCAGGATTGAATGTATGAGAGAGGGATTTTTGTGTTTGGACTCAGTTGTTTATTAACTCTTATCTATAGTACAGTGAGTGCTACACCACTTGTAGTTAACAAGCTAAAAGCAAAAAAATGTTGGTGGATCTTGCTGGTTGCAAGGTCTTTTAAGGCCTAACTATCCAATTAAAAGCTAACATCTCTGTTATTTATACTTTTGACCCGATGACCAAACCTGTGACTTGCACTGCTGTACTTTACATCCAACCAAAAACTACTGCCTAAAACCAAGAAGAAGAGGAAACAAAAAGGAAGAAAAAGACAATGCCCAAGAACATCTATCTTTCCCCATACCTATTACTATATTCTAAAACACCAAATTCCAAACCCTTCACCATGTGATATTACACAATTCTATTCAAACTACGCCAGTGATTCTAACTCCATCACTCAAATTTGGAAGCCTTCTCCAAGGTCTCAGGTAAAAAGCAGTGCCAGAAAGCACAGAAAGGTCAAAACTCCCAGGCTTCAGGTTCCAACACACCCTCTCTGCTCCCACTGTTCCCATTCTGGGGGCTCACAGCTCTCCCACCATTCCTGCAGCCTTGAGTCAGTTGAAGCAAAGTGAAATAAGTGAGGAGAAAAGACCGGCACATGAAGGACCTCATGCATACAAAAGGCAAATTACAGTGGCTCGTCTCATCCAACCACACTTCCTTCCCCCAGACCCGCAGCCCCCACCACTGGCAGGAAGCTCCACCAACCTTCCCAGCTTCATGTACCACAGCTCTCCCACTCCAGGGGCCGTGCTCTGCAGCAGCCAGGCTGGGTGAGCATCCCAGCTCCAGCTGGCTCTCTCTCAGGGG
Source organism: Catharus ustulatus (assembly GCF_009819885.2). Classification (NCBI taxonomy): domain Eukaryota; kingdom Metazoa; phylum Chordata; class Aves; order Passeriformes; family Turdidae; genus Catharus; species Catharus ustulatus. Next base: position 5,522,892 of record NC_046227.1, on the reverse strand, counting down.
CCATCCCCACCATATCCTGCAGCAGGTGCTCCAATGCTCCTGTCCCACTGCCAGGACTACTGTGATACTTTCCTGCTGCACCTGGCTGGGATGGAACCAAGCCAGGACTGTGATGTCTTCTTTAATAAAAGCACCGATCCTCAGAGCATCCATCCAGGCTTGGAAATTTTCTGCTGATACTGCAATCTCTTTTCTTGCTGCAAAAATAAAACCATAACTATAACACAGCAGACAGTAAACAAAATCAGGGTCTTATGATACCTCAGGCTGCCCTGACCATGGCAGAGAATTGGAACAAGATGGTCTGTAATGTCCTTTCCAACACAAACTCTTTTGGGATTACATGTTAATGCAAAATAGTGACTTGCTTGCTTGGAAATAGAACCTACAAAGCAAATAATAAATATGCACATTAATTAGTTTTAAAAAAGACCCTACATTCCTGTATGTTTTCTAAATGACTTGGTTTTTTTTTACTGTAGTGCCCTGAAGAGGTTAAGAGGAAATTGCCAGGAGCTGGTTCCCCTCTGCTCAGGGAAATGCTTCTGCTGGGAGGAGTTATTGAAACCAGCACAAAAACGCTAGAAGGCTGCTTAAAAAAAATTCCCCCCGCAGCCCTGAGCTTTGCCGGAGGACAGCGCCTGCATCCTCTGTCGTGTGAGGAGGCCTGGCTACCCTGACACAAACATTTCAGAGCCCTACCCACAGTCTGAGAGGAACCAGCTCCCCGTCTTCTCCACACCCAAGGGCTGCCAATGTGAACTAGCGCACTGAGCTCAGTGCTGATCCCCAGCAGAGATGTGAAAGGTGAAAAGTTCTCATAAAGCACGAGGTTTTGGGTGGGTCCCTTTCCTAGGTGCAGTGGGAGGGCCCCAAGTCCCTGGGTGTCCCAAGGAGACCAGTCACAGTCCCACAAGAAAGGGTGCTGTGAGTTTGGCCAGGTTGAGTGGGGCTGGCTGGGGTTTTGGGGAAACACGCCCTCCCTCAGGCACCACTTTTGACTTCCTCTTCCCGTGCAACTGCGAGACAGAAATAGGAAGGAAAGATTGGGGTACATCACGGAGCTCCTGATTCCCAGCTGTTTCTCCCAGCCAACTTGAGAAGCTGAGACCATCCTCATCCCAGCCCAAGTACAGGACAGAGACGAGGGCTGGAGGCCAGGCAAGTACAGCATCTCAATATTTATGCTTCTGTTCCTCCTTTCTTGGGGGCAGGTAGGCGGGCAGCAAAGCGAGTTTGTAGCTCTGGTGTTTCAATGGCATATTTTTATTATTCTTGATCTAACCTCTGGCCACTTGAGTTCAGGGAGCTTCAGAGAGCTTGGCGTGGTGTCCCTCCTACAGGCAGGCAGCCTGTGCAGCCTTCGTAAAGGCAGCTTGCCTGGTCTTTAACAGTTTTGCCTTTGGAGGTAGCATTGAGCCTGGAAATGCGGGTGGTTTTTGTGGGCAGGATGCCAGACCTCCAAAACTCCCTTTCCTCCCCACCTCGAGGGTTCAGAAAGCAGAGCAGGGAGGGTGCAGCATGTTCTTCCCACGCCCTCACACTTGGCACTGGGCAGGGTGGCACTGGGCAGGGCTGTGCTCACCTGCATCACCAGGGCTGTGGCTGCCACGTTCTCCTCCCATGACCCTCTCTCTTCCTAAGGGGATCTCTGCCACTGCCAGCCACAGATTGCAGCAGGGAAGAGAGAAGTGGCATGGCAGCATGGCATGAGGATGGCAGGGATGGCTGCCCAGAGGGATCAGCAGTGTCACCATCTGGAGTGCCTGTGCACAGACCTTCCTGGCTGTCCCTGCACCCCTGTGAGCCTTGCTCTTCTCCTCCATCTCTCTGTGTGCTGCACACATCAAATACTCTGCAGGCATGTGACCCCAGGGACAGCAGGTTCTTCCCAACATCTCAGTGGCTCTTGGATGCAGACGAAATGTGGGCACACCCCAGGTGTCAGGGAAAGCAGCAGGTTTTGATGCTTCTTCCAATGTCACAGCGAAGCTCACAGCCTCCTGGCAGGTGAGAAGCAAAGATGTGAGCACACGCGGTGACATCGTGTCCGGTGGCCAGCACATGCACTGGAACAGGGCTACTGCGTGTTCTGAGCAGTCTCTACATGGTGCATTTTGCTGTCCTAGCTGTCAAAGCTGTCACATCCTGCTTCACAGTGGTTTTGCACTTTTTTAGCACTGCTCTGAGTTATCTCAGTCAGGCTGGAGGGTGGGATGTCCCCAGACTACCCAGGGCAGGACTCGGACCCTGACAGACCCAGCAGAACAAATCCCCTCCTTCCCTACCTCCCAGGGCAGACCAAGGGTCCCACAGGTATTTAGGGATTTTGGTGTTTATAGTTAAGGGATGCCACAGACTAGGCAGGGACTTGGTGCACATGGGAGAGAACTCACCCCCCAGGCACTGGAGGCTGCTGGAGGGAAATATATATAAAATATATTAATATTTCCTATAACATGACATGGGAAAATATATATATGTGTATGTACATACGTATATATATACTTTTTGGTTTTTTAATTATATTTATTATTTTTATATTAAAAATACATTTTTATATATTTACTTTTTTGTATTTTTCCTGTGATTTATATATACAAAGTATATACAAAAATATATATATACACACACACTGAGAGTGATATTCTGCATGAGCTGGAAAATACCTGTGTATGACCACCTGGGTGGGATCTATCTGCATCACACAGCTGAGTGACAAAAGAATTAGCCCCAAGTCAAGTGACATCCACTCTCCCATCCTCACTCTGCTCATTTCCCTTCTGTCCTTGAGGTCTGGAGCTGCCCAGGTTGCAGGGGTGGGGAGGAGCAGCTCTGCTGGGTGCAATGCCTGGCATCTCTGTCACAGCATGATGATGACCCAGCACCAGGGATGCTTGGCAGCATGGAGGAAGCAGCCGTGGGCACTGGCACCAGTGGAACCTCACCACTACAGGTGGATGGTGCAAACACCACCTGAGCCCCCTGAGGACACTGGGCATGAGTGTGTACCTTCCATTTTTGTGGGAAAACAGAAGTTTAGCAAAGCCCTGATGGGAACTTGTGGCTAACAGACTTCAGGACTCATCTCTGCTGTTGAACACTTGTTTTATTTATAGCAACAAGATCACTGTTGGCATCAACACTTCCCCTTCAGCCTTATTTATAACTCCCAGCTCGTTCCTCCACGTGGCACAGCAGCCAGCTCCATCCCAGCAGCGGCCCCCAGCACATCCTGAGTGCCAGAGTGCCCCAGCTCTGCACCCTGCCCACAGGCAGAACAGCAAGGACAGCACCCAGCATTTAACTTCCCTGAGGTCACCTTCACATCTTCTGGCTCACAGACCCTTGTGGGGCATCTTACCCTTAGGCAGATGCTTCATTGGTGGAATATCCTGGTGGCTTCTGCAAAAGGCTCTTGCTGAAGAAGAGGCTTGATCCCGAGCCACCCAAGGCATGTGGTGAGATGATCAGAGCACAGGACCAAGCAGGACCCTGGTCCTGAGGTGCAGCTTTCTCCTCCTGATGCCACCATGCAGCCCTGGCCTGGAAGCAGAGCCTGGTGGCAATTGTCCTGCCCTTAGCTGGGTTGCTCCCTCTTGGCACCCCTCTCCCCACCACGGGATGAAGATGGTTGTAAAGCTCTGCAGTTCTGCTCCTTCACACCAGGGCGGGAGCATGGACTGTGTGCACCCCTCTGCTTGCATCAATTTATCAGAAAAAGGGGGAAAAACAACTTCACAGGGAGAGCACAAGCCGGAGACAAGACCCAGGACTGGTGGTGACTTCAAGTCTGGGATGAGCTGAAGGGGTCAAGGGGGTTGGAGGGAATGCTGCTGAGGCCTATGTCAGTGCCCTGCTCATGCAGAGCCAGGATGAAAACCTGCTTTTCCCTCCCCTGAAGGCTGTAGGGAGGCAAACAAAGGCAGAAGCCCCATTAGTTCTCTTTGAAAGCTGTGTACTCACCCGCCCACACACCGCAATGTAATTTCCCTCCATGGCTGAAGAGAAGTGTTGAACTTCCTGCTTGTGATAAGGGCAAGAAGCCATTCTGGGGGTGAAAAAGGCATCCAAATGCAGCTCACAACATGAAGCCTACTTTACAATATTTGATAGCAGCTAGAACTGGGGGTGTGTTGAGAGTTTTTTGTATTTCTGGAGTTTGGGAGCTTTTTTTAATCCAGTTTTAGGCTTGCTCTATTTTACGAGATGAGCCTGTAAGCAGGGAGCTCCAACCTCCAGCAAGAGCAAGGAGCTCACAGAGCTGTATTCCATCACCACTGCACACTTTAGCATGACAGCAGGAGCTATATGCTTGGAAACAATAGTAGTGGAGAGGAACTTGCAGAGCTCTTTGTGCAGAAGGATGGTCTTGTGCAGATGTGGCAGAGTTAACTCCCAGGCCATCACCCCCAGGGTTTGGCTGGGTGACCACAGCAGTGCCTCTTGCTGGCTTGTGGAGCTCTGCCAGGGGGACTGGAACCCGGGCAGGGTGGGCTTCCACATTGCCCCAGCCATACTCAGTGATGGCCACTACCCTTAAAGTCCTGCCACATCTCAAAATCTATACCACAGCTGGGCACCAAACCTCATTGTGCAAAACTGTCCTGCCTAGTCCTTCTCTCCGCCCTTGGGAGGAGACCAGACATCCTTTCAAGGCTGCCCAGTATCACCCTCAGCTGGTGTGGTGTCTTGCAGAGGCTGACAAGCTGAGACAGCACACCCTGATTCCTCAGAAGGGGATCTGAGCAGCCCTAACGTAATAACCCGCCTCAGTGTCTTTTGATGATTTTCCATTTTTTCTCATTTCCACATCACTCTGAGCTGTTGTTTTGGCAAGTTCACAGGAATGGGTGATGTCAGAAGCCAAGGAGTGGTTCTTTTCTTACTCAAGGCAGCTATCAGAGTTATTTTGAAACGGATGACCTGATTCCCCTGGTTTACGCTGTGTCTAGTATTGCTTAAAAGAGAAATGTTGTTCCTTTGTAATTTCTTATTCCTTTTTCTTCTTTTAACAAATTCCTCTTTTTGGACTTCCCCATGTTCATCCGTGTTGCAAGGCCTTTAGACTGTCAGGGTTTCCTCCAGGGCCTTGCTGGGGAAAGGTGTGACACACAACAGTGTTAACAAATGTGATCTCATCACAGGCTGCCCAGAGAACCTGTGGCTGCCCCGTCCCTGGGGCACATCCTAGGTGGTCACAAGAATGTTTTTTGTTCTGCAGAAAATGCCTCGTGACTGCTGCTTCCAGCTGCCAGCAGTGACCTTGGTGCTGCTGCTGGTGACAACAGGTGAGCCTGACCTGCCTTCCTGGGGCAGTGACACTGGGGGATCCAAAATGCTTCCCAACAGCAGTGGGAACACAGCACTGAGAGGTGTGCAAAGGCCATGTCCTTGCACTTCCTGGGGTCTGGAGTTAACACGAGCCAACCCAGCTGCAGGCTGCAAGGCAGCTGAAAACCCTTCCAGGGCCCCCAGGATTGGTTTGAGAGGCAGGGCAGGCTTAGGCCAGCAGGGGTGCCTGATGTTGAGTGTCTGAACATCCCAACTGCCCCCCACACCAACTCTGTCTTTTTGCCTTTCCAGCCTTTGCCATGGAGTGCCCCAAGATCAAGGTGGGGACGTGCAAGGACTGCATTCAGTCTGGTCCTGGCTGCGCCTGGTGCAAGAAGCTGGTAGGTTCCATGTAGCTGTCAGCCCCCAGCAGACAGCTAACAGGCATCAAGACAGTCACCCTGCCTGCCTGGCTTCATTGTGGGAGTGTTTCATGTCCTGAGTGGAGGATGGGGCTGGGAGGGATCCAACACCCATGATCTTTCTCCATCAATAACCATCAAAGTTTTATTTTCTCCATCAATGCCCATCAAAGATTTTCTTATCTTCATCAGTGCTCTGGAGACCTGGTTTGGGGGCCAGGTCATCCTGTTAGGTGCCTGTTTACCTCCTGCTCCTCTGATTTTTTTTTCCTGCTGATGTTGTCACACACAGAATTTCACCAAAGCTGGCGAGCCAGACACCGTCCGCTGTGACACCATTGAGCAGCTGAAGCAGAGGGGGTGCCCAGACAGTGAGATTGTGTTTCCAGACAATGAGATCAAAAGAACACAGGACCGCTCCTTAAACCAAGACATACAACTGACTCCACAAGAGGTGCACCTGAAGCTGAGGACAGGTATGCTCTGCCTGGCATTCCCAAAACCCTTCTTCTTGTGGCCTGCCAGCAATGCCCTTCCACTCATCCCCAGACTCACCTGAGACACAGCAAGACGTTGCAGCCTGCATTTCCATCCCTTTTCTCCAAGAGAGAGGAGGGGTGGGGTGATGGCACAAGCTGGCACAACGTGGCAGCTGATCCTGCCATCCCTGTCCCTCAGGCCAGCCTGCTGTGTTTGAGGTGAAGTTCCGCCGTGCCACGGGGTATCCCATCGATCTCTACTACCTCATGGACCTCTCCTACTCCATGCTGGATGACCTGGAGAATGTGAAGAAGCTGGGAGGGGAGCTGCTCAGGGCGCTGGAGAGCACCACCCCTTCTCGGCGCATTGGTGAGCCTGTCTTTGGCCTGGCACTTCTGTTTGCTGCTGGGAAGAGCTGGAGGGCTGGAGGGGGATGCAGGAAGGGGACAGCAGGTGTCCTCTGCCAGGCTGAAGAGTGTGGCAGGGCAAGGGACACAGTAAATGTACACAGATTGTCCTTGCCTTGTGCCCTGTGCCCTGTGCCCTGCCCCTGAAATTGTAGTCTGGCTACCCTAGGGTTTGGCTCCTTTGTGGACAAGACAGTGCTGCCATTCGTGAACACACACCCTGAGAAGCTGCAGAACCCCTGCCCCAACAAGGACAAGAAGTGCCAGCCTCCCTTTGCCTTCAAGCACATCCTGTCCCTGACTGACAACGCCAAGCAGTTTGAGAACGAAGTGGGGAAGCAGTCAATCTCTGGGAACCTGGATGCCCCAGAGGGGGGGCTGGATGCCATGATGCAGGCAGCAGTGTGTGGGGTGAGTCCAGGGGCTGTGCTCACACACATAGATGGCTCTGCCCCTCTCCAGGTGGGCTCTGGGAGCCCGTCCTGCCTAAGTTCTGATCTGGCAGCAGGGCAGGTCACTCCGGAGAGTACAAGAGATCATCTTACCCCAGAGCTCCTAACCCTGATCTCCCTTATTCCTCGTGCCCCCTGCCCCACGCTGTGGCTGACACAAGACTTTGGAAAGGGCCATACCCAGTGGCCCTGTCCTGCCAGCCCTGCTGAGGGACCGGGGCCACTCTCTGTGCCACTTGCAGGACCTGATAGGCTGGCGCAATGTGACCCGCTTGCTGGTGTTTGCCACCGATGATGGCTTCCACTTTGCTGGGGATGGCAAGCTTGGGGGCATCCTGACCCCCAACGATGGCCAGTGCCACTTGGAGGACAACATGTACAAAAGGAGCAATGAGTTTGTAAGTACTTGGGGGCTGTTCAGCATCTCCAACACCCCCACCTCACTCCCCTGTAATGGGTTAGTTGCACTACTTAATTAGTGGTTTGTTTGCGGGTTTTTTACCTTCATTTAGAGTCAGGATTAAAACATGAAGGAGATGGACTTCTCATTTGGACCTGGCTGTTTATTAAGTAAATTTTATCTATAGTGTAGAGAGTTTTGCAACACTTTTAGCTATCAAGCCAAAAGTGAGAAAATGGAGGTATATTTAGCTAGTTACAAGGTCTTTTACAGGCTAACTATTCAATTAAGAGCTAACATCTATATTATTTATACTTTTAACTTAATAACCAAACATCTGTGACCCAAACTATGGTACTAAATATCCAATCCAAAAGCTACTACCTGAAATCATGAAGAAGAAGGAACAAGAAGGAAGAAAGAGACAATGCTTAAGAATGTCCTTTTTGTTTCCATACCTATTACTGTATTCTAAAACCCCAAATTCAAACCCCTTCACCATGTGAAAATACACACACTTCTAATTAAACACTAATGATTCTAATTCTATTACTCAAATTTGGAAACCTTTTCTAAGGCCTTAAGTCAAAAGCAGTGCTCTTTGAAGGGTTAGTGTCAGAAAACACAGAAAGTTCAAAACTCCCAGGGTTCAGGCTTCCAACACTCCCCAAAGCAGAAATGACAATGTCATGTAAAATAGCCTGTTGTCCAAAACATCACCTTAATCACCATAAATTGTGCTGCCACACCCAAGGTATCTACTCTCATGCTGGTGGGGGAGCTTGTGCTGAGTGTGATATCCCTCTCCCCATTCAGGACTACCCATCTGTTGGCCAGCTGGTCCAGAAACTTGCCGAAAACAACATTCAGCCCATTTTTGCTGTCACCAGTAGGGTGGTGGATGTTTACAAGGTGAGACTATGTCAGATGGTCCAGGTGCCTCCATCCCCTCTCCAGGGGGACAGACACAGCTCTGTCTGTCTCCTGCTGCTGTCTCCTGCTCTGCTGCCATGTGGTAGGAAGTGCTCACCTCTTTGCTCTCCACTGGCAGAAACTCAGTGAGATGATCCCAAAGTCAGCAGTGGGGGAGCTGAACGAGGACTCCAGCAACATCATTGAACTCATCCAAGTGGCCTACAATGTAAGTACTGGAGTTCCCACCTCTCCAATGACATCACCTGCATTCCCAGAGCCACCCCAGGCACCTGAGATCCTGACTGTGGTGCTCTCTGGCTCTTTTTCCTGACCTGCAACCCCATACCCTCTTGGTTTGGTCTCCTCTTGGACTGATGGCACTTTCTCCATCATTTCTCCAAAGAACCTCTCCTCACGGATCATCTTGGACCATTCCACCTTGCTGGACACTCTGGATGTCAAATATGACTCCAAATGCAAAAATGACAAGGACTCAGTGGATGAAGCAAGAGGCAAGTGTGACAATGTGAAGATCAACGATGAGGTATGCTCTGCTGTACCAGGAACACCCCACACCTGCACAGTTTCTGTTACCCATCCTGTTTAATGGCAGGAGCCCTGGCTGCTGTTTATATCAACTTAATGCCCAGAGTGTCCAAAGTGCTGTGGGATGTGGGAGATCCTCCATTGTGCTGGATGTGCATGTCCTCAGCCTAGAGCCAATACCACACTCTGACAGCTGGGTATCTGGCCCTTCTCTGTCCTGCTTTGCACTTTCTAGGTCACCTTCAAAGTGAAGGTCACAGCCAAGGCGTGCATTTCCAACTATTCCTTCACCATCCGGCCACTAGGCTTCACAGACACCCTCACTGTCCATGTGGCCAGCAACTGTGACTGCCACTGCAATGACCAGCCCAACCCAGCTGCTTGCAATGGGCAAGGCTTCACTGAGTGTGGGATCTGCAGGTACGTGCTGTGCATGCAAAACACAATTTCAAATGCTGCCAGAGCTGGGGAATTACTGGGAGAGGGATGTTGGGCCAAGCCAGAGCTGGGCTCTGTAGCTTTGCACAGATTTTTGTGTTCAGAGAGGTGGATTCATGCATTCCCCTTGGAAATGTCCCCTGTGTTCACAGAGGCAGGGGACACAATGAGGTGGCTCTTCTGTTGGTGGAGGTTATGCTGTTTTTCTATCCATCCAACTATCCATCCATCCATCCCAGTATCAAATCATCTACTAATCTACCTACTGAGCTGACACAGATTTCTGTAGAAATCTCTAAAAATCCCATTTCTTGGCTGCAGCTCACACAGGTCTTTAAGTATAATTGTTGCTTCATGGCCTCTCAGTGACAAGGAGAGGAAAAGACTGCATTTCCTCAAGAAATATATCTCCTTGGCAAAGGCTTGGAAATTATAAATAAAACTATAATTTCTGAGTATTTATTTGGTGGTGTGAACCTGACTGGTGGAAAAGCAGCATTTCTGAGGTTTGCTCCTAGTCAGCCACCTGCTCCAGCATGAGTTAGCACCAGCATGCTGTCACTGGGCTTTGGTGGGGCTGTCCCAGATTTGCTCCACTTCTGCAGAGGTCCAGGCTCTGGCCATGCCCCATGGCCACTGACCCGAGCCTGCTCCTCTCCCCGGCGGCAGCTGCAATTCGAGATACACAGGGAAGAACTGCGAGTGCGACACCAAAGGGAAGAGCAGCAAGGAGCTGGAGCACAGCTGCAGGAGGGACAACAGCTCGATGATGTGCTCGGGCCAGGGGGACTGCGTGTGTGGGCGCTGTGCCTGCCACGCCAGTGACACGCCTGGCAAGTACATCTATGGCACCTACTGCGAGTGTGACAATGTGAACTGCGAGTTCTTCAACGGCTTCCCCTGCGGCGGCCCAGGTGATGCACCCAGGACAGCTCCTCTGCTTAGAAGAACTAAATGCCCTGGGAGACACAGACTTTTTGTGCCATAACCCCGTGGGAGGGTTTGGGGCTGCTGGGTCCCACTGCACCAGCCTGTAGGATCTTGAGCATCCGACGGAGGGTGGTGTGGTGGGAGCAGAGTGGATGATGCTCTCCTAGCACCTCCTTGAGCATCCCAGGGAGGGTGGTGTGGTGGGCACAGGGTGGGTGATGCTCTCCAAGCAGGGGCAGAGGGAGGGTCACCTGTCTGGCTGCAGGATCTGAAGGATTTTCCTCTGCAGCGCGCGGGCAGTGTGACTGCGGGATGTGCAAGTGCCGTCCTGGATACGAGGGCAGCGCCTGCCAGTGCCAGCAATCGACAGAGGGCTGCCGCCTGCACAGCCAGGGACCTGTGTGCAGCCTCCGTGGGACTTGCCACTGCAACCGCTGCCAGTGCTGGGGAAAGTACCAGCCCCCCTTCTGCCAGGAGTGCCCAGCCTGCCCCTCACCCTGCGGTGAACACATGTGAGTGATGTGCTTGGAGAGGGCACGGGGGCAGCGGGGATCCCTGGGATCTGGCCCTGCCTGTGCTTGGGCAGAGCCCAGCTGTAGCCAAGGCCAGGTGAGAGGGTTTCTGCCCCTGCAGATGTGGGCTGAGGCTGCTTGTTTTGCAGTTCCTGTGTGGAGTGCAAGTTCTTCAACACAGGCCCCTTTGAGAAGAACTGCTCCCAGGCCTGTCCCAACATCAAGGTGTCCCCAAACTCAACAGAGGTGAGAACAAATGAGAGGAAATGCAGGGAAAAGGATTCCCAGAATTGCTGGATGTCCTTCCGTATGATCCAGGAGGATGGCAAGGATATATACACCGTCATCGTTAATCCTGACAGAGGTATCCCCTCCCTGCTCCTGCCCTGCCACAGGCAGGCTGCCAGCCTCGCTGCTTCACCAGGAGCTGCAGCCCAACACTGTCTGTCTGTCCCACAGAGTGCCCAGAGCCCCCCAACGTCCCCCTGATTGTGGGTGGCACCATCGCTGGTGTGTTCCTCATTGGTGTTCTGGTCCTGGTCATCTGGCGGCTCTTGGTGGAGCTGCTGGACCGTCGGGAATATCGCCGGTTCGAGAAGGAGAAGACCAAAGCCAAGTGGAATGATGTAAGAGAGCCCCTCTGTGCCAGTGGGGTGTTCTGGGGTGCTCAGACACACTGGGGAGGGGACAGTAGGAGGGGACATCCTTTCCAGAGGCAGCCATGAGCCCTCCCCACTGCTCGTTTTACAGCCCAGCTGGACTTTGCCATTTAAATATCCTATGGACTCTTCTTCCAGTGCTGTCTGTGCTGCTGGCATTGGGATGGGTGGGATGGGTAATGCTCTGCTGGAAATCCAACACAGCCCAACAGAAGCCTCTCACTTCTCTCCCTCCAGGCTGATAATCCCCTCTTCAAGAGTGCCACCACCACTGTCGTCAACCCCAGGTTCAATGAATGAAGCAATACCTGGCAGCACTGGGACGCTCAAACTAGGGAAATCTTAAACTAAGGCTCCTTCCCCCTCTTCTTTATCCTCATGGTTTCATCCCTTCTTCCAAGAGGCCCCCATGACGTCAGGTGTTGGCTGAGGCACTGCACCCATGCCGGTCTCCTGGCCCACTGCCCATGGTTGTGTTAGTGGAGCTGTAGAGGGGAACACCACAGGAATATGCAGTGGCTCCTGTCCCATCTCCTGATGCTACCTTTGCTTTCTGGCAGCAGTCTTGGACACCGAGCCCCAAAGCCAGCTGAGAGCACAGAGTGCTTCCAGCTTTGATTTTGAGCTGGGATTTCAACACTGCCGTCTCTCTTCTGCTCCACCAGGATCTGCCTCCAGGCTGCTCCATGCCTTCCCCTGCTGCACTGGTCTCCACCACTATGCCATGTTTTCCAGAGACCTCACTGCTGAGTTGGACATAAAGAGTCCAACTGCTCTAGAAGCTGCAGTGATATGATAGCCCCTAAGGGATAGTGAGCACTGTACCTTGTGATGAAGAGTAGCTGGAGAAGATGCACTGGATCTCTTTCCCAAATCACCAACTGCTTCCTGGCATCGCTCCCTGCTCAGACCTACCTCAGACAAGGTTCTGCCTGGGCTTCTGCATGCTTAGCTTACCTCCTCTGCAAAGTAAGGAACTGCTGTTGGATGTATGAAACTTGATCTACGATCTCTGGGCACCTGGAAAATGCAGCTTGGAGTTCAGCCATAGCTTCTTCCACCCCCTGGGGCATGATCTCCCTGCTTTGCAAGCGTGTCAGACACACCAGGAGCCTGCTGTGCAAAACACCTGGCAGTACCCAGAGCATCTCCAGCTCAGCACTTATCCCAACTACACACAGCAGCCAGTTGCTCTTATGTTGTGGGTCATTCCTGTGAAATAGTGGTGCAATTCCTTATTTGCTTTAAGTTTGGGATTAATTTGCATACAGTTGTATTGTGTTGCATCTTTATTTTCTCTCTGAAGAAGTTTAATGTGAATAAAGATTAATATATAACGTAAATACATCTGTCCTGCTAAGAATTAGGTGCAAGGGCAGCAGCAGTGGAGAAACTACAGTCACACCTTGTCATTGCTGCCATCATCTTCCATAGGTACAGTGCCTGGGAAACATCCCAGCTAGAGAAAAAACTGTTTTCTACATAATTTGCTATCTGTGCCCTGAATGGTGCTCCCTTGGGAGCCAAAACTGACTCACTGAATAGTGCAGAGCAGTTCTGGTCCCTACCCATGTGCTGGCAGCTGTATGTGGACCACCTCAAATGAGATTGGCTGTGCCACATCAGATCAGGGGTTAATTTGGGTCATTTTATTGTTCTTAAGCAGTGACTGTGAGGGGCTAGGGCAATGTAAGAAGAAGGAAAGTGTGTCTGATAATCCTCCTAGTACTATCCCAGGCTGCAGCTATTTATGGCTTCAGGACCCTCAAAATGTTGGCTTGTTTTTGCCAAGAGCAGCAGTCTGCAGGCTGGGACACACAATCACAGGATGATTAAGGTTGGGAGAAAACTCTAAGATCATTGACCATCCAACCATTAACCCAGCACTGTCAGGTCCAACACTAAACCATAACCTCTAAGTGCCACAGCTACACACCACATCCCTTGAAACCAGGCTGCCAAGGTTACACACCTGGCAAAGGCTTTCTGGACACTGTGCAGGACAGGCTTCCCTCACCTGGGAAAGGGAGAGAGGCCAAACTGCTTCCAAGGGGCTGCAGGAGCTTCCAAACCACATCCCAAGAGAAATAAAATCACCCAGCTGGGCCAACAGTCCGTGCCTTCATTTTTATTACAACAAGGATCTCCCCATACATTCAAACCACTCGTGTGCCAAAGGGAAGATTTCCAATATTCTTCAGGTAATGGGACCAGCCCCACAAGTCTCCCAAGCAGAAGTTCAAGTTCCGTGCCAGATGCTTTATCAGCAGGTAGGTGCCACCCAGTCCTGCTGCCCCCACCACGAACAGCCCTCGATTAATCACCTGCAAGTACAAAGAGAAACCCCAGCATAATCAGAGGTCATCAAAGTCATCACAGCTGGCAATATCCCAGCCCCAGAGCTGCCCCCCAGAGCTGAGCAGTGCTGGGGTGCAGGATGCTCCCAAGGCTCATGGCATGGGGAGGATGGGCAGCACCCTTGGCCAACCTTTGTCTGCCATTTCCAGCGTTGAAGGGCCTCGTGGTAGCGAATTCTGGTGAAGGTCACCTGGGAGGGGTGGCAGGAGAGTGTCACCACCCCAAAGCCTGGCAGGAGGAGCTCACAGAAGTGGGGAATGACCCTCTGGCTTACCATGGTGTACAGTGGGACAATGGTGGAAGGCATGAGGGCGTGGAGAAAGTTGTCTACACGCTTCCGGAAGATGAACCACGTGGAATTCACGTGCTCACGCATCTGCAACAGAGCAACACTCACCCCCCTTTGCAACGGGTTTTGTCAGAGCTCTCCTGTGCTTTGCTACCTGTCCCACTGTCCTGGTGATGCAGGGGTCAGTGCCTCCTCAGCCCCTGCTGCACTGTGTGCGTGGCCCATGGAACCGCAGGTCTGTGCGGGGCTCACCTACCTCTATGTAGTTGTACATGGCTAAATCCGAAATTGCGTGGTCATCTGGCACCCTCAGCCTGGAGAACTCAGGGAGGCAGGCACCTGGGAGAAGAAAGCAACAGTTCCCAGGCAGCTCCCTGCAGGGTATCCAGCTGCCCTCAGGTGCAGAGGGATGTTCCTCTGCTCTCACACGTCCCCAGCCACCTCACTTACCTAGGTCATTGTGGAACTGGTCCATTAATTCATCAAAGACCAGACAATCTTCAAAGCCCTGGGAGGAATGTTAGGGGGTTAATAGGCATAAAGGACCCATACATTCAGCAGAAGTGCTCTCATAGATGCCTAGCTAGTGTAGCTGTTCAGTCCCATTGACCACAGCTTCAGAGCAGTTTTATTCCAGGCCCCTCTGACAGGATCTTAAGAGAAATTGAGGGGATTGCCTTTCCCAGCTGCCTGGATCCCTCTCCCACATAGTCCTCTGCTCCATGGGAAGGTGGCACCATCACCCTGTCCCTTATCCTTCCCAGGAGGACATCCTGATGGGAGCTCAACCCCTGCCAACGCAGAGGACATCAGGCTGTGGGACAGGCCAGCCCATGGAGTTAAACACTAAAACCAGGTGTTTGTAGGTGAAAGGAATGGGATCCCCACCAGCAGGGACAGGCCAGCCATGAATTACTTACAGCATTCATGCCCTGTCCATAGAAGGGCACAACAGCATGTGCAGCATCTCCCATCAGCAGGCACCGGGAGGAGAGGTGGTAGGAGGAGCACTTCACAGAGATCATGGCCTGGGCTGGCAGCAAAAAGTAATCGTGCTTCAGCTCTTGCCTTCAGGTAAAACAACAGAGTTTGTTGTGTGGGACACAAGAGAGAAGAGCAAGCTGTGCCACATCCGAGCTCAGGAAGCCAGGCCACAGACACTGCCAGCTTTGGTATGCAAACCCTGAGCCTGTGCACTGGGCTGTTTGTGCTGGGAAAAATGTGGAAGCCAACTTCCCTCCCTGTGGATGAGATATTTTGTCTGCAGGTTTTAAGTTCTGCACACAGCTTGATCAGATTCTCTTACTGTGAGCAGATGTTGGTCAATATAGGAAGAACATACCAGAGAATATCTGAGTGTCTCTGTTAATATGAAGTCCTGGGATAATTAATTTTAAGAGGAAGGGAAATTGCCTAACATGCTTGAGACTGTTGATACCATCCAAGAAAAAGCCCATCCCATAATAGATAATTGTGTTGATGAGTGAAAAGGGGAGACAGGAACACTTACTCTCCAATGAGGGGAATGGCATCTGGGAAGTAGGTCTGGAAAAAACCCAGCACTTGCTCGCCTGTTGTCAGCTTCTCAAATTCCTCAAAGGGCATGAAGAGTGTGCAGGTGAAGGACTTGTCCTGCCAGCCAGCAAAGAAGGTCAGTAAGAGGAGCAGAGAGAACACCTGAAGCAGCAGCTCAGTGCCCAGCCTGCCACCTGGCAATCACAGTGACCCCCTGGCACAGCAAGAGAATGTCTGGCCACCCCCTTCCTGATGGTGGCCAGGCACAGGGGAGGCAGAAACAGTGTGTGACTGGGCAGCATGGGCCTGGCTCACTGTCCTGGCGCTCCTGGTATGCAGTTGATAACATCCAGCTGCAGAGTGATGGTTTGTGGGGTTCTGGAGACCTTATCACTCTCTACAACACTCTGACAGGGGGATGTCCCAGGTGGGGATCAGGCTCTGCTCCCACCTAACAAGGGACAAAACAAGAGAGGACACAGTCTTAAAGCTGCAGGATGGGAGGTTAAGACTGGACATTAGGAAGAATTTCTTCACAGAAAAGGTGATTAGACATTGGAACAAGCTGCCCAGGGAGATGGTGGAGTCACTGTCCCAACAGGCTTTTAAGGAAAGACTGGATGTGGCACTCAGTGGTTTACAATGGTATTGGCTCATAGGTTGGGCTCTGTGATCCAGAGATCTTTTCCAATCTAATTGATTGGGTAATTCTGTGCCTCCTGGCCCTCCCAATCCCTGCCACCACAGCAGTTCATCCCCACCAGCCCCATCCTGTGCCCCAAGAGAGCATGGCCCTGGGTTAGCACCATGTTGGGCAGTGCAATCATCATGAAGGTGTTTCTCGGCCAGATATGGAGGTAGTTGGGTTCCATGGCAAACTGAAAGAGAAAGAAAATTGCCTTGAATTCTGGACCTGCCCTGCTCGGGTCCCCCAGCCCAGGCTCTGGCTCCCCTCCACACCAGCACAACAGTTCCCATGGGAAGACACAACTACAGGGCCCCTTTCTGCTTCAGGGAGACACAGGGCAAGGGAAAGAGGAAAGCGTAAGAAATAAGGGCAAAAATCTGATGCTTTGCAATTGCTGATGTCCCCATAGACATGCTCCCACCTCTCAGAGCGAGAGTTAATCCCACCACTCTGGGACAGGCTCTCTAGGATTTTTGCATGCAGGTACCAACATTGGCCCTGCTTTTGGAAGAGGAAGAGATGCATGCCTTCTCTTTGGAAAGGTTTAACCCCTTGCCTGAACCCCAGGTGAGGAATTAGTTCTTCCAAAGCTGGTATAGCAGAGCAGCAGTGAGAAGGGGGTGGGATATCCAAGCTGTGAAGGTTGTAGGAACCCCTGGGCCAGGCACACTCACATCTCCATCCTTGGGAGGGATGGTCAGCTCCATGTAGCCGTGGGGAATGTACTCATGGCTGTAGTTGAAGCGTGTTTGCCTCATGAACTGTTTCCTCACTGTTGAGAAGGCTCCATCACACCCCACTATGAGATCGTAGGTCACTTCCAAGGTCTGCTGGTCAGATCTGAAAGCAAGGCAGTACCTTGGATCAATCTGATCTTTAAGATTCCTTCCCAGCTTAACCATTCCATGATTCTGTGGTGAACCCTCCTGCAACTCCAGGCAGCTCAGCACCACTGTGCCCAGAGGATCTGCCTTCTGCAAAATGTGTTAATAATCTTCTAGGTGAGGGAAGACCAGCTCTCACTGCCTGGGAAGCACAGCATTAGGATAAAGAATTATCCTGTAGGTTATCAGGCATAACTCTGCCAGGTCTACTCAGCAATGCAGTCGGCACCTTTGGGATAATGCTGCTGTTTTGCAGAATCTGCAGCACCTGCCAGGAGGGATGGAGGGTAGGGCCAGGACTTCTGTGAAAGAGTGGAAACAAGGTCATGGAACCACAGAATGCTTTGGGTTTGAAGGGACCTTAAAGCTCAGCCTGTTCTATGGGCAGGGTTCTCAGAGCTTCATCCAGCCTGGCCTGGAACACTTCCAGGGATGGGGCATCACCAGTTCTCCACCCTCCCTGATGAGCAGTCTGTCCCTGAGCCCAGTGCTATGGACACTGGTACATTTATCCCCTGCACAGATCAGAAGTGTGTGCCTGCTGCCAGGCTGGGGGGGTTAGTGAGTTGCTAAAACCTTTCTCAGTCTCCCCAGGAATGCTGCCTTGATGCCTCTCCTCCAAAGCTGGCACAAGGCTGTGCCTGCACAGGAGTTTCAAAACTGAGATTGCTCAACTGTTTGAGGTTTTATGAATGATTAAGCAGAAACTAACTGACCACAGTGCTTGATCCCACGCTTGCCCAGGAATTACCTTTTTATGGATAATGTCCCCAGCTCTGCATTGCACCCGAGGAGCTTGTGTCCAAAGAACAGTTTAGTGTTGGAGTACTTCTCAGCAGCTGTGAAAGGAAAAAACAACTAAATGTAGAGGGTTTTACTGTGACCACAAAAAAAATATTTCCAAGAAATCCCTAAATTATGGGGATTTTTGCTATTACAGCAAAGAATTTGCTGTGTTGTGTGGGGGCCAGCAGGCAGGGCACACTGAGACTGGTCAGCTATGGCATAAACTATTTGAAAAATGCAAGGAATCCTGCAAGGATTTTTTTAATTCCCACAATGACATGAGCCATTGACTGCCTTCCACCATCACTCCACTGAAGTTCAGGATGGGATGAGGTGCCTGCAGTCACCTGCAGGGGAATTTTCATAAATTTGGTCCACTCTTATTACATATTTGGCCATAGAGCTCCAGTTTCTATTTGTCTCTGTACAAGCAGTGAAAATGCCACAACAAGGCTGAGGAGGTGTCTCCTACTTCAGCTGGGAGACAGCACAGGTTTTCCTCTGCTAGTTCAGCTTTGCACTTTCTGAGATCTGGGTAAGGGAGCTTGGGGCTCAAAGTCTTCTAGTCATGGGGCAAACCCTAAATCCCCAGCACAAAGTGTGTTAGAAGAATTGAAGGATTTGCAAACAGAAGTGACAGCCTACCTGTCAGCAGCTCTTTGTTTAAGTTTGCTCTGTCCACAGAGAGGATGTACTGCAAGGCAAACAAACAGGGGTTCAGAAAGCTCTGCTGAAGGACACTCTGCATGGCCAGACAGGACACCCTCCCTTCCCAGCAATCCCCTTCCCCCATTCTCTCCAGCCTCTCCCACATCCAGGAGCCCCACGCTGTCCATGACACAGAGACACAAATGCTAACAACATGCTCTGCAAAGCAGCTCCAGTACCTGGTTCTTCTTCCCATAAGGGATGGAGTACTTTTTCCCTGAAGGTGTGTGTATCCTCCTTGCCCGCATGGGAATGCCCTTGGCCACAATCTGAAACAGAAGGGAATATAACCCACAGTTCTGGACAAAACTGTGGGTTTTTAGTACAAGTTACCAAGCATCATCCCCTCACCCCAGCACTGCACTCGAGGAAGAACGAGGAGCTCTTTCCTCACACATTTCCAAATCACATGGGAAAACTTTAGCAGGGCTGTCATGTTAATTTACTACAGTTTACTGAGATTACTTACAAGCTCATTCTCATAAAAATCAGAGGGAAATTGTTTTTTGATAGAAAGGACATGAAAAATCCCAGAGTGCTGGACAGGGCAGGGGATGAAAGCCAAATCACATCCTGGGACTGGGATGTGTGTTGCCAAAGCCTGGGCTCCTCTGCAGAGATCCAGGGAGCAGGAGATCCCACCACTGCCAACAGCTGGATGTTAAATGGTGGTCAGTACCCTGCAGAAGAATGCTGGGCTCCAGCCAAGCCTGCTGGGCAGAAAGCTTTGTGGATGGATTGCAGAGGTCAGCCCAAAGATCAAGATTTTCTGGGAAAATACAAATCTGGGCACATCAGTGGGGAAACCAGCTGCCTTTATTGCATCCTGCTTTATTGCATCAGCTCTGTTGGGAACTCGTGCCCTGTTTGCCCTCTTCTCCAGGAGGGAGGGGAGCACAGCAGGCAGGTAAACACTGGAAGGTGCTTGGTGTCCCAGGGAAGTGCCCCCTGGCAGGAGCAGAGCCCAGCTGGGGCAGATAAAGCAGGGGAGAGCCAGAGGCAGGCATGCAGTGGAAGAGGTCTGGCTGGGACAGGGCAGGAAAGAAGAGGGCACAGAGACACACCTCCCTGGCTTAGTTTAGGGTAAATTTGGGAGGAAACCTTTGAATGGGGTTTCTTTAGGAAGCAGATTTAAATAGTTTATTTCTTAACTGGTTCGGGGAAAATGTTTCTTCAGAGAGAAGTGGAAAAAAACCTGTTTATTTTACAGGCAAAGCAATTCCCTGTACAAAAATTAACAATAGTAAACTGTTTTGAAAAAACATGGTTCAGGAAACTTTTTTTGCTTCAGTTAGTTACAAAAACGAACTAAAAGTAAAGGAAAGCTCTTTCCAGCTACTACAGACAACACAGTCTGTGTAAAAAAATGCAAAAGAGCAAGTACAAGTACAGTCTCTAATAATAAATAATAATAATAATAATAATAATAATAATAATAATAATAATAATAATAATAAACAAACTCTTCTCCTTAATTCCTAAAACCAGTTTTAAAGTTGCAAAACTCAATATTCAACACTAAAAAAAATAAATTAAAAATACAACCACCCCAAAGCACTCTCCCCACCAGGCTGTGCCAGGTACCTGCTCCTCCATGCCCACGGCGCGCAGGGCTTGGCAGCCCCGGTGGGACAGGGCCAGGTTGATGCTCCTGCCACGGGCAAAGCTGGACACTCGGATATCTGCAGAGGAAGAGCAGCTGGTTATGGGGGCAGGGATGGCTCAGTCACAGCGTGGCTTTCAGAAATCCATCTATGCCGTGGTGGATAAAGCGCTTGCAGAAAATCTGCTCTGCGTTTGTTCCTGCCTGGCAATAAATTGGAAAAGGTGATAGTGGGTTGTTAGGGGTTAACACAAAACCCTTAAATAATGCTTTAAATCTGAATTTAAAAAACATATAAAATATTAAAATTACAGGTATGTTCAACATGACTTGGTTGGAGAGCCTTTGGCACAAATTTGTCTGCTAATATCCCACTAGCAAGCTCTTGGAATTGCTGTGTGTCCTCTGTACTAACCTGCCAAACATGTAAAGTATTAGGTAAAGAAAGAATAATGTACTTAATGTCTATTTGAGCCTGGTGAGGGGAACATTTCCCAAGCCCTCTGCAGCAACAGCAGTGGGGTAGGGGCAAGTCCAGCCAGCCTGGAAGGAGCAGCTGCAGCCAAGTGCTGCAAAGGGAACGCTGGATCCTGACAGCACCCCATGTGCCAGAGGGTCCATTAACATTAAAAGCCATTTCCCCTCTAAACAGAGAAGGCTGAGCAGTGAATGCCTGCCAGGTTCTGCTGAGACTGATGCTTTTTGGGACACAGGCAGGTCACCTCTTTCATGGCAGGTCAGATGGAAATGTCTGGGCATCGGCCTCGTTTAGTCTCCCTGGGTTGTCTGGCCAGGGCATGGGGCAGAGCCTCCTCATCCCATTACACCAGTGTAAGCAATGGGCCAAAAGCTGGAGTGGGGCAGTAGGGTCCATCCAACTCAGAAGGCAGGAAAGGGCAATCAGAGGCTTTTTGAGGCTGTGGAATTCTGGCAGCTGAAAGCTGTGCAGCAGAACTGCCTGCTCTGATGTCTGTCAGGGCAGGAAGAGTTACTGCAGTGTCAGGCACAGCTCCTCCTTCCCCTCACTGCACACCTGAGTAATTTCACTTTCCATAGTATCATTCCCACCTGCCACCTGGCTTCCCACCTCTGCCCAGGTTTTCTTTTGTCTGCCAGCTGACAGAAACTGAAGATGAACAATTTCTCTGCCTTTGAGCCAGTGGCTCGGCTCTAAATCCTAATTTCTCTTTTGTGGTGCCTTGTGGATCTGGAGGCTCCATCTCTCCTTCTGACCCAGCACTGTACTGTAATGCTTCCTGCAGAGACCAGGCTTCAAAGGTGAGGATTTGAATCAGTGTTTAAGCCAAGAATATAAAAAGGGCATCATTTTAGTAGCTAAAGAGTGGGTTCCCTCCACACAAGATGAACTTTAAATAAAAGCTCCTCCCCACCACAGGGGCTAAAGGGGAGAGAGAAAAGAATATCCCCAAACTGCCACTCTCAAATTTCATTATTTCCTTGCAGTTTCAGTGAGTTCACACAGTAGTGACTAGGCTGACCTTACCTTCTCTGGCTTCATAAACGTCAACATGGAAACCTCGTCTAGCAAAGAAACAGGCATTTAATGCACCCACCTACAAGACAAGGACCAGGAATGGTGCATGAGATGCATCAAAGGAAAGAAGTGATCAGGGGATGCAGCTCAGCATAAACAGGGAGGTCCTTTTAGCAAGAACCTGAAAGGATTTTTTACTGAAGAGCAGACCTCTGGCAGCCCTGTGTGTTTGCAGAGCCTCTAAGACAAAAGCCACCCAGCAAAACTATTTTTGTAAAGTCATAGCTTTATAAACAAGCTCAGGCTTTTACACACAGCAAGTGAGCTCACCTCTTCAGCCAGAGACAGCAGGAGCTGCTGTAGGCAAGCTCCCAGCTCCTCTCTGGACTGTGTTTACCTTCCTCACTAGAATTCAGGGTGCAGCAGCATTCCCTTAGGAACATAGTGAGGGAGAACAATATAAATTGTGATTTAAGTAATCTTTTAAACTTAATTTCCATTAGGAATTGTTGTCAGAACTGCAGCCTCTTCTCTCATCACTCTATTCCAAGAAGTTAATGTCCAAAAAGTCAAGAGAGAGATGCAGGTTCTGCAATGCCCCAAGCTGTCATAGAATCAGACTCACAGAATGGTTTGGGTTGGAAAGGATGCTAAAGAGCCCCTGCCATGGGCAGGGACACCTTCCACTAGACCAGATTACCCCATCCAGCCTGGCCTTTAGTGTCACACCTCTCTGCAAGCAGCAGTGCATGAAAACCATTCCCAAACAAAAGTGGGCAGAGGAAGGCATTTCCTCTCAGCCTGGTATTTACCACTCTCAGTTCTTGCAAAGGATTTCACCTTAGAGATTTGGTTACAGCCAAAATCAGCCAAGGGACAGGGGAACCCGGCAGCCCAAACAAGGACTGTTATTTAGTGTTTATTTAGTGGGCCCCACTGCTCCACCCACCACCAAACCCCTTCATCCCAGAAAAAGACAGGAGCCTCCCACAGCAGGAATTCAATCAACCCCTTCAGCAGCACCCCATCATCTGCCAAAGGAATGATGTTAAGGAAAACATTCACCCCCACACTCAAGCAGTGTTTATACAGCCCCAGCCCCCCAGTAAACCCTACCCAGCATTTCCTACCAGACCACCACCAACAACAGCAACTCTTTTCCCTCGTGGGTCACAGGGCTCCATGCCAGCTCAGCCCCTGGGTCTCTGATCCCTGCTGTGTCTCTGGTCCCTCTGCTTCTCCCCAGTCCCACTGCCCTTGCCAGCAGTGAATGTGGGTGGCTGAGTCACGCCTGGGCTCTTCTCCCCCAATCCATATTAAAGTTTAACTCCCAGCCCAGAGGCTGTCAGGGAGTCAGCCTGGCTGAGCCTGAGGTGTTGAGATGGCAGCAGGGTGTTATTCAGCCAGGCTCTATCCAAAGGCCTCTTTCGGAAATTGCAGAGCAATCCTGTAGACTCCAAGGAATACACACAGAGCAGGAGGAGAACTTCATCAGCCAGGCTTTTCCTGGTGCTTCGCTGGGATGCAGCTGCAGAGGCATTGGTGGGACAATGGGGAGTGACTTCTGGAGCCTCACAGCCTCTCCTGAGGGTGGGATGTGAGCCACACTACTTGCCCAGGAGCCTCATCCCATCCTTAAGGACATCTTTCATCCAAGGAAGCTGTGTGTGGCTCAGGCATTTTGGGGTGTGATGCTTAGGAGATGCTCCATGCCTGCTTTGCAGAAGCTTTCCAGGACTTGGACAAGGCATTATTTCACAGTGAAACTGCAGACATTCATATCACTGAGTAGAATCTATTGCTAAACCTGCCAGGCACAGCAGATTTGGCTCAGAGACTTGTTAAGTAGGAAAAGCCCTCTAAAAACAGTCCCAGCTTTAACCCAGCAGTGCCAAGCACACCCCTAAGCTGTCACCCCAAATTCCACATCTGTATGGCTATCAAAGACCTGCAGGGATGGGCCAGGACTCAAATGCTTCCCTAGGCAGCTTCTTCCAATGTCTGACAATTTTTTCAGTTAAGAGTTTCTTCCTAAAATTCAATCTAAACTCCTGTGGCACAACTTGAGGCCATTTCCTCTTTCAGGTGGTTGTAAAAAGTGAGAAGTTGTGAGAGCAATAAGAATCTCAAAAACAACAGAGCAGGAAGGGCAAAGGGCAAGGTAGGTTTTACATAGTAAATACATTATTCATTAATTGTTTTTGGAACACAGACAGCACACAATTGGCTTCCAGCAGTGACAGCTACTATTTTTTCTTCATTTCAAACAAAATTTAGGTCCCTGCGTTTTCTTAATCAGACTCACAAACTGCACCAGGCAAACCCAGAGTACAGATGTTCTCCACTTTAAAAACCAGAAGGTGGGAAGATACTGAGAAAATGCTACAAAATCATTGCTCATCTTTCCATATTAAGCAAAACCAGGCGGCTGAGAGCATGAAAAAGTGTTGCCTGATAAAAACTCTGAGTGAGCCTTTTAAGAAGTCATAAATAAAACTAAAAAAGAACAGGATAAACATGGGCATGGATTAAAGCCTGCCCTCTGAAAACTAGTGGGAAAAGTAAAGGAAGGGAAATGGTCGATTTATGTTGCTGAAGAACAAGACATGTCAATGGCTGAGGAAAACTTCAGGATTTTATTGTTTTTAGAAAGTCTATGGTCCACTTGCAGAGGATCCTGTATTCTCAGTATGTGGGCCACCTGCAACAAGAAAAATGGGGTTATTGTGTTTAGCAACAGCCAGTAGAGCTGTAGCTGCAAAAAGATGTGCTTGGTCTCATACCTTGTGGTGGGAGGCAGCTGAAGAAGAGGAAGAACATGGTTTAAAGGCCATGGCAAGATCTGATTTCTGCAAACAGTGAATTGCACTGATCCTGACAGGAGCCAGGAGTTCTTTACTGGTTCAGATTACAAACCCGTGTCAAGGGGAAATGGGTAGAAATGTTCATCCCTTATAATCCCATTAGGTAAATAATCTGTTCAGGAATTCAAATCCTTTGCTAAAGAGGGCTGTACAGACATCCCTGCCAGCAGGTCACCCATGCCCAAGGCTGCAGCTGCCTCCATCCTGTTCCCCTGTTCACTAAGGCTCTGAAAGAGCCATGGCACAGAAATAAAGGTTGGCTTCTCACAGTGTGTCCCAATGTCACCCCCGCTTCCATGCTCTAGCAAGGTTCATTTCTTTGCCAGCCTTGGCATGGAAGAACTTCCCAGCACCTAGGAAGCCAAGCAGGACAAGCTCAGAGGAAGGCACAAAGCAAATGAGCTCCTGGAGGAGCTGCCTGCAGCCTCTGCACAAGGCTCAAGGGCTCTGTGGATTTGTGAGCATCCTGGGGAGAAGTTCATCCATTTCAGCACTTGAAACCCACCCCCTTCAACTGCAAGCACAAGCTTATGGCAAAGACTCAGCACTATTCCTGATACTCCCCTCCCTTTGTACTATTTTTCTTAGCTGCTGGTTTGGGTATTTTATTTCCCCAGGAATTTCTCATTAGCAAATGTCCCAGCAGTGCTTTAAGAACATAAATCCTGGTGGGAACCTTAGCCTGAAGGTAAAACACTTCCCCCTGTGCCCCCAGGGCAGGGGGACTGCTGGGCTCACAGCTCACCCAAAACCACAGGGTGAGAGCCCCTGCAGAGCAGAGCAATGATCTGTGCCATCTCATCCTCATCCTTGTGACATCCCCAGGTTTATTCCACCTTGCCACCCCACCTGGGCAGGGAGAAAGGGCCACAGGTGCATGGCCCAGCTGCCTGCTGACTTACATAGGCTGGGCAGAGCTGCTGGTCCAGTGCTGCGCCGTGGATGGCGACAGGAAGCTCCTGGGGGGCTCTGGGAGCACCCCTGCTGGGGGGTAATGGTGGTGGTGGTGCACCACAGGTGCCTTGGGCCTGTCTGCTCTCATGGCCGGGTCCTTGTGGAGAGAGACAAAGGGTGGCTGCAGGAACCTGTGCCCCCACGGGCTGGGGTTCCACTCAGCCACCCCTTGGGAAAGGAAGGGATTTGGGATGTGTCTGGAGAAGAGTCTGCAGTTCCAGTACAAAAGGTCCAAGAGCACTTGGTGATTTACTTACAAGATTTCACCCAATTCTCAGACCCCACTCCCTCCAATTTATCCCATTAGTGAGTGTCAGGGAAATGCAGAACAACAGAGTGGCCTGGGGACGAAGGTGGGAATGCTCTTCCTCTGTCATCTTTGCTAAGGGGCAGTGTCCTCCACAATCCTGAGGCTCTCCCAGCTCTTTGTGTGTTTGTGCCCTTCCAGGGAGATGGGCTTTTCCTGGTGTGGGTGAGGATGCCCTCCAGGCTGGGTGCTGTTACCTGCTGCATGTGCTGGGGCAGGGCAGAGCTGGCTCCCCCAAGCTGTGTGAGCAGTGCTGGTGGCAGAGCCTTCAGCATCATGTTCTGCATCATGATCTGGTGCATCTGAGCATTCTGCATCAGCATCATCTCCACCATATCTGGTAGCAGAAGAAAACAATGAGAGCTTTATTCTCAAATGGCAGGCAGCAGAGACACCATGGTAAGGAGTGTCCTCCAGCACACACACTGGTCACTGCAACAAAGGCAAAGCAGCTGAAAGGGGGCACATGAAGAACACTGACATTATTTCCCCATACAATGCAAGCTTAATGTCTGTGAAGGGGATTGTTCATAGCAGCTTTCCCATTTCTCCTTCCTTTTGCAAGAAAGCTGCTGCTGAGTATCTTGTGTGTTGGCAGCCCTGCAAGCCCACACCCCTACCTATGCAGCATGGCAGGATGGAGAAGAGCTGAGCTGCAGCTTTCCCTCACTGCAGCATGGTCAGGCTCCTGGCTGTGCTCTCCATTGTCCTAGATCATTGCTTTCCATGTGAGAAGTTTCCTCAAATTTATGTGATATTGCAGTGCCCCCTTGAGAGTCCACTGACTCACAGAATTGTAAAGGTTGGACCTTTAACATCGTCAAGTCCAACCCTCAATCTGTTATTTCATGCCCATCAAACCTCCTTACATGATCTCTGGGATCCAAAGGACTTGTGCAGTGTAACTAATTCACTTGGGGAGAAGTGAAGAAGGAGAGGTGAGAAAAAAAGAAGGGAAAAAGTGATGAAGGAAACTCTCATTTTCCTTTTTACTGATGATACAAAATGTAGTTCACATGTAGCAGCTTCAGAGAAGTCATGAGTGGATTGGGACTATTTTGGTTATGGAAATAAACTGTGATTCAAAAATCCAGACACTTGGATGAAGTATGAGCTGAGAAATACTGCAGTTTCATCACTGAGGATTCCTGTGTGGGATGAACCTTTGGCTGAAGGCTGAGCCAGGGAAATTATCCCAGGTTTTAGTTCATGTATTACTTCACAGTAGCACCCACCTATGTTTCGAAACAAACTCTTTTATTGGCATTGCAATACATTTAGAAAAACATTTTCAGATGTTCTGTTTCATTTCCACACACAGGGCACAAATAAAAGCCTGAGAAAATTGAACAGCAGGTTAGGAAGGAGCAAAAGAATAAAGCCAGATTTTAGAAGCCTGTTTGCTAATTCTGGAATCATCCATGTGCACGAGTTTGACTTTGTCAATATTACTCAGTGCCATGAGTTGAGCTGTTTTGCTTTCCCAATCTTCCCTTGAGTTTACAGTTCCTTTTTCTTAGTTTGAGTGATAAGAGTTTGCCTGAACACCTTTCACAACTGGTACCCACATCCCACTTGTGAAGAAGCACAGCTCCCAAAGCTCCACCAGCTCATTAACAGCACATCAATAATTAGCTGGGACACCATCCCATGTCCCTTGCCACTTGCCATGGTACCTGCCCTGCCCTCTCCAGGCCTGGTGACAGGAGCTGGCTGCTCTGTGGGGAGTTTTTTACCTTCTTTAATGCTCCCAGATCGGGGGACAGCCAAGGGCTGGGCCGGGGGAATCTGCGTGATCAGAGGGGATGGCTGAGGCAGCTGCTGGATGATGGTGGCAGGCTGAGCTGGCATCTGGAACAGGAAGGAAAATGGAGAAGTCAGGGCTGGTTTTGGCCAGCTCCCCCATCTATGGGAGCAGCTGTCATCTGGCCAGGCTTCAGGAAAACTCTGGGGTTCTCGTGGAGAAGCTGCTGAGGCTGTGGGCTGCATGAGCAGGCAGGGATGTGCATTAGAAAGTGGCTGAATGGCCAGGCTGGAGTGTGGGCAGCCCTGCCACTCCTTTTGCCATCCTGTTCCAAGGGTCAACCATTCAAACATTCAACTGCTCATTTTGGGCCTTATTTGCAAGACGGTTTGCCCTTAGGTTTTGCTGCAGGCAGCAAGGGTCCCATGAAAGAGCAAGAGGCATATCTTCCCTTTTTGTGGGATGAGCAATTCCATACAGCTCCCAAATGTTGTCAGCTCAGACTGACACAGTGCTAGTGGTGCTTTCTAGGAGACAATCCTTACAGTCTGCTGGATAATCCTTGGTGGCTCCACCTGGGAAGCTGGAAAAGGGATCTGGTAGACTTGTGGGAGGGCAGCTCTGTGGTCATGTCCCCCAGCTGGTGCAGGTGTCTGTGAAAGCTCTTCCAGAAGGTGCTGCTCCTGCAAAGTCAAGTATTTTCTTCAAGAAAATCTGGTCACAGCAAGGCAGACAGTATGGTTGTGCTCCCTGCACTAAATGGGATTAGCCCTTAGGAACCTGCAGCAAGGGCACCGCCAGTGCCTGCATAAGGATAAAGCAAGCTTTTCTTCCCACAGATCTTGAAGCATAAGCAAAAAGGATTGGGGGAAAAAAAAAAGTGCAGAACGAGATGCCAAAAGTCTGGGAGAACACTTCCCAGCCTTTATATTCCAAAGCAGCAGAGCACTAAATCCTGCCCAAACCCTATTCCTAAAGGATAGGAAAACACAGAATCCACATCAGCAGTGGATGTCTCTGTTACTTCTGGCCAGAGGGAGCTCTTACCCTAAGCTCCTGCAGCAGATCTTTCCTTTGCCTCAGGGCACTTTGGAGCATGTCCTGAACTCTGTTCCCTGGAAGAGGAAAAGCCCATTATTTTGCCCATTTTGCCCAAAAAGCCCATTTCCCATAGGACTGCAAAGACAGAGCTATTACAGCACCTGCATTATGATACTAATGTGGAAGATGTGTTAATAGATAGCTTGATGTTGCATACAAGCAAAACCTTATAAAATAAGGGCCTTGTTACCTTAGTAAAGTCATGGCTCAGACAAAGCAGAAAAGGACTGTGGGAAAGCAACTCAGCTGAATTAGGGGTAGAAAAACAAGTTATAGAACCATCACATGTTCACAGTGTGGTGTATGGTGGTTGGATGAATTATGTTTGTTATGATCTAAAACACGCAACTCTGAAAATAAAGTCTTTAGATTGCTCTCTAGAACCCCCTTTTAACCTCCTGGTTTAGGAATCAATTTCAAAAAGTTTCTAGATGTACCCTGTGCATTCAGAGGATGACTGTCTGTAGTAAGAGCTCAAACCAACTCCAGTTTGAATGTCAACTTTTCTTTTTCTATTTTGTTCTGAATCAACTTCCTTTTCAGTTCATCCCACACATGGTAGATTTTGAACTCGCTTGAAATGAAAATAAGAATGTTTTCAGATACTATGGAGCCATGCCTAGTATCTGCTCTGGAAAGTACCATCTCCTATTTTGAAACTGTAAGTTGTTATAGAGGATTTTTAAAAAATTTTGGCCACAGCATCAGGTCAATGAATAGTACAATCTAGAAATATCACTGAGCTGCTACTGGTAGCCTTGAATCCATAGATAATATAAACATGCAAAGAAATGAAGTGTTCCTCCTGCCTTTCCAAAATCCCCAAAGCCAAGCAAACAAAAAGCTGGACTACAACAGGGGCTCACTCCTAGGTTTAAGAGCTAGGAAAAACTGGATCACCATCAGTTTGCTCCAGCTGAGAGGCTGCAGAGGATACCTGGGCAGGTGTTCAGCTGGTTGTTCACTTCCCTTGGTCAGAAAAAAACAGCTGAAGAAATTCCAAAGATAAAAAGCAGTCAGCTCACAGCTGTTAGGAAGGAGAGCAGATCATCTCCTGAGGAGTTCATGCCTGAGAACATAAGCAAGCCCTTTCCAAAATATGCCTATAATAAGAGCAAATGCTTCTCTTACTTGCAGCTGGGAGAGACAACTCCATCTTCTCGAGGTTCTCTTGCTCATTTTCTAGTCTCTGTTGGCAGAACCAGAACCAGAACTGGCTATAAGTCAGGCAGAAAAGCTCACAAGGATTTCCAAGCCTTTGGCATGGGTTTGGGATGGAGGAAATAGCGCAAAAGTGGAGAAAAATGGTGGTTCTTAAAGCAGTGTGAAATGTCTCATTACAAATCTGGTTACAATAAAGAATATGCTTCCAACTGTCCAGGCTATTCCAGACCTCAAAATTGACAGCATGGTGAATCAGGAGACATATACATAATTTATTTTGTAGAGAGAGAGCTGCATCATATGAAGAACTTGATAATGTTCAGTTTGGGATTGCCTGATAGTCCAGGATCTGGACTCTTGATGCAGCAAAGGCCTGACCAGGCAACACATCTTATGTAAAAGCAGACATGAAAATGCCTTTAAATAATCTGAGATCCTTTTTACCCAAGATTTACTCCTAAACTTTGCTTGTCCCAGATCAAACTGGCTTTTGAGCTTACTGGTGACATCTCCCATAAAATCAAAGTCCACTTAATTTACTGTAGGTGCACGTAAACTTCTACAATGCTATTTAAGAAAGTGACAGTAAGTAGTGAAACTCCTCAGTGTGTCTCAGGAGAGTTATACTATTTTAAAATACAGTGTTAATGCTTAAACATGCAGGAGCAAAAAGCAGAGCAAGGGTGACCACTGCAGAATTATCCCCTTACCTTTTCTAGGAGTCTGAGTTTCAGTCGTGTCAGGTGATCCACCACTGAAGGATCTGCCATTATCTCCTGGAAGAGCAGGCAGGCAAAAACAGGTTAAAAAGCTGAACACAGACAGTCAGGTTTTCAGTGCTCATTTTTCCCCTCCACAATCTTCACAGAATAATTCCATTATTAAAAAACAATAATAGAAGATGAGTAAAAATTGAGAGAAGCAGATAAAAGCTTCAGTTTCCCTCCCAGGTAAAAATGAGTGCAGGCATTCACAATGTCACAGACACAGCTTTTCCTGCCATTTCTCTCAACATACTTTTGTTCTGCAGGTTGTGATGCTCACAGAGACTGAATATTTATTTGTCTGTTCCTAATGGTTGCTACCCTTCCCCTGGCAGCATCACTAAGCCTGGCCTCTGTGTTGTTAGAGCCTTCTGATTAGCTCAGAGGTTTGTGCCTGTAACCTGGTTGCTAAGTTTATAATGTCAGTAAACAATTTCCAGGCATAGAAGCTTGTGTACCTTTGGTAAAGCAAATGCCTGGCACATTAGTGGACAAGAAAAAGCTAAATAAAAGCCAATGGCTCTTTAAAACAAGCCCAGTGGTCAGATTATGATCTTGGTGATTGGTACCTGTTTATTCCAGCTGTTATTAGTGAGCTGTTATTACTACAGAGTAACTAAAAAAATGAAGGAACATAGCTGGAACTCACCCCTGGGTAAGTCCAGGAGCAAAGAGTGTGACATCTGTTTGGTTACCATCTCCCAAGAAACCTGTAGAATGCCTGCCTCTGCCAGCAAAGCCCTGGCAGCATAAAAACAGGGTAACGTTTATCAGTGACAGCCCTAAAATGAGCACCAAGGCAAGAGAAAAAACCAAGTAACAAACACCCTTTCTCAATGTAATGTTTTAAGCCCAGGAGAGACAAGTCACAGCCCCTTCCTCACTCTCAGGCCACAGCAAATCTGCAGCAGCTGGAGCAGCTCAGACATGCTGGGTGAGAGCTGTGAAAATACCATTTTACCCCAAAGTTCAAAAGTTCTTGTGCACACCCTTATTCTGTTTCAAGAGTGGAGCTGTCTGGGCTCTGCAACCAACCTGCTGCTTGAAGTTAGGAGAGACATTGAGATGCTTTTCAAAGACATTAACACCCATACTGTCACCCACAGAATTGTCTGTAGAGACATCAGCACACATCTTCCCTATCAGATCTAACACCAGCATGGTTTGCTCACTGAAACTTCCACTCATCTTTAGAAGAGTAAAATTGCTCATGAAGAGGAAAGCCAAAAATACTGTGCCCCAGAAACCTCTGCAATGGGTTAAAGCCTAACCTTAACTCAGCCCTCCATGCAGATGGACTTTTTAATGTTTGGCAATCCAGCACGCTGCTCCGAGTTAACAGATTTTACTAGAGCCTGTATTTTTATAATTTAAAGCTTTCAAAATCCAAAGAAGCCACCAGTTTTGTAGCTTCAATAAGCAGAGCAAAAGGGAGTTGAAAATTGGATATCTGGGATCTTAAACTTATGATCCTTCATGGACATTGGAGTAACCAGAAGACTCCAGAGATTAGGGCCTGGAAATTCCACATCTGAGAAAATTATGATAGAGGCAATAGGTGGAGGAAAAACTCCACAACCACCAAGGGGTTGTAAAAGTAGGTATGTTTATACATCTACGCTCATACATATTTATTAAAGTTTCAAGATCGCCTATACATATTCATAACCTGCCTTTTTTTACTCGTTTTTCTGCTCATCAATATAAAACAATTAGGTAAAAATCCTGTTGTATAGCAAAGGATCTGTTCTTGATTATACAGCATGCTATAATCTGTTTTGAGTTTAGTTCTAAGTTCCCTGTATCTGAGGGATTAAAGAATGACAACCAAACTAGCATGAAGAGCGAGAAATCAATTAGTAAAAGAGAATAGCATGCTGATTACTGCAGAGAATCACGCCACTTAGAACCAATGAACATTCGTTTGTTAATTCATATATTTATTTATTATTTATTCCTTTGCTAAAAATTTACAAACAAGCGGAAAGGCGGGAAGGGAAACACCAACCCTCCCCCACGTCCTATTGGCCGCCTCCGGCCACGCCCCCAAGGGCACATCCTCCGGCCACGCCCCCAAGGGCACCGCCTCCGGTCACACCCCCCACGGGGCCGCCTCCGGCCACGCCCCCACCTGCAAATCGCCACTCCCCATTGGCTGCCTCCCGCGCTGAGCGGAGACCGCGGCCCTTTTGAAATGGCGCGGGACGCTCCCATTGGTGGGTGCCGCGGAGGGGGCGGGGCCAGAGGCTGGCGCCGGCTCGCCCGGGCAATCCCAGCAGCCATTTAGCGGGAGTGGGCGGAGCCCTGCTGAGAGAAGCCGTCCCCATTGGTCGGCGGCCGCCGTGCGTCAGGCGCTCTGGCCAATGGGCGCAGAGCTCCGCCCCGCGCGGTGTGGCTGGCGCGGCGGCGGGCGGGGAGCGGCCCTGGGCGGCCATGACCGAAGCTGCGCTGCCGCCGCCGTGACGGCGCCGGCGGGGCACGGAGCGCCCCGGCCGCCTCATGGAGGCGCAGGAGGAGGCGCGAAGGCGCAAGCTGGAGGCCGGCAGGGCTAAGGTGAGGGGAAGGGGTCCCGGCCAGGCGGAAGCTGCGCCCGCCCCGGTCTCAGTGCGCTGAGAGGGCTGGCAGGCCGGGGGGCGGCTTCGCCTCAGCCCGCCCCGGGTCTCTCCCCTCCGTGCTGGGTTCCGTGCCGCACTCGGAGTTGGGTGCCGGTGGTGCCGGTGCCGGGGTGCGGCTCCCGTGGCTCCGCAGGAAAAGCCGTGCCCGGCGGTGGCTCTGCCTGCGAGGCCCCATCCCGCTGCACAAGCATGGAAACATTGGCATGGAAACATTGCCTGGGGTGAACACAGAGCGCCTGACAGCACTGCACACACCGCCCCTCGGGCTCCGTTTTCGTTGTTTGGTTTTTTTTCCTTGTTCCCAGCTCTCCCGTTTTTGCCCAGGACTCAATGTTTGTGGGAATACTGCATTTCCAGTTGAGGATCCCAAAGAGCAGGTGTTGTTTTATTACTGTGCTGGCTCATTGGTTTGCCTGTGTGCCCGCAGGAGGGCTCGCTTTGTTGGTTTTCAGTCAGGCCACTAACAAACACTTGATAGGCTTTGAACATTTAGGTGTGTTCACTTGCGTGTAGTTTAGGGACTTGTGTAGGGCTCACAGGATGAGACTGATGTATAAAGTTAGCATTCTGATATATAAAGATAACATTCTCCAAGTAATTGTTACCTGCACATTCTCCAAGTAATTATTACCTGCAGCCATGTGTTTAAGGCTGGTTGTGTGCTAACCCCGTGAGATAAAAACCTCTGCTTTGTTTTGGTAATGATGTTCAAGGAGCTGGTTGAAAATGCCTGGTTGCTTTCCTTTTAATTCATTTCTGGTGGGTTTTGAGCTGGTTTTATTGTATTTCCCTTCTGGCCGTCCCTGCTCAGTAAGGCTTTCTAGGTCCCCAGCATTCCAGTAGGACCGGAACGGGGGCTGTAGCTAGACAGGGATAGCTGAGGCTGTCGTGGGAAGTTCAGACCCATCAGATCTTTCCAGATCCTGCCTTTTCTGCAGGGGGCCTATGTGGACATCTGGCTAGTGGGCTCAGAGGTGGCTTGGAGCTGTCCTGTCTGTCTGCTGTGTTTCTGTTTCAGCTGCTTCCCACCAGTGCTGTGCACAAGAAAATCAAAGAGAGCCGTTCTGGAAGGGAGCAGGGTTGTAGCTGGAGCTGTGCTGAAGCTGCAGCCTGGTGATTTAGCAGTGTAGCTCCTCCATCCCTGGCCTGGCCATCCCTGAGGCTGCCATGGATTCCACACTGCCTGCTCCTGCTCAGCAGTTTCTCCTCTGCCTGCCTTCCCAGCCGTGCTGTGTGCTGTGAGAACACGATCCTCTGCTGGACAGCAGCTGTATCATTAACTCAAGAGAGAGAGCTCTGAGAGCAGGAGTTCTTAAGGTTGAAAGGTTACCTTCGTGTGGCATGACCCGTGTTAACATAAATTAATTTCAGGTGCAGGACCTGTACACGATTAGAAAAAGTTATTAGTTCCCACCTCTTGGAAAACTGTTGTTTGCCATAAAAAAGGTACAGGTCCTCCTTCCTGTGGTGCAGGCTAGAGCAGCTTAAGGTGATCCCACCTCTGGTGTGACACCGAGGTGTTCAGTGTCCATCAGATCATTTCTGAACCATCAACAGGTGTTCCTGACTGCAGGAGATGGGAGAGAGACTGGTTTGTGTGAGAGGCCTCTTGTAGCAGTCACTGTGCAATGATGTAACTGCAGTTTGATACTGCTTCAGTCTGGAGGTGTGACCTCTTGAGGGCTTTTTGCCTCACCCCCACCCTCCAGGAGTTATTTTATCTTTAGCATCCTTAGATTTTAATCTGTTAAGCAATGACTTGGCAAAGAAATGTGATCTAAATGTTTTTGTTTTCAAACCAGTACTTGCATTATTCTTTTTCATATAGGACAAAAATTCCATTACTGAGATGCATTTAAGTTGTCACCCAAGAATCATGATAATGCCAACTGTTCTGTTTATTGGAGATTGTAATTGGCAGCTAAGAACTGATTGTATCAGCTACCTCAGATTCCTGTTTCTAACAAATGCGACACTGATAGCCAGGGTAGTAACTGAGAATCAAAACAAGCGTGACTATTCAGTGCTGCTGTTTTCTGCTTGTTTTTTTTTATACCTCATATTAATTAGTTGCATGTTGGCCACCTGTGCCTCTAGTTACAGAGCTCTCTGTGCCATACCTCGGGTGTGGGAAGTTTTGCTCCACCTCCATTTTACAGTTGGGACCTGAAAAATTAGTTCAGGTTTTCCAGAAAGTTTTCCCACCTCATTGTTTTGAGGAAGGTCTAGAAAATATTTCTTGGCTGTGTCTAAGAGCATTTGTTGCTTATGTTTGCTGTATCCAAGAGCTGTACTAATGTTTATTTGAACAACCTGTTTCTGTTTGGTGCTGATCTGGTTTTCTGCACTGTTCTATTTTCTCTGAGTGTTTGTTTTAGTACTAATTTCTGAAGCACATAAAGTAATACATCAACTTTTAACTGACTGGTTCTGGTGAAATGAAGTTGGAGTGTACTGGTACCATTAGAAAGGTGTTCTTGTGTTAGAACAGCTGCTTGGGATGCTGAGGACAGTGCTCTGAGTTCCTGTGGCCGTACTACATCTTGGCTAAAAGTGAAACTTTCACTTTTGCATGTGCTTTTAGGAAGCAAAATGAGGGTTAAATCATTCCAAACAGCATGATAGGATCTCACTGTGATGAGGCAGAGGCAGTTGTGTCTTGCTTTCTTCACGTTCACACTCCTTACTTCATGTGAATTTGAGTTTCTCTTACACTTTATGTAGCAGATGAAAGGCTTTGGAGAACCAGTATTGCTCTAAATAGAATTTTCCCCATACATCTGGAGCATGTTTGAACCCAGTAGTTCCATAAAATTTTGGCATAGAGATTTTTGCATATGTATTGTGATTTTATATGTGTAGTGCATTTGAATGGGACAAAATAAGTTTTGTTTTCTTTGACTTGTGCATTTAAAAATTTAAGCTGTTTGGGTGTCGAGTCATGCCAAGTCTTGGTGTTTTAATGTGAGTTACTTGGTCTTTATGAATCAGCAACTGCTCTCTGTAATGCCAACTCTCTGCCTTTCATCTTTTCTGCCTGTTTTACTCCTGTTTTCCCTTTTTCCCTGCTTCAGCAGTTTCCTCTGCTCTCCATTTTTCTGCAGGTTTCCTCCTGCCCCGTTTCCCCATGTTATCAGGTTAATTAGTGCTGTAGCTATTTCTGACATACATTGCCATCAGAAGGTGCTGGAGTTGACGTGTGGTTTCAGAGGATAGTATTTGTGTCTCACTGCAGCTTTATGCTCTGTTCATTCTGCTTACTATGAAAGGCACAAGTCTGCCAATCTTCATTTAATCTGCATTCCAGTATTACTGACTGTAGAAATTACAGAAGGTAATCTTAAAAATTAAAAAAAGTTTTTTGTACATAACAATTTTTATTTTTCTGGTAAGAAATTGATGTCTTTCTGCAAATATACCTTTTAAACAGGCTGCTGGGTGTAGCAGACGTGTAACCTGTTGAGTAGCTGAGCTGTCAAGCAGAAGTTCCTGTAAGGAGAGGGGACTGAACTAGATCCTTTTCACAAACTGAATGGGAAGAATGGGGCTAGATTTTTCTGCAGGGTGGCTGTTTGACAGGAAAACCAAGCTGTCCAACAGTGGATTTTCATGTGTGTTGCAGGTAGAACTTGGCAGTGATGTTTACATCCAGTCATCAGTTAACTATCTGTTTTGTCTCATCACAAGCATGTAATACTACACTGTGGTTTTAACCTTGAAGAAATCTTTTTCCTTAGGAAAAGGAGATCTGGATTTCTGCTGTGGGGGAGATGTTACCTGGAAATGCTGCCTAAACACAATACTAGAGTTGAAAATAACAATAATCCTTTTTAAGCTGTTTAGAGTGTTAGGGAGAGTTGGGTAATAAATTGTCAGTGACATTCTTTACAAGTCCCTGGAGCTTTGTAGAGCTGTGACAGCCTGATAAAGTAGAGCATCTGATTCTTCAACAGAAGAAATTAAAATGACCTGGCTTAATTGATTTTCTATTTATGTACTGGAGGCTGCTTTCTGGCGAAGAAGTTTTGCTGTGTTCTCTTAAGGGGATGGCAGGGAAGGAGCATTAAAATTAACGGAAGTGAATCCTCATCTCAAAGCTGACGCTGGCTAAGACCTGTTTAGATGTATTTGTAGGGGTGTGCTGCTCCTGGCACCATGGCAAGGGGGTTCTTGGTTTTGCTGGCCTTGCAGAAAGACTGCTCAATTGTTATTTTTTCCTAGTGCTTCTAGTATTATATTGACAACTCGTTGCTTTACTGATTTGTCTTGCTGTAATTCTGGATTATCATTGACACACAAAGTTTCACTGAGCAAAACTTTGATTCTTGTGTGGAAATGAGCATTAGTGCTGGTGTGAGATTTGTTGCTTAATGGCACAGTTATCCAGTATGTTGTGAACGTGTGGAAAGTAGGCAGATAAAGCAGTTTTTCTGCAGATGTACATATTTTATCAAGGCAGGAGCTCTGTCACCCATGACTGTGTTAATCTTGTGGTCCTGCTACTTTTTCCTTGCTTACCTCTCCCTGTACCTCTTGCAATCTTTCCTGAACAGTTTGCTTGCTTCAGACAGCGAAAAGCAAAGGGCGACGTCGCGCAGTCGCAGAAAAAGGCGGCGAAGAGGAAGGGCTCGGCTGTCCACACGCATGACCTTCCGAAGGAAGAGCACCCAGTAGCAGCCAGAGGTGCTGGCAAGGGCCTAGGGGCTCAGGCTGAAGACACCAACCTCCCAGAGGGAAGAACAGAGGCACAGGTAAATTTTAGTGTTCCTTCCCTTCGCTGCGCTGCAGGTAACGAGCGTTGCAGGTGGTTGTTTTACTCAGTTGAGTGTTTGCTGGTGCTGGCCACCAGCTGCCCTTTGGAGGTAAGTGAACTGCTGTTATTTTTGCCTCATTTACTGAGTAAGACATCTCCATGATGTGGCCTAGGCAGCTGTTACTGCCAGGGAGCTGTTAGCCTCCTAAATTGAAGTATTTCACCTTTCACTGCCATGGAGTTCTCTTCGGGCAGATTTAGGCTTCTGTGGCTGTGAATTCATGAAACAGTGGGAGATCAACAGATTAAAAACTGCCAGGATCTTACAATGCACAGTATTAATCTGGCTTTCTATCACTTGAGTGACTCAGATATGCTTCATGTTTTCTGAAAAACTGTAATTTATTCCCTCAAGCTCTTAGTCACCATTGTAAAGCCAGCATAAATGTTATTTCCACAGATTGGTTTAGGGTGTAACTCTGCTTGTGTCTGATGTATTTTGGTGTGTATGGACTGACGGCTCTCTAAAGGTAGTCATGTTCTCTGTGGAAAGAATTTTGGGGAGCTGGTGCCTTCTGCATCTGAAGCATCTCTCCATTTGTTGGTGTGTTTTCACAACATGCCACAATAGCATCAGCTAGCATGTCTGCAAACCTGCAGTGATGGGGATAAAATTTGCCTGTGTTATCCTGCTTTCTGTTGTGAGGGTATCCCTGATGCTTTCAGGATATCCTCAACATAATTGTGAGCATTGCAAAGGCTTCTATGAGACTACACATGAGTGTCTGCACTGAAGAAAAACATAAGTGTTTTGTCACTCAGCCATAGCAGTGTCCTTGCTACACTCGTGTGAGCTTAAACTGAAAAAACAAAAATCACTTACTGCTGCTAAAAAGCTTTTTTCAAAATAGCTGGGTTGTAAAGCAACTGGAATTCTAGGTTACCTGGAGAGGGTACCTCCAGGGAGACAGTAATCATTGGGAACTACTTCAGGCAGATTCAAAATGCAGGGAGAGCTGTGGACTGCCTTTTCCAAATAATGCAATAATCATCTTGGTCTTGTGAATTTAGTGAGGGGGACACCTCTTTCAAGGTATGAAGCTGTGTTAAGTCTTTGTGTCAGAAAAAGGTGTTGCTCTTGTGATTACCTGGATGGTTTTAGGATGCTTGTTAAACAATCTCCTGTCAGTTTACTAATTTTTAGTAGTAGATTAAAGGTTGCTCAAATATTTGCCAGCTGCAACAGCAGAGGATGAAGCATCAAATCAGTGTTGAGAATTAGCCCTAAATTTAAGTAGATATTATAATACTTTCGTTTGTTAGTTTGTTTGCAGTTTAGTTCATTTCACCATGAAACACCAGCTGGATTTAGCATAAAGTCAGTCTCTCACAACACTGACCTTTCTGGCTCATGCTTAAGGTGTTTCCAAAATAATTCTGATTTTCCTTATTTTTATTTAAAATAGCTATGATTTAGTGTTTGTTTGATTTGTTTATTTACAGGACAGCACGGATTTGTCTAGCTGGGAGCCACTGGATGATCATGCAACTGAAGTAAGTGTGAAAGGATGTATCTTTATTTGCTGGATAGAGCTGAAAGAAGACTATTATAATTGGTTGCTAAAATGATTCATTGAACATTGTTATCAAATATGATAAAACTGATGTGACTTCACTGTTTTATGGTATAAAACAGGCATTCCTCTCTATGTATATGTACTGGCTGTGAAAATTGGTTGCTAAGAAAATTGGGGTTTGTAAAATCATAGGCTTTGCCCAGAGAAACTGGAATGTTTTTAATGTTTCCAATTGATGCATGGGTTCATTTTTCATTGTTTCAAACAATACGATAAAAAATAGTCAAAATATAATACTATATCCTCTGTGATGATTGTAATAATGTTGCTCCTAAGAAACCACAGAAGTTTAATTTTATTGAAGATCTTTACATTGTTGTTTCCTGTTTGGGTGGCCTGTTAACCAGTCAGATGGATGTAAAAGCTTTGTTTAAATTGGTAGTATTCTGCTTCCTTCCTCACAGGTGGAGGTATTTAAATCCCAATACATGCCAAAATAACATGTTGCCACCATTTGGTGCTATAGAATCACAATACTCTTACTTTACTTTTGTGACTTGAGCTATCATGAAAATGTATTTTCTATGATCATTTTTAATTTGTAATTTTTAAGCATTAAGGACTTTATGTATGTAATGTTAGATACAAATCCCGCTGTTAAATTACTTTTAAAGTAGAATTTGCCCAGGACTTAACTGTGAAGCTGAATTTGTTTTCAGACTAATTGTAAACCAGAAATGGTGTTTGTAATGAACAAATGATGACTAAATTTCTATTTTTTCTTATGAAGAAAGATAGGATAAATTCTGGTGCAGAATACAGTGAGGCTGATGCTCAGATGTGCCAGGTGAGGATAGCTGAGCTGGAGAGCAGGCTGCTGGAGAAACAGGAAGCAGTGGAAAGACTCACTGTACAGATGGATGAGCTGCAGGACCAACTCACCCAGCACAATGATTCTATGCAGCTTCAGGTATGTTTCACAGAATTGGGATAATACTACCTTATTTTAATCCTAAAAAAACTTAGGCTGCAAGACTCAAAAACCTATTTTTTCAGTGAGAAGTACTTCACCTTGCTAATATGTAGTGCAAAATGCAGCATCCTCTTCTAGAATATTAAAAAAAAAAAGTTTTGCTTTCCCTTTCTCTAGCAGTTCTGTGTAAAGGTAAATTATTGCCAGGTGCTTTCCAAGACTAGTTACTTTCTCCTTTATGTGTTCTTTTTCTCATTCTAGGATTGGGGAAACAAAGACATTTCCTGTTGGTGAGAAGTAAATTGAAAAGATAAATGTGGTTAACATAAAATAGGATTAATGTATCCCATCTCATAAGCTTCCTCTCACATGACTCTGGCAGATAGGAAACAATTTAGGGGGTGTTAAGTATTCATTATATCCTTTTTGAAAACTTGGTTCCTTTTTGAGAACTTGGTTCCTTTTTACATTACAGCTACAAATTTGGAAGTGAAAATGCCAGTTTCATTGTTGGTATCCCATAATTTTTTTTTAAATCACTTTTGATTAGGTTTGTGATCTCTGAGATCAGTTTAAGACTTGCATAGTGCCTGCTATCATCTTTGGACACAGACTTCTTTGGTACAAGTTGGTTGAAACTTGTAATGCAAATACAGACTCAAATGGCTTTGCTTCCAGAAAATCTACTTGGTTCCAAATGTGTCAAGGATATTTTAATGTTAAAAGTGAACTTCTTCTGACCCTTGTAGGAAATGACAGTTCAAGAGCAGAATGAAATCATCAGGAAGTTAACAACCTGCCTTCAACAGGCCAGGAAAGAGCGGGATGAGCTCCAGGAGGAGGCTTCACATGTGGCTGGTCAGATCCATGATTTACAGCTCCAGTTACATCAGGTGTGCCTCTCCTCCCGTGTGTCCTTACACAGACTGCAAGAGCAACTTGGGGAATGTAAAAACATCGAGCTGATGATGTAGCTCTTCATAGTTCAGTTTGTAGCACAGCAGTGAAAATGATTTCAGGGCGAGGCAGGGTTTTTTCCTGGTTGCTACAGAGAAGTCCTGGAAATATCCTCATATTTTCCACTTGCATAATGTTTTGAAGGTCGTTGCACTTCTTTGTTCCTCACTTAAGCCCTTGTTAGGGAGTCTTACTCAGTGTTGGTGGTGTTATGGATCAAGTGAAAGCGTTAGGCAAGCCTTGCCTTAGGTTCAGATTTTTGGCAACAGCTTGAATTCAGGTGAGGCACACCTAAATGAGTTCTGACCCCTGCAGGAAAGGACAGCTCAATGAATATCAGTTATTTACTGATTAGGCAGAAGATTAACAGACAATTGGCCTTAAGCAGAGTTCCATATTGCACAGGTAAAACAAAGAACTACTAGCAGATAAAATAGTGCACTACATAAAGGTACCTATATTATAGCTAGCAAGGAAATAGTAGAGCTTAGGAGTCAGAGTAACTTACCACCAAACTGATGATGAGGTACTCAGATCCCTTTGACTCAGCCCCTGAGAGGGTAACCACAAAGTGTCATCCCAGCTCTGGGGAAGAGCCCCACACATTTCCACAGAATGTGCAGAAGACTTCTGCCTTGTGAAAATTTGGTGTAGCTTTGTGAAGTGAAGTCTGTTAGTCAGAAATTCAAGCTCATTTTCCTTCAGTCTCTCTCCCAATGCAAGATGTTTATTGTCAGCTGGGAATGCCACCTCCATGGTGCCAGAAATATCTCGCTACCAGACAGATGTCCAGCCTGAGACATTTCACCAGTTAGCAAATTCTTGTGAGGGGGAAGATGCCCTGAGCTATTGCACCAGCTGATAGGCAGAACAGATAAGCCCTTCTGTTGGTAAGGGAATGTCCTGCCACAAGTGGTTTTTAGCCTTTATACAACTGTTGCTATATAATTTGGGTTTGCATGTGATCATTTGTCCTTTGCCAGAGAAATCTGTGAGTTTCTGCTTGGGCAACTGGAACATCTCAGCTGTTAGACAGAAACTTGTTGTGCTGAGGTAATGGGACTTGGCTCAAAGAAAGAAATTTAAAATAACATGGTTCAAGCAGCCTGTATGACACACATAGGATCCTGCTTCAGTGCAACATTGATCATGGATCTAATCCCTGGGTAATGAGATATACTGCAGCTTTTCTCTGCTTTAAAATGCATTTTCAAAAGTGCTTTATTCTTTCTTGGTGGAGGTCAGTGTTCTAGTGGCTGTTCTCTTTGAACCTAGGTATTTGTTGTCCTTGTAGCCTTGTAATAGCATTTGCCAAAGAGAAATGTTTCTGTATAGTAATTGTTTCAGGTTTGCAGGATAAGAATTGCCCTACATGGGATTACATATCTTAAAATTCTAGACAGAAAGCAGTTTAAAAATTTTAAAAATAAAAACTGAGACTTTTTAGTCCAGGAATTATCTTCAAGGAGTTGCTTATGCCCTGAAAAATAAACTGTCTGCCAAATGAAATTCTGTAAAATAACAAAAAATAGTACTTTCTATCTACAGTTCTGGTTACAACAGCAGAATGTGGTAAAAGTGAAGGCTGCTCAGCAGGTGTTTGGGATTTGCACCATAAGCCATTGAAAGACAAGGATCAAGCCTCTAAATAGCATTTCAGGCATATTCTAAATAAGTCTAGTGAGGTGATGCGCATTGTGGAAGGATGTATTATCAACTTTGAAAACAGATGAAAGCACTAATACTGTCTTAGATATTCTTCCTTGGTTTTAGCCACATATTGAGAAAAATATGTTAAATAAAACATATTTTATCTCACCTTGACGGGGGAAATGTTTTTCTTTCATTTGAAGGATGTGGAGAGGAAAGAAACAACCTTTAGTAATGAGCTGTAAATCTTTTTCAGAGTAGACTGGTTTTGTTCATTCTGCTCTTAATGGTCCAGTCTATTAGAAGTTCTGCTTGGTATTGGAAGAATTCAGAATGGTTTGTTATTATGAACCTGTTAATCTAGCATGTTGGAAAATTCACCATAGGGATGAATTATCTAACATTTGCATCCTTTCAGTGAGTAATAGTATATAAAACATGATGAGTGTTTTCTGCCTTTTTAGGATGATTTGTATTCCTTGAGAATGAAAGATTTAGGGTAAATCTGTAAATACACTTGCTTACAGCCAGTCTTGTGTGTGAATTGTTTGGATATAAATTTTCCCCTGACTCTGAATGCCTTTTATGTGTCCAGGTTACTGAGATGCTGAGGAGTAAAAGTCTCAGGAGAAAGGAAGGATTAGAAGCCCAGCAGCAAATGTCCATGTTCCAGGATCATCTCAGAGAGCAAAATGCACACTTGCAGATACTGCGTGAGAAAGCACATGCTCTAGAGGTACAGCTGGAGTCTTCTCAAAAGGTAAAACCACTTTTTTTAATTATTTCAA
The DNA here is from genome assembly GCF_009819885.2 of Catharus ustulatus. Taxonomy (NCBI): domain Eukaryota; kingdom Metazoa; phylum Chordata; class Aves; order Passeriformes; family Turdidae; genus Catharus; species Catharus ustulatus. The sequence continues at coordinate 5,478,920 of NC_046227.1, read as the reverse complement.
ACTTGGTGATAACTGGAATTTGCTGTAGTGACACATTCATAAAATAAGTCTTTTTATGTAGAAATAAATTTATCAGGATTGTGATGACTAACATACATTAATGAAACAGATCAATGCCTGGTTTCCTTTAAGAATGTAACTAGTAGTGCCATAAATAGAAACCTTAAACTTAAATGTTATTTCTGAATGCAAATTAAAAATAAGAGGCTTAAGGAAATGAAATCATGGCATATTTTACATCTAATGTTTTATTTTTAAGAATACCAAAGATAAAGAAAATCTGCTTGCCCAAATGGAAGAGGATATGAAAGATACAATACAAGAACTACATAAAAGCATAGATGAAAAAGAACAATTTATTAAAAGTCTTCAAGATCTGCTGACATCAGAAAGATCTGGCTTGTCTATACTGCAGCACACACTTTCTCTCCGGGACTCAGAAATAACAGAATTGAAAAAAGAAATCTCTTTATTCAAAGTGAAAGAACAGCAACATATTGAAGAACTGAAAATCAGTCATGAGAAGGAGATTTGCAGACAGTTGGATAACTTGAGGAATGAGCTGGAGAAGTGCTACAGAAGAGAGGTTGCAGAAGCCAAGCAGGTTTATGAAGAAGAACTTATTTTAAAATATAAAAATGAACTTGAACAGTTAAAGAAAGAACTTTGTGCTTTGAATTCTAAAGAAAACATTCAGAATTTGAATGGCACAATAATTGACTTAAATATAAGGCTTCAAGAATCTGAAATTAGTAAAGAAAATTTGAGGAAGAAACTTGAAAACCAACGGGAGGACTTTCAAAGGGAAAAATCTGAAATAGAAACCAAATACAAGGATTTAATTGATGGCCTTAAATATCAACTTTCTTATGCAGAGGAGCAAGTGAAGGAAGCCCAGCAGTATAAAAAAGAAAAACAGTCCTTGAATGAAGAGATTCAGAAACTGAATTCCTACATCCAGGAATTAAATGAAAAGCAGCTTTATGGGGCTGAAAAAAGTATAGATGTAAGGCAAAAGCATGATGGAGAGATTGTCTCCAATAAGAAGTTACTGGAATTGAGGGCAAACTGGATTTTATCAGGGGTGGATCTTGAGGAGGTGTGGGACAGGGCACACCAGTCAGAAGGTAGAGATGAGCCAGTGCATGGAGAACTGGAGTTCCAGCATGACTCCTCAAGGGATCAGCTACAAGAAACAAATAATTCAGACATCACAAAGGATAATGGAATTATTGAAGGGGAGAACCTGTCTGAAGAAGCCTTGTCAGAACTGGGGCTTCTCAGTGGTGATGAAGGAATATTAGCTAAATACCTCATTTCCACAGAAACTCCAGAAGACTCCTGTGTGTCCAGCACTTCAGAGGGCCTTGCCATTGAGGAGGGCAGATGCAGCACAGATGGGTTAGACCACAGTGTGCTCCTAGAACCCAGCAGAGATTTTACATCTTCTCCATTAAACCTTGCTGAGAGCATGTGTCTTAGTGGCTTGGCTCAAGGTGTTTTTGAAGAGGCAGAGCTGAGAGCAGAGGCCTTTGTTTCATATGTGTCAGATGACTCCCTGCAGCAAAACAAAATTGGAGACCGCGGGGACGTAGAGGATGATGAGGTGATGTGTTTAGCAGAGGGACATCTGAAGCCAGCTGAGCAGCTCCATCAGGAGTCAGCCTTGAAAATGCCTTACCAGGACACCCAAGAAGCTGTTCAAAACTGGGAACAAACCATGTCTGAGCCCTCTCATATGCATGCAAAAGTGGAGGAAGAACATGAAGCACGAATCTGTTGTGAAAAAGGACTTCAGAAAATGGAGGAGGAGAAAGAACTTGAAAATAAACTGATGCTTCTACTAAAGCAGCAGGGTGAGGATGGAGGCCAGCCATCTCTAACACAAGTGTCAAACCCCTCTGCCTGGCTAGAAATGGTGAAAGACCTCCAGGAGGAAAGAGACGTGTTGATGATGCAGCTGCAAGCTCAGGAGCAGCTAGTGAGAGATGTTCAGGAGCAGGAAACAGCTTCTGATTCTGTGACAAGCAAAGTGCAGGCTCCTCTTGGCCATCAGTTGGCAGCTTTGCAAAGCCAGCTTAAAGCTCAGAAGGCTGAAAACCAGAGAATAGCAGAGCTGTTCAGTCAGAAATCTCTATCTGAAGAGACATTGCTAAAGGAACAGGAGTCGCTTAAAGCGGAAATCAATAATAAAGAGCAAAATTTAGCACTTTTGTTGAAGGAAAAAACAGCCTTGAGAGAGAGACTGTCCAGTGTGGAGGGGGATCTAGTGAAAGCAGAAAAAGCACTAGCAGAGAATGCTAGCATCATTGAGGCCCTTGAGGAAAACATCCGTGAGCTTAATGCTGAAATGGAAAACATCAAAGAAATCCAGGAGCGTGAAAGACTGAGCTATGAGGACAGGTTACAGCTCAGCAGCCAAGAAATTAATAAACTTACTGCTGAAATAAAGGAAAAGACTACTGAATACAGTGAGGCAAAGAGCCAGCTGACTGAAGAAATTGCCCAGTTGAAAAAGGCTCATTTGGAGCTTGAGGCTCGCTTGCAGGAGTCCTGCCAGGCTGCCCAGGAGGCTCAGTGCAAGATGGAGAGGCATTACAAAGAGGAAATGGATAAGATGGAGACTCAACACCTTGCTGAATTAACTGAAGTGAGTTTGGCACACGAGAGAGAGGTAGGAAAATCCTGGTAAACTGCAGGAGTCCTGGGATTTTGGAGTGCTTAAGGTAGCCATTGCAAATGTTTCTATGCCTGTTTTCAGATAAGAGAGTTAAATGCTGAAATAAAAGACAAAGTGGAAGAACAACAGAAGCTGGAAGAAAAAAGAAAGGAAGAGATTGCTATAATAAAAAAGGTACATGTTTATAACTGGGTTTATTTTGGAAAAATAAAGTCATTTTGCATTGTCATGTAAGCAGTGTAAACTGCTTAGAGACACAAAATTGTTATTTTTCTGTGGTGTTTTTGACTTGGGGTCAGGAGGGAGGGAGAATTCTTTTTCCATAATTTTGGCTAAAGAAGCACATTTTGAGGAAACCTTTTCATCTGAGTGTTCTCTGCAGGTTCATGAACGAGAACACGATCGGGAAATCTCTGAGCTGGCTGCCAGACACTCCGAGGAGATGGAGAAACTCCGTGCTGAGCTCAAGGAAGAACAGAGGCAGCTTTTAGAGGAACTCCAGCACACACACAGGGCAGAGCATGAGCAAGCTCAGCTCCAGTCCCAGGTAAAAACAGGAAACACAGGGATTAATACAGCTCTCAGCTGACTGTTGATCTCCAGCATACACAGAAATCAAGGAGCCTTCTCCTTAGTTTTTGTGGATATTACACGTGCTCTTTCCCTTAGTGCTGCAGTCGAAGGAAAATGAGGATTCTCTTGGTGGTGGGAGAAGATATTTTTTAGAGGAGTTCTCTAGAATCCTCACTGCAATTATTTGAGCGTTAATTCTGAAGAGAACTGGATGTTTAAATTGATTTTAAGGGAGGAAAAACAGCTTTGTGATGTTTTTGTCTTGGCAAGTTTAACAAGTAAATTTTATGAAGGATATAAACCCCTCCCACTTTTTAATTATCCCACTATTAATAATTAGGAATGCTTTCTTGTTAAGCTGAAGTGTGAAAAACCTGACTTTTACCTCTGTATACTTCCTGGGTTTTTGAACACTTCCACTAAATGTGAAGCAGAAATGGAAAGAATATGTCTGGTGTTAGCTCTAATTGCAACCTGTTGGTACACTGATTAGTTTACTTAAGAATTGAGAAGTGGTGAATTTTATTTCTACTTCTCCAATATCACGTAAAACTTTGTTTTGTTAACAAATTATAGCCAACAGCAAACATAACGAATTCATTCAGTAGACATTGCGAAGGGCTGGGGTGAGGCTGTGTTCTGCTTTGATGTGAGGGAGTGGATAGATACAGGATATTTTGTCGGAAGTTAAGAGGCAGGTAAGGCAAACCTTTTACTTTGCACTGAAAACATTCAAATCTCATTGCAGCAGTTTATTTTAAGTGTTCCTTTAAGGGTCCTTGCCACAAAGAAACACTCTCCAAGTACAGAAAGGCAAAACTTAGATGTGTTTAACAGTCAAAACTGAAACTGGTCATGAAAAAGCGAGCACGTTTCATTAGAGGGGAGGGAGAAACCCTTTTTTACTCCACTGCAGACACTGCACAACCTTGAACTGGAAGCTTTACGCCTGACCTTAAACAATATGCACACCTCTCAGCTGGAGCTTACACAGTCCAACTTGAGGAAAGAGAAGGAGACTGCCCTCATGGAGCTGCGGGAGATGCTCAATGACAAACGTGCTCAGGAGGTAGCAATCCTGCAGAGCCGCCACCAGCTGGAGTGGGAGAAGATCAAAGAGCAGTGTCTGAAGGAAAAAGAAGACCTTAAGGCCAAGTATCAGCAAGAACTAGGTATTAAAACTGGGCAATAAATATTTTCTCCCTGCAGAGGTTCTTGTCTTGGTGTAGAGATGGTGACAGCTGGTGTTCCCTCTAATATGAGCAGGACTGCCATGTGCAAGTGTGCATGTTTATATATGAAAATGAAGTTGTGCAGGCCTAATTTTAGTTGTTCTTCATCTGTAAATTAGTGCTAAACTGAACTGCTTTGTTTCAGGAAGCTTTAGACCAAGTCCTCATAAAGAACTTGATCAGTGCAAAGAGTAGAGATCTTATCACTGACGTTTTCTCAGGGTTTTTCTTGCCCTAAGTCAACACTACTGTTGTCTTTCTGAGAAGATGTGCGAGTGCTTCCTGGCTTACCCTCAGTGTTAGAAAGGAGTTGGGAAGGAGCTCAGGGAGAACTTGTAACTGGGTGTGCTCTGAGCTGCACTTCATGTAAGATTGTGTTGTGGCATAAGCAAGAAGGCACTTGCACCTCATGGTACTGAAGGACTGCTGATGATGCTCTTGGCGTTGTTTGGGAAATTTCCCTTTTTCCAGATGAGACCATTTTTGACCCATATGGCAGAGCTTGAGGAATTTCTGGAGAATGATGAATCCTGCAGAACTTCACTGAGGAAGTTTACAGAACCACAGGCTGGTTGGGGTGGAAGGGCTCTCTGGAGATCATCAAACCCCTGCTAGAGCAGCTTCACCCAGAGCAGTTTGCACAGGATTGTGTCCAGGCATGTTTTGAATATCTGCAGAGAAAAAGGATCCACAGCCTCTCTGGGCTGTTACAGGGCTCTGCCACCCTCAGTAAAGAAGTTTTTCCTTCCTATTCAGATGGATCCATGGGGAACACTGCGCGTTGCAGGCCTCCAGCTAAACTCTGCACTGCTCACCCACATCCCTCTGAGCTCTGAAATAAGGTTTAGAAACCATTCCTTTAGTTGTCCTTCCCTAAGAGACAGAGAATGTTCATTTAACATTTCTGACCTAAAAGTAGGAAACCATTTGTTACCACCAGCAGTGCAGTGAACTGATAGCACAATGGGATTTGGGAACTGGAGGAGGTCAAGATGCAGTTCTTAATATCAATGCTGTTTTTCCAGTGTAACTTAATACCAGTTTCATCTCTAAGCTTTCATTTCCCATGGAAAGACTTGAAATAATGGTTGCATATTATAAACTATTAAATATTATAAATAAGCCTAGGCAACAGTGTTTGATGCTGTGGGAAGGTGGCTGATAGGCTTTTACAGGGTTCCTGCAAATCAAAAAAGAGGCTGAAAAAGAAGCTGGAATTAATCAAGGGAGGAGCTAGAAAGGAAGAATCTATTGATGTCAGTGATAACTGAGCAGATAGTGGCATCTCTCTTGCTGTCTTTTTTTCCTAGACATTTGTGGAAGAAATTTGAAGTTTCCTACCTGCTGAATGCTACTCCTTCTTTCTGGAGATGATTCTGTGCTCATAGTGTTGCGCAGTGAAATGTTAAAACTACAAATTCAAATGAGTACTGATGTATCTTTAGGGTTATTTTTCTTTTTAGTATCATGTTCTCTGTAGACTTAAGCAGGCTTTACTAATTAAATTGAATGTTACTTGCTGAGTTGTCTTTGCAGCTGTAAGCTCTAGAATGCTTGTTTTCTAAAATTAAAGTGAGCTAGTGGGATATAACATAACAGCAGGTGTGGATAGAACCCAGCATCTTACCCTGCTCTTTGCCTGCCCATTTAAGTCCTGACTTTGATGTTGAAAATTGTAATCTCATCCATATCTCTACTTATAATTTAATAATATTTTACATAAATTTATTAATAAGTATTTTATTTCACAGTTGACCAGAGAAAGAAAATAGAATTGGAAATGGAAGAGACACATGTCCAGGCATTAGAGGTACACATTCTGTTCTTTATACAAGAAAAAAAATAAAGCTGCTTTCAGAAGACAAGAGCTTGTACAAGTCCCAGATCTGCTACACATTTATTGTAAAGGACAAATAAATGGAGAAAAAAAAAGTATTAATTTACTAAACGTGTTTGCTTTAATATAATGCATGTGTTACTCTCTTAGACCCTCAAAAGAGACTGGGAATTAGAGTCTAACAGACGTTTAAAAGACATGTGTGAAGAGCTGTGTGAAAAACATGACACTGAGATGATTGCACTGCAGAAATCTCTGGAAATGGATTTGGAAAAAGTCAGAGCAGAGCTGGGGCTTCTTTCTGTGGAGAATGTACAGTATAAAAGTAAGTATCATGGACTGGGAGGCAGCTATTTTATTGAGCTGTAGCATAGCTAAGGGATTTTACAACATGTGTAAAAGCAAATCTAGGATGTATTTATGTAGCCTTATTTAAAAAATGAGACAATGGCATGAGACTGTCTAGACAACAGGTTGTAAATAAAAAATTGTTTAAAACCTGGATACCATTGCTGCATTTTGACTTCCACAGAGTATGAGATGTGAGGTGAATATTAAAGGGAGATGCTGTTTGCACCTGTTTTGACAGTTACTGTGTGATTAATATTAATAGAAGTTTTTTCTAACCAAAATTGCATTTGTATTGTGAATAGCTAAGGCTTAAGGGGATGAATGGTTGTCTCTTGGTTAACTAACAGTGTGGGATGCAGAGAACTATAAAGCAAGCAGGGCATAGAAATGTCTGACTTTCAAATACTTTACTGTCCAAGCATTTCTGTGATTCCCTTAAAACTAGTGCTTAAGCTAGAGACACACATTTCTATTTCTGTTGCACAGAAGTTGTACAGGTTGTTCATTAACTGGGATGAAGGAGTAATAAAACTAATTTTTAATTTTAGTGAAATGTATAGAATTGGAGAAGCAACACCAGTTGGCCATCACAGAATTTCAAGAACAGCTGCAGGCTGAACATAGCCAGCTCCTAGAAGACATAAAGAGGAAAAGCCAAGAAAAAGAGGATCTTCAGAAGGAGGTGAATTGCATTTCTTTAGTTGTTTAGAGTAGTTGATTACTCTTTATGTAACAAAAACTGGACCATACACATCATTTGGGTGACCTGTTTGTATTTAGGGTCATTATTGAAAAAGCAAAATGTATCATGAAGCAGGTAAATACTCTGGGAGCTTCCATAGATGTTCAAAACCTTTGGAATGCAGCTACCTTTGTGCCATTTGGTGCTATCTCTTCCTCTGTATTTATATTCCTAATTTTCTCATTCTCGCGTTTTGTTTTTATCTGGCTAATCTGTTATTTTTTGCCAGAGAAGATAATTATGGCATCAGGAACAAATTCTTCCCTCTCAGAGGAGTGGGTGTAATAGTTAAGAGATGCTGCTGCTCAGATATTGTCCAGAGCTGAGAGTGGTGTTGCCACTGTTTCCACCTATTTCTGACAGGAGCATCTCTTGCATGTAAAATAAACCCTGAGAACAAAATTGTTTAACAACTTGTGGTGGGTTTTTTGTTTTCTAACATGTCTTTTTTTTTTTTGTAGCTGGACCAACTTCAGGTCGAGCATGAGCAACTCAAGGCTCAATCACAAGAAGAAATCAGGCAGCTTTGGTCTCAGCTTGACAGTACCCGAGCAAATCGACAAGAGCTAAGTGGTATGTTCAAAACTGACATATTTTATTTTTTGCCTCTTCTTCATACAGGAGTACACATTATTCACACAAAATACTTTTAACTGTGTGCCAGAAACACACAGGAAGGCTGCAGGGTCAGTGGTCTCTAGTTTGAGCTGAGTCAGTGTCAGATGACAGGTTCTGCAGTGTCAAAAAGCATGGCATGACTGTGGGGAAAAGTTTATCCCTGTGCTTTTCCCTTCCTGCACATGGTAAAAATCTTCAGTGAAAACAAAAGGTTTTTCATTGAAATGTCAAATTAAGTATCATGTGATTAAAAACTGGAGGAAAATGCTGGTCATTGCAATAACACACTCCTACTTGTGTTTGTGTTTCAAGACTCAGGTGTATTAAAACAGCCAGTTTTGCAGTGTTGTGGTTGGAAATGACATAGACTTTTGAAATAAAATATAACATGTCTTAGTGTGTGTGCACAGATGTGTATAACACATGAAAGAACTTCTGAGGAAAAAAAAATACCTAGAGACCATGACTATACCAGTGTTCTTCTAGTGTTGAGACTCTAACATGAGGCTCTTGGGTTCTGCTGGAGTAATTAGAAGGTACAAGTAACGTACTTCAAGTACTCAGATTTTCTGAATAATATAGCTGTAGCTAGGTTTTGAAGTGTATTAGGGTTTTGTTAGGTTTGGTCATACATTAAATAAGTATTTTTTTCTGTTAGGCAGACTTTACCTTGACTGTTTAATTTTCTTGCTTTGATATTACAGAATTAGAGTGCATAGCACTTTATAGTATTTGCTGGAATTATTCTCTGTAGCCCTAATCTTTAACCCTTCACATGTCTTTCCATGTTTGTAATCACTCAAAATCCCATTCTTTGGACCCTTTCTGTTTCTTCACCTTTCTTGAAGGTGGTGAGACCAGAATGCAGGCCCAAAGTCCAAGTAAGGGTCTCTTTTGGTGTGTGAGGTCTTGAGGGTGTTTTGCTTTACTTCATTTGAGTGACTTGACCATGCATTTGGGTTGATGGTAGGATTCAAATCACAGCAGCTGCACAACAGGATTGCTGCTCTGGTGTAAGGTTGACATGCCAATTCAAAACAACAAAAAACTTTTTTGGGCTAATTTTGTGCTACCTATGTCAGATTGGACTTCCCTTCCCTATCACTCTGTGGTGTTACTTGTCCCTTCTTGTCACTTAATTTCTCTGGTCCCTATGCCTTTGGAAGCAGGCTTGAACCTGCTTATGGACTTAATTCACAGAATCATGGAGTGTTTTGGGTTGGAAGGGACCTTAAAGATCATCCCATTCCAGCCCCTGCCATGTGCATGGACACCTTCCACTGTCCAAGCCCCATCCAACCTGGCCTTGAACACTTATTTCTTTTACTCTTTCTGATTGCATGTTCATTGTGAGAATTTTTTCATGCCACTATTGCATTTTCTGGTTTGCTGCGCAAAACCATGTTGTGACAATCAGTTTTGTTGCTCCTGGATGACATCTTCCATTTCCATCAACGTTTCTTAAGTTTCTCTTATGTAACATAAGCACTGCTTTTCTCCAGGCAAGTTGTTTATTTTCAAGCAAGTTCCTTCTTGAAATGTATTTGCCTCTTCAGTTGATTCTTTAGGGATTTAATTAACTTGAATTATTTGGAAGTTGAGCTGTGGGGAAAACTTACATCTCTTGAGATTTCTTTTTCCCTTTTCTCATACCTTTTAACTTCCCATAATGCTACTGCTGCTTTAATACAGAAGGTGGAGAAGAAAGCTCTCAGAGGGCTAATTAAAAGGCTGCAGTGCTGGCCATTGTTCTCACTCTCTGGAAGGAGGGCAGCTTGTTGAACCAGCCTTGGTAGCTGCTTTTTACTGCACTCTTGTTTTATTATTCCTGTTTTATTGATTGATTCTTTTAATCCAGTCAGTCCAGCCTCTGAGCACACAATGGGTAAGCAAGCCATGATTAAAATTATCCAGAAGGTATTTTCCTTGCTGTGATTTTTGGTTTTCTGCACAGGTTGTATTCAGTTTGGTTTCCTTTGGATAGTTTTGCCTGGAGCAGATGAATGTTCCTGAATAATTTATTTATTCTGGATGCTACAACAGCAAGCAGGTGTGAAGGTTAAGCAATAGTGCAGGACTCTGCTTGTTACCAGCCTAGTCCTGGACTGCAAGAAAATGAGGAGAGCTAATGGTGTGCTGGTGAATTTGATTCTTAGGATGAGGATGACTTCTCTTAGTGCAGTGTAACTGAGAATGTCTTCAGAGGAAGGAAATCTTTGTCTTTCAGAAGTGTATTTTTCGTATCTCATTGCTATTTCCAGTTCTTACCTCAACCTGTGATCTCTGCCTTGTGTGACTCTGATTGAAAAGGGAGTGGTTTGTGGTGTTTTTAGTGGAAATATTAATGGGGCAATGCCATTCCTAAACCATTGACACTGGGCAACTAAATCTAATCTTCACAGAATGACTGAGCCTAAGGAGATGTATTCTCAGTGCTTGTGTTGGTTTTGTTCTAGAGCTAAAAGAGCAGCTCCTGGCTCGAGCATCACAGGTAAAAGAAATAGAGTGCTTAAAACAGGAGTTTGAACAGCAGCTTCAGCAGAGAAACAGAGAGCATGAAGCTGAATTGGAGCAACTGAGACTTTATTTTGAAAACAAGTTAATTGTTGCTGAAGAAAACTACAAAGAAGAACTGGCTTTGTTTCATCAGAGACAGCAAGAACTGACAGAATATTCACTGTCAGAGCTGGAAATGAGTCAAGATCAAGCAGGAGACATCAGGTGATCTGTTCTTTTTCTTTTCATTTTATGGCAGCATGCTTCAATTTTATTTTCTTTAACATAAAAAATGATGTCAGCCTATTGGGATTGAGCATTAGGTATTGGCCCAGTCCTGAGCAGTTGTTACAGTTTTTGCCTACTTTCAGTACTGTGCCATAAGTCATCAAGTGACTTAAACTTGATTCATAACATATGTCTTAACCTTTAAAACCCTTTTCTCAGTTCTTCTGTCACACTTTTTGAAGAGACTGCTGAGAAAGAGAGAAGTGGTCAGCTAAACCAACATCTTCAACAACAACAGGTAGGATTTTTGAGAGATTAAAAGTTCTGCTGTTCTTTATATAACCTGTATGAAAACTGATGTCTGAGTCCTGGCTCTTACAAAGAGTAAATTAATTTCTGGTGTTTAGTAGAGCCTAATTATTTTTGACAAGGATGTTGTAAATTACCAACATTAAATAGCTCTCAGCCTCAGAGAGGCTGTGGAGTAGAACAGCTGAAACAGTGCTCTGTAATTTTATGTGCTGTTGGAGTTACCTGTGCTGAGTAAGGAGCTTATCAGTTCTTTCTATAGTACTGGTAGTAATTGTGTTCTCATCAAGCCAAGATGCTAATTTGGCCCCTCTTACATTTATGCCCTTTTTTTCATGCACCTTGCTGTAACTGAAGATCTCAATATTTTTGCTCAACTTGTTACCAGTTGGCTAAGAGTTTGCAAAAGAAATTTTCCTTTCTCTCATAGAAAGATTCTCATCATGGTTTCTTAGAAGCTAAAGATCTCTTCGTAACCCTTTATTTCTGTAGGAAGAGCTTGCCTGTTTGCAACTACAGCTTGCAGAACAACACAGGCATGAATTGGATTCCTTAAGATCCTCCCTTGCACTTCAGTATAAAGAGGACCTGATGAAAATGCAGATGGATCTGTCAGACAAACATGTGACAGAAATTGAGGCCATGAAAAGAAAGCATTGTTTAGAACTTGAGCAGCTCCAGGCCCAACTTTCAGAAGAACATTCTAAAGGTAGGATGCTCTGACAGACTGGGAAGGGAAACAGTAAGCTGCTTGTGTGGCTTATATTTTTCTTTAAACAGGCTTATCTGAAGAAGTTGTCAACTTAGTAGCTTACCCTAAACTGTGGGGAATATTTAAGAGATATTAATACTTTTCCTCGGCCACTTCTGGGCATGTTGAGTTGCCTTTCTGAAAATGTGGTGACCTGAAGTTGTTTATTCTGTAATAAAAACTACTAGAACTGTGGAGCAATTGCTAAAAGGAGTTGATCAGGTTTCCATTTTTGCTGCCTAGAAGAGCACTGTCCTACAAACATTTGGGCTAGCAATACATAACTTAGTTAGCTAATTTAACACACATGGTTATAATTGTATTCCACTGTATGTTGGCTAAAAGGATTAGCAGAGCTTGTTTAGTTTGCCCTTATATTTCTTATCTTCAATTATTTTTAATACTACAGAGGATATAAAAACTGCTTAAATTAGAATATTTAGAGATTTTTCCTATCTGACTTTTGGGGAAATGCCTTGTGTTAAATATGATGTGCAAAAGAGGAGATAAAACTTGCATAAATCTGCCATTACATTGCCCAGAAAGAAAATCTGCTCCTCTGGCTGTTGCAGATAAGGAGGGAGGTCCTGCCACAGGTTTTATGATTATTCCATGTGTGTTAATACTGGTAAATCCCCTAGGTGGTGATAGAATTGAGCAGAGGATAAAATTATCTAGCTAAGCAGTTCTCCTTGTCCTGTAGTTAGAATGGCTACTGATAAATTGTACAGCTGACAACATTCAGCTTTATTTCTGTGCATCAATAGGAGCTGTTAATATAAATTCCAGAAAGTCATTTTATTGTCCAGCTTGGATTTTTCTTTCAGTTTGTTTTTTTTCTTTCCAGAGATCACCAAACTGTGTCTCCAGAGTGCCCAAGATGTCGCACATCAGGTTGAGATGGAGGTGGCTGAGCAAGTGTCTGCGTTGGAGGAAGAGCACAAAGCCAAGCTCACTCTCTCCACCTCTGAGAAACAGCGTATTGCAGAGCTCTCAGAGGAGATCAGGCATTTAAAGGAGGAGATGATAAAACAAAAAGAGTTTTCTGAGCAAAATGAAAAGCATCTGAAAGAAGAAATGGAAAAGGTCAGTTGTACTACAGAAGTGTTTTGTGTGGAGTTGGGCAAGCTCCAGCCTGGTGGGAAGGCCAAGGGAGGGAGAGGCAGCACTTGCATTTAAAAGTCCCTGGTTTGGGGGTAGTAGCTAAAGCTTTGAATGGACTTGCCTGGATAGGCACAAATGTTGGGATACACTTCTGTTTTGGTCTAACTCTTGCACCTCCAAGTTTTGACAAGAGTTGAGACAATCATACTGTCACTCTTACATGTTAAATCAGCTGTTCCATCTGAGGATAAACTCAGATTGGATGTTAATTCATTGCTTAAATTGTTGCATGTTTGAATGCTTATGAGAATTAGATGGGTGAAGCTCTTATTTATCAAATCCTCCTTTCCACCCTTTTTTAAAGAGCCATGGGTATGTTTATCCTTTGCCAGGCTTAGAAACTGGTGGAGAAAGCCAGTCAGTCTTTTCTTTTTTTTTTTTTTTTTTGCCTTGTGTCACTGAGCAATTATTTGCTGCTTTGGCTTCTGTTTTTGTGCCACATGCTTTTTATGTGGCTTTTAAAGGAGAAGTTTAAAAGGTACTTTTATTCATGCCTAATATAAACACCTAAGATGCCCATGGCTGTATAAGTTGAACTCTTGAAAAGAAGATAAGTGTCCTCAAGAGAAATGAACATATAGTACCATATTAATGCTAGAGTTCTGCCTTAATTTTTGTCTTGTCTTCATAACTCAATTCTTAATAATGCATTGAATTTAATGCATGTGAGCTTATAAATTGTCATTTCAGCCTTACTTTCACTAGGAAGGGTTGCTTCACTACAAGAATTTAATCTTTGCAAGACTTAAATTCCTGAGTGTTCAATTCATGCACTTCAGTTTGGTTTGGGTGGTTTATTATTTTTTCTTTTAAACTATTATCTTCACAGGTAAAATACAAAATTGCTGAGGATCACAAGAATGAATTAAGAGAAGAAGTCCAGAAAATAGAGAATATGTACAAAGAAAAAGAGAAGAAATGGCAATGTGAAAGTGAGGCCCAGAGAATCCTAGCAGAAGAGAAGTTATCACTATTGCAAATGGAACTGCAAACCAGAGCAGAATCTGAGAAGCAGAACTTACAAAAACAGTTTGAACTCCGTGAAGCTGAAATGATTCAACTTCAAGATCACCAAGCTGCCAAAATTCTAGAGCTGGAGAAACTGGTGAAGGAGCAGCAAAACAACTTGCAGCAGCTGGAGGACAGCCTTGCAGGTGCCCAGGCTGTGCAGAAAGCTCAGCAGCAATATGAAGCTGACCTGGAGGCAGCCAAAGCCCTCATGGCAAAAGAAATGGAAAAAACCACGCTCTGCCTGCAGGAGGAATGTGCACTGAAACTCCTGGAAGCACAAAACAAGTGAGTTTCCTTTTCCCTTCCCGTTTTTAGAGTTGTTGTGTCTTACTTTAACCTTAATAGTGCAAGATAGTCACTTGATGGCACTATTTGACTGACACAGAAATCATACACCAGCCTTCAAAGAGAAGTGTGATTAGCTTCTGTAAGTGGAAAAATTCTCTGAATGTTTTTAAACAATTCAAATGAATGTAAACAAGCTTTTCCTGGTGAATGAAGCTTGTGGCAACCATTGAATGCTGAGGTTGAACTACTACTGTTTTTTTGAAAAACTACTGTTTTTCTTCCCCTTCCTACACCTCTTGTTTCAAGGGAATTAAGGGAAGTCAGCAACCACATATTGGTATTTGCATACATTGCTTCAAATTTATCCTTTCTTCACTCCCCAAAAATATGTTCACAGGACAATACTGGAGAAACAATGACTGTAAGGAAACACTGAAAGCAGCAAATTAACTTCTAGATAACTTTTTTTTAGTTATTGGCGTCTGCATGCAAAAATACTGTAGTTACTAATTGCAGTAAATGGCAGCACTTGAGATACTGAATCTTCTGCATCAAGCTTTAAGCAGAACTCAGCTGGGTTTGGAGGAGCCCCCAAGTATCCCACATAGACCTCCACAGTGGTTTTATGTCTGTCTTTATTTTTAGAGGTGTTTGTTATGACAGCTCACTTATTTGCAGACAACACATTTGGGATGTAACAATGCATGCACCATGAGATACTGTAATGAACATGTTGCTCTGTCTTTTTAAGTTAACAGAGGTGCCAGTTTTTCTAGTAATAATCAGATACTCCCAAGTGACATTCCAGAATCCTTTAATTATGTGGCTATTAAATAATTGTTATAGCTTGCTTTGACTTTAGTTCTGCATTTGAAACATCAAGTAAACCTTGTGGAGGCTAAGTGAGGTCTATTTATTTTCCTTGGGTTATTATTTATTAGCTCAATTATTTTAAAAAAACAGTTACTTTTTTGACAATAGTCTCCTAATTTTCTTGGAAATAATACAGGTTTATGGAGGAGCACAAAGAAATGACTCAGAAATTCACAACTGAGCAAGAGATTCTTCTCCAAAAGCTGAAAAAGAAACATGAGGATGAGCTGGAACTCCAAAGTCAGCAGTTACAGGAGAAGCATAAGCAGCAGATTTTGTCTCTGACAGCTGATTTTCAGGCAAAACACCAAGCTGAAATTGAGACACTTAAATCTACACTGGAAAGGCAACAGCAGATTCAGCTTGAAAGTTGTGTTGCTGAACTACAGGCAAAGCATCAGGCCCAAATTGACGAACTGGAGGTTAAACACTTAGCAAATCTGGATTCCTTGGAGTCTTCCTACCTATCTGAAATTCAGACTGTAAGAGATGAGCACAGTCAGGCTCTGGAGAAGCTACAGCTGCAGCACAGGGAGCAGCTCCAAGAGCAGGATAAAATGCATCAGGCACAACTGCTTCAGGAGATTGAGATGCTGAAATTAAAGCATGCTGAAGAACTTCAGCTTTCCCTAAATAACTTGAAAATTGAACTAGCTACTGTTAATATGGAAAAGCTTAAAACCATGGCACTGGAAGCAGAAGAAGCCCATAAGGTGAGTCAAAGAAACCCTGGCACAGGAGGTGAAATTCATGACACATTGTGTGGGATCACCTTTTCCTTTGTTCTCAGGGGATATTTTCACCTCTGTGCCAGCACTGACACATTGTGTGTGGCCATATTATGAGCTGAAAAAGGAAACTCCAGCTGAAAATTAAATCCATCTGTTGCTTCCTGCCCCAAATGCTCAGTGTAATGAGTCTTCTATATCATATGTGGAAAAAGTACAAATTAGGTATATCTTTTAACATATTTAAGACTGGAGGATCTCCATTTTTGTGGCTGAGACCTTCTCTCCCTAGTAGAGCTATTGTGTAGTTCTTCAGAAAGAGAAGACCAAAGTAACTGCAATTCTGGAGGTTAAGCCACATGTCTAGGAATCTAAAGATCCTTCCAAATAAGTAAGGATTTACAAATCTTAGACTAGATAAGAAAAGTAAACCCATGTAAATGTTTTGGAGGGTGTGTATATGTATATATGCTCATCCTTCATGAAAACAGTATTGCTCCTGTTTACTTTAGAAGCTTTGATACAGCAGGACATGGGCTTGACAAATGGGTTGCAAAGATATTTGTAGTTACTATTTTTCCTCCCCTTTTTAAAAATTAATTCTTACACAGGATGATGTGAACACAGCCCTGCGAAATCAAAGGCAGTTGCTGGAAGAAGAGAAACGTCTGGCTCTGGATCTGTTACGTGAGGAAGTGTTGAAGATGGAGGAAAGGCACAGGAAAGCATTCCAAGAGCTTCAGGATCTTCATGAGGCAGAAATGAGGAAACACAAGGAAGAATACTCCAGGGAGTTGGAAAAAGAATTGGGGAAACTAAAAGCACAGCATGAACGTGAGCAAGAGGTCAGAATGCTGCTGCTACCTAAACTAAAAACAATCCATGTTTTACCATAAAGTACATTCAGTGTCATTAAGCTTAGACATAAGGCTGTATATCTAGATGATTTTTAATTTTTTTTAATAGCACCAATAATAAGAGGATACAATCTGACTTCTGTAGAAGCAAGCAACCACTGGTGTTACATATTACACTCATGGTAGGAAAAGTCACAAACAAAATGAGCTTTATCCAACTATAACCGCAGAACATATTAAGTTAAATATTACTATCTTTTGCTTTTTCACTTCCTAAATTGAAAATCTGATAATATTCCAAATAACTCTTAAATCACTTTTAGAGGAATAGATTGCCTAGGGAGGAAGTTTCATTAGTTTCCTGGGAGGTTCTAATGGTGCTTCAGTCTCCAAGCACATCATCCTAGAGACAGGGTTTGTCTATTCTGATGACTACAGTGACTCTTCTTAGAGAGAATAGTAGGAAAAAATCCCTAAATGAACAAAAGTCTGTCAAACCTTTCACTATTGTATGCCAGGAGAATTGCATTAAATACAGATGCATAATGTTTGCTCCCATTTGAACAAGGGAAATCACATATTAACAAAACATGCTGCTGTTTTGTTTTTCTCCCCCTCCCTCTTTATTTTTTGGAATTTCTTTTAGGGAAGGGTCTGTTGGAAAGAGTAACTCATGTTAGTCTGACCTGATGGTCTCATGAATACAGGAGATACTTGATACCTAATGCCTGGTTGCTTCTTATCTATTTTTATCAACCTGCTTTTTTCTATACTCAGCATGATGACAGACAGCAGCCCTGTATGACCTTGAGGACTGTGAATGTACTCTTCAGAATTAGGTTTAGCTTGATGGATGTGGTTTGGTTTCATTTTTTCCTTAATTCTAACACTGCAGCTGAAGTATTTTGTATTCCTTCTTTGTCTGCAGCTGTATGCTTCTGCATCAGCTTCTGAAGTAGAATCTGTGAGAAAAACTCTTCTGGCTCAATTTGAGGAGGTGAAATTGAAGCAGCAGCTTCAGTTCCAGGAGGAGATTGAGCTGCTGAAGTGTCAGTCAGAGGTGCTGCTGGAACAGCAGATTGCACAGCTGAAGGTAGGCTCTGCTGAAAATGCACTTCTGAGTGTGTTTTGCTGAAAAAGACCAATTGGTGTAAGATTTTTACCACAGGGTTGTCTTAAAGTCCTGAACTGGATATGAAGTATCCTTCAACCAAAACGAAAAAAATCAGTGGAACATGCTCTAAGCAGCATTCCTTGTTCATGTTCAGTTTATTTGAGATTTTTCCTTCTTGGTGTCTGCAGAGACTGTGCCCTTGGCCTAGCATCCCATGTCTACTGCACATACTGTGTGTTTGTGGCAAAATATTCAGTATTATCTAAGCATTTACCACTGTGTGATGGCAGGGAAGATACTTTGTTGTTACTCTTGTTGTTAACTCTCTGCTTTCATTGATTCACCATGATAAACAACATGATAAGCATTTTCAAGATGTTTCCTGCCTCTGGCCCTCTGTGTAGTCCTGATCACTGCTTGACCTCTCTCTGGCTGGTGCAGCTGTATTTGAAACAGAGGGCACAAGTGTATCCTGAAAAGCTGCTGCTGGTATATTTGGCACTGCTGTCCTCAGCTGAACCCCAGCCTTCAGCCCACAGAAGCTGGGACTGGACTGTGATGCAGAAACTACAGAAGTGATCCCTGCTTTTCTCTCTTAAACTGCCTTAATTAGCATTTATGACTCCAGAAACTTCATGTTGTTGAAATTTTTGCAGGGCTATTTCTCCTGCTGGTACAGCTGTCAATGGATTCAATTAGGTTTAGTCCCGGCAGAGATTGGCTGGATCTCTTTGCAGTGTCAGACTGAGCTGCACTGTGGGCTGATGCAGGTTTTTACAAGCCTTTCCCTTCCCACTCCCCTGTGCTGATTATGCAGTTGTCTTCATGCCAACCTTTTCCCTTGGTTCTTCCCTCTACCTCTCCTAGCAGATTTGAGAATTTCAAAATTCAGAATACTCAGATATTCAGAATTGCTGTCTGTGTTCTGACATACTCTAAGGGCTTCTGAGAGCAAACAGGCTGCTTCAGAGATTTTGTCCACAAATGCCATGTTCTAGGTCAAGGCAAGTTGTCCTACCCCTTTGTGTCAGCTCATTTTTGCCTTCCTAACTGCTAGACCATGGGGCAAAGACTGGCTCAGTCTTTTGCAAAGGATCCATGACAGCAGGTCTTCTGCTCTGAAGTCTTATTTCTTGCCATGAGGAAAAACTGTTCTCTTGACTTGACAATGTAAAAAATAGGTGGCCATCACCTTGAAATGTATTGGTGTCCCTAGATAAAATTGTGCCTCATCAGTGCTGAGTACAGAGGGACAGTCACTCCCCTGGTTCTGCTGGCCACACTATTTTTGATTCTGATCACAGTTTCGGCATAATTTTGTTGTTTGGAGGTGCTGATGTGTAAGTTACTGCTGATTATTCTGAGAGGCAAAATGCATACTTCTGAAGAAAACAGAAAAAATACAGGGGATGTTTGAGGTTTTTTGGAAGGATGGTGGTGTTTGGCATTTTTTCCTTCTCTCAGTAAATCCAAGTATATGTGGTTTATGCAGGATGAATTTGAAGCTGAAAAAAAGGCATCACTACATGACAAGGAGCAGATGTTGATCCAGGAGAGGGAGAAGGCACAGGCTGCTCACCAACAGGAACAAGAAAAGTCATCTTCCCTGCTGCAGGAAAGGGCAGCAATAATTACCCAGGTGGGGAGAAAATACTTTAAACCTAGCTTTTAAATGTGCTTTTGGGGTTGTATTTTAGCATTGGCCTCTCTGTCTCAAGGTATATATACAGGGACTGCAGGTGTGATTCTTGTGGCAAATTAGACTAGGGGGAAACAGAGAATTTCCTGACTGGGAATGCATTACTCTTTCCAGCTCTTCTTGCAGGACTTAATGAGGGTTGAGAATGTTGGCATGGGAGCAGAATGCTTTTCTCTCTTTGCAGTTTTCTCCCCAGTAGGTATTTTGACTTATTTGCTAGCTTACTTATGAGATAGAGTTTCTAACAAAATGGCAGTAATTTGTTTGGCAGCTAACTCTGGAGGTGGAGGGTGGGTATATACATATATGACTACATATAAATAAAAGTACATATTTATGTTTTAACCTGGTATAGGTATCATCTGAACAAATAAATATAAGGAGACGAGTAATTTTTCTAGAGACTTTTTTTTCAGGTAGAGCTTGTGAAGCAAAGTTTAGGCAAAATTGTTGACTTTGTGTTGTCACTGTATTTCCACAGTTGGAAAAGAAAGTGGCATCTTTACAGCATGAAATAGAGGAGACCAACTCTGAACTGGAGACACTCCTTCAGTGGCGGGACAGGGAAAACCAAGGAGGAGGAAATTTGATAGCCTTGTTGAGGTCTGATGTTGAGCAGTCCAAGGAGGAAAGGTTTGTTCATCTTTGGTTACATAATACTTGGTTGTTGTTTGTTTGCCTGTTTTCTCACTTCTCATAAAGAAATCAATAACTAGGCAAAGCTAAACCAGCTCAAAACAGTAGTGTTGGAGAGTGATATATTGCTTTTATTTGCAAATTATTTAGAGGTTTTTTTAATTATCAACCTATTCTGACATTAAGAGCAAGTTGGGTTTTTTTCTTTCTTTCAGTGTGATGAAGACTTTGGTGTTTGGGGGTTTCTGCTGTCTAATCTTGGAAAAATCTAAAAATGGAGAGAGGTTCTGTGACCAAGAGGCTTTCAGATAAAGTGGATTGGTTTGAAATGTCACGGAGATGTGTGGATTAGAGAAGCTGTCATGTTGAATAAGCTTCTAGAATTCTCCTTCTCATCTTTCAGAAACTGGCTTAGCGCTAATCTTAAAACAAAAATATTTTCGTAAATAGAAATAGAGCTTTTGTTGTCAGGTCTGCCCGAACACCCTCTAGTTGTTTTGGTGTCACTGATACCATAGTAGTAGATGTGTCTTCCTTGCTGGTGCTTCCACAGGTTTTGAAGGCTGAGATGTTTGTGACTGCAGTGTGTGATCTACCTATGGAGATGACAAAGGTGTTTTGCTGTGCCAGCTCTTTAAAAATCACCTGTTTTTTGTGAGTCATCTGAATGATCTTCACTGATAACTGCTGAACCATGGCAGATAACCATTTTGGATTGTCACGTTTATAACAGGTTCTAAGTGTCTTTCATATCAAGCGCATGCAATTTTTCAATTGTCCATTATGCTTTTGTTGTAGGGAAAAACTGCGTGAATCTTATCAGCATGTTTTGAAACTGCTTATGGAACTGGTGAAGGCCACAATAGTTACTGAGGACCTTATCTGTAGCAAGATTGGTCTTTGCCTTGATGACAGTCTGGCTTCTGGAGATTCTAAAGAAACTCGGAGTATTATGGAGGAAATGGGATTCATGCAGTGTTTTAAAGCCAAAGAAAACCATCACCTAGAAAAAGGTGAGTACAAACCTGGATGTAGTCAGTTCATATTCTTGAAAACTACCTTTTCATACCCTTTGTATGGATATAGATGTAAAGAGAATATATCTTTTTGCAGTGTTTGTGTCTTTGAAAGTTGGTCCATGCTTAAGGTAGTGTCCACCAGTGTTCTCTCAATTTAATTCTTTTAATAGTGCAACTACTAAAATGTTATCAAAGTTTGGATAGGTTATAGGGCAGGAAGGATGAACTTGGTGAATGCAGAATTCCAGGTCGTGATGTACAGCACAAGATTGCCAAACCTTGTGAAAAATCCTCATGATTTTTCAATATTGTTGATGTGTCCAGGTTTTCATCTTGCAATGCATGTCCAGGTCCATGTCACTGCCTAACATCAGTTATCTGTGTGACCAGTTTTGTGGCTAGCTGTCACTTTTCTGTGTTTTTCAATAGCTTCCTTGTATTCAGTGGAGGAGCTGCTTGATGAAACTCTCACAGAGTACAACCAGCTGTCTCCAGGAGATGACGAGGTGTCTGAGTTGAGCCAATACTTATGTGAAAGCATTTTTGCAAAACCAGAATTGGCATGTGAAAGTGAAGAAGCAATACTGAAAATTTGTCATCGTTTGCGCACTGCAGTGGAGAGACTTCTGGAACTTGTTACAGAGTCAACTAAACAAGTAAAGCTTTCTAATCTGTACAGAGTCAACCTGCTATGGGGAGATGTCCCTGTTCATGGCAGGGGTTTGGAACTATGTGGTCTTTAAAGGTCCCTTTCAACCCAAACCATTCCATGATTTTGTGTGTAACACTGAAAATGTGACATCATTTTTAAATTTGTGCATTTAACCTTTTAACAGATCCTCTGGGAAGGCAACAAATTGGTCACCTTAAGTACATTTAAACTAGGATTTTAAATTAAATTTGGTAACTTCAGGAGACCAGGAGTTTTTTGAAGGGGTTTTATCATATTTCACGTCGATGATTTTTCAACACTGATAAGCAGGTTTAGGAAAACTCAGTCCAATGTCTCAGTGCTTGGGGAATATGAAGATAGCAGCAAACAAACGTCCTTGTAATTATATGCTGCTTTAGTTGTGATAAAGGGAGATGCACTTAGTATCATAAAAGAATGTGAATATTTCCATACTGAGTTTTGCAGTGTCTAGATTGCACATCTGGGGTAGATGCACAAGCACTGTATACATCTGAGGATTTAATTTACTGTGACAATAATTAGTCTGTTGGGTAAGGAAGTCCCTAATTGACGAGAAGATGTGAAGGAGAAAAACACCTCTGAAATTCATCTACTCCTATGGTATTTTGTGAAACCCAGGGATATGTGTCTGTGTGAAATGTATATTCACCATCTTCAAAAATTCCTCCTAGAATGAAGCACATAAATTTACTTTTAAGTGCTGATGATGGCTCTACTGAGACACAGCTAACTTGTGGTTAAAGCACTTGGTGGATCTGGGTTCCAGGTGACCCTCATCAGCTCTGTGATCCAGCTTACTTTGCTTACTGGTTGTGTACCTTGGAATCCTGATGATATATGGATTTTACTGTCTATTAGACGTGACTGAATCTCTTGAATTTAAACGTAAGGATGCTTTGAATTTCAAGTGGCTCAGGAAGTGTCAAGCTTAACAGTTTAGCCAATAGGGAGTTATTTCTTTTTATGCACAGTGAAGAAACTTAGGCTCCTAAGCACAACTTGTGGCAAAAATACTGGCATGTGAGTACAGGGTTCACCAGTGTGTCCAGAAGTTTTTGGCAAAGTTGGCTTAGTCCTAAAACGAAACTTCAAAACTTGGACCTTAGTGCATACATGTTATTAAAAACGTGAGAAGATTTTTGTTGCAATGTCTGCACTATTATTACCTTGCATGTGCATCAGAGGTCTGATGGTGGGGCAATGATTCACTTGCAGCTGGAGAAGATGCATGAAAACCACGCGCAGTTTGAGGAGGAGTTCAGCCGCTGCAATCGGGAGACTGCCCAAGTGGTGAGTCAGCACCAGGAGCTGATGGAGTGCCTCAGTGAGGAAAGTGAGGCCAAGAACCAGCTGGCACTAGAGCTTCACAAGGCAGAGGGTAAGGAAAGGAAGCTGAGTGAGATTGCAGTGTCATTTACTCAGAGCTTGTGCCTCCCAGTATCTGTGATGTGCGTTGTGTTTCCTGCTTTTCTTGGGCTCTAAATCTAACATCTGACTTTTCCTTCTGGGGATTATTTCTTCAAATGTCAGTCCTTAGCAGAGGATGTTGTAAGCTCATCCCAAGCCATCGAAGCTTAATGATCCCCATTTGAATTCTACAGATTTGGAGACGCTTTGTGTCAGCCTCATAAAACCTTGATAATCTTAGACATTATCTAGTACATTTTATTCCTTAGGATTCCATCTTGCTCCTTAAGAATGATTCCTTTCAAAAGCTTAACTACACCATAAACATAAATCATCTTTTACTTCCTCCTTTTTTATGCTACCTTCCATTGTTTGGCAAAACCTCTTTACTCATGTTTCCAAGCAGCTTTTCCCCAATAGATGAGTTTGTCTATAGCTTCATTTGCATTCTGACTTGGTTTGCAGGCATTATTGAAGGCTATGTTGCAGAAAAAGCTGCCTTAGAAGAGGCTTTAAACCTGAAAGAGGAATCTGAGCGTCGTCTTGTCGTAGAGCTGGAGAACCTGCGGGAGCGCTTCCAGGAGCTGACCCAGGAGCAAGCAATCCTTGGTGAGTAGAGGGTACAGCATTCTGAGCACAAAACCAAGTGTCTGCAGTCAGGGCACGTTGCAGTCTGTCATGGGTCAGAGTTTGGCTTGGTGACCTAATGAGCAGCTCAGGTACACGGGTAAGAGGGTCTTGTTGTAAAGGCAGAAAGCTCTACAGCCATGGATCAAGGTCATCAGGAGGTTTGTGGCACAATAAAGATGAAATGCCTAAAGGTTGACACTGTCTGTACTCCATACACATTTTTCATGGTTAAGAAGATGAAATGGATCACAGTGCCCTATTTGTCTTGTACATGTGTCTGTGTTTTGATTTCTAGGAACAGCTGTTGCTCATGTAGCACATAAAGGAGGTTCAGGTTTGTAATGAAAAGTGTGAATTTTTTTCTTGCTGTGTTGCTGTAACACTGAGTGAATGAATTAATAACTTTTATTTTATTTTAACAATGAGGAATACTACTTAATAATTGGGTCTGACAGATTACTAGTTTTATAAGTATCTTGGCCAGAAAAAACTGACTTATGTGATGCAATATTAGGAATATTCAATTCAATAATGAATATTTGAAGTGAAAAATGGTTTTGCTGCCATCAAGCTTGAAGTGCATTGTGCCTTTGTGTTTGCCAACTTCATTTTTTTTGAGGGGATGGAGTGGGTTGTAAGCTTCTAGTGATATAAAATGGACTGTTAAAATTAGTAAATTAAGTTAAAGAAGGGAGGGGAAAAGAAAAATATTATTTGAGGTGACATAAAAATGTAAGTTAAAAAATGTACAGCAAGAACTGAAGGATGTCTAAGGGAGAGGAGAGAAATGTAACTGAATGGATTGGTAGGTCAGAAAAAAGGAAAGCAGAATGGTATGGAAGGCTGGTAAAGAAATGAAAGAGGAAACCAGGAAGGATCCACAGAGTTATATACTAATTTTGGAATTTAAGTGCTGTAGTCAAATTTGTAGATGCCAAATTGAAGTTTTTTTTTCCCCCCTGAACTGAAGTTTGCCTACTTAAACCAAGTGGCTAAAATTCAGATCTGATAAATTCACAGTTGCCATGATAGTTTTGTGGTCTACGCAAAATATAATTCTCCTGTTGTTTTTTAGATTAGTTTTATTTATACACACATATAGTCATAGATTCTTGCATATTCGCTGTCTCTTGTTTCTAGACTTTTTCTTTTCCCCAGAGAGTGTGAGCTGAGTAAATCAAATTATTCAGGTGAATAAAAAGTTACGTAGGTAAATTCCTGTTAGAGTCAAAAAGCTGCACTGAGCTTTCTTACCCCTTACTGTAACTTTATTCCTTTTACCCATTCAGATCTCCCTCAAACACTATTTTTAATTTAACCTATTTTTGGTATCCACCTCACTGTCCTGAAATTTGCTGCTGCCCTCTGAAGGAGAGGGAATGTAAAACCGAGTTGGTTATGGTGTATTTTGGGATTGACATTCTCCCAGGAGCTGCAGCCCAGCTCGTGCCAGCTGCTCCTTAGAACTTGAACAGTTACTTCTGCTGCAAGGGCCAAGTCCTGAAATCCATCCCCTTTCCCCCACCCCAGCCATCTGTAGTACTCTTCCTCAGGTTTGAAATTGTTTGTAGTACGTGGAAAACAAGATAAATATAAATCACATTGTTTGGAGTTGATTGACATGGGCTTATTCCTTGAAAAGCTGACATCTCCTGTTTTTCCTGTGGAGTACTAATGTGAGTAGAATGGCCTTGCTAATTAAAACTCTTTTGGAATGGGGCTTGGCATTTGCTAATGATCTTGGGAGTGGGAAGGAGCGTGCTGGGGCCTTTCTGATGGGGAATTGCATGATGTGAAGTGGCATTGATAAAATAGGTTTGTCTCCACAAAGAAACAAATCTGTGAGTTCATGATCTGTTGGTGTGTTGCTTGAAATTCTTCTTATACACTTGGGGAACATGTGCTTAAAAAAAAAGAAATGAAAAATTTTTCAGAAAGATTGCACTTAGAGGTTACCAAAATTTGATACCTGCTTTCTATGAAATACTGCTGATTCCAGGTAAAATCTATTTGCCTAGTTATTTTTCAGTTAATTTGCATTTCTGTCTGAGGAGGTGACTGACTGTGTAGGTCAGTCTAACTTGATCAGTATCTTGTTCCTCATAAAGCACTAGTGTTCTTCTGGAACAATAAAAAACTACTTTTTTCTAAAAAAATGCCGTCAGCCATGTTTCTTAGGATATAGCAGGAAAAATCTGTGTGCTTGTTTTCCCAAATGCCAGTTCTTTTCTCTCATGGTCAGTCTAAATCCATGACCTTCCTTTGGGTGCCCAAATATCTCTAGCACCTGACCATGCCCTCCTCTCTGCACCTTGTATTAGTGAATACACTAGAGTGCTGTTTTATTCACATTATTCCCATCTCTTGCTTGGCAAAATGCAGCGCTTGGCAAAAGATATTCTCTGTCATGCAGTTATGTCTGATGGAATTCAGATTATTGTTGGGTTTTTTGGGAGTTTTTTTTGTTGCATCACATGATACATATAATAGATGATATGTACAATGCAGCTCCAAGGAGATTGGGAGAGAAATTAGGGGAAAATCTTCTCTTCATGCATTCTGCCAGAGCCTGAGTTACATCCACAACCAAATGAACTTGTGATGATTTATTGTGATTATCTAAAAATAAAACAAAAACTAGGGAGTGTGGCACAGAGATTGCACTGTGGTTATTCTGTAGGCTGTAATTAGTGCTTGGAGTGAAATGTAGTTGGAGTGTAGCTGTAATCCACAACAGGATTGCTGTGGAGCTCAAGAGCTCATGTAGTCCATGTTTTTGTCCCAAACTTTCCTTGTTTCTTTTTGTCTGGCTTTTTTTTGGTTTCCAGAGCCAGAGAATTCAGGCTCTTCACATTGTTTTCCATTTTCCTCCCTGTGATGACATATTCCCCAATGTGTTGTATAAATGTTGTTGCATTATTCCAAGCCTGTCACGCTTAGTTTTTTTGTACATGAACATGGACATTTTCATGATTTTTTTTCTCAGTATCAAGGGTTTAGAAATGTCATTAAATATCTGTGGATAATGAAGCCCTAGAAAAAATGTTGTAGGTAGGCTGTGTCCTTTTTGGACAGCATCAAAACAAAGAAAAATATTTATTCTTGAGGAGGGGCATAAGAGACATCCTCTCCACACTGCCAGACTCCAGTACACTTGGTCACTGGAGGTCCAACTTGTAGCAGTAGTTCAAAGGATCTCTTTAAACCTCAGCACAAATTCCTGGACAAGCTGCTCAAATTCACCATGCTGGACTAAATCCACATCTATTTTATGAGCAAGCATAAAATGCTTCCTTCTTCCCATTGCACAGTCTTGGAGGAGAAGGAAAAGGCGAGGGGCCCACCTTTCCCCAATCAATCAGCTAATTAATTATCACTTGCCTGAGTGCAATGCTTTCAGCAAAGCTTTGTCTATGTACTAATTAGTATCATTACTGATGCCCCAAGGAATGAGCTTTGATTACCCTTACTGATGATGCAGGAATAGCTAGGCAAGTGCTTTCACAGGTCATAAAATTATCTCAGCTCTTCTTGAAGCCCATCTTACATCCCTTAGCTTTCTGACCTGCTGTGCTGGTGAGTCATCCGTGCACTGACTGGAAATTATCTTTTTTTACCAGTTAGCACTGGCATGCAGGCATAGAAAAATGTCACTGCTCTTAACAAATCTTTGCAAGCAGAGCAAAATTCTAGCAGCTTGTAACAGCATTAGGTCAGAAATACATTGAATTGGCCATCCTTCAAAAAGGAAATTGTTGACTTCTGTACCCTTCACTGACAGCTTTTATTGTTTTTGTGTTCTTACTCAGGTCTTCTCAAGGAAGTAGAATTTTTGTCCAAGGAGAAACTCGAGCTTCAGTGCCAGGCAGAAAAGGACCATTCCAACCTACGCTCTCAGATGAAGGTTTTGGAGGTGGAGCTGGAAGAGCAGCTGCGCAGTAACCAAGACCTGGCTACCAAGTTACTGGAGGTTGCTGAATTAAAACAGCAAATTGAAGTTCTTGAAAAGCAGCTTAAAAACCAGAGGCAGTTCATGGATGTAAGTAGGAGACCATATTTCTATGGGTTGGGGGTGATAAATTCTCATCCTGGTTTGAGACATGGTTCCCAAGATGGGCTATTGTCAATTTTGGTTGAAATTATGACATTGGTGGTTTAGTCTAATGAAAGAAAAAAATTTTAATTTAAATTCAGCTTTTGTAGTATTGCAGGGTAATTTTTCCTTTTAATTAAATGATAATTGTAGTTTATATGTACACTGCACTCAAAAAGGTGCTTTCTCTTTTCTTTTTTAATTTCCCTGTAACTGTAGATATGCTACTAGAAGGTAGTCCTGATTAATTATTAGTAATTAGTTAATTATTTTTTGAATTACCAGTTTCTTCACCACAAAAGACAAAACCCAAGTAGTCTTATACTCAAGATTGTAATGAAATCTTCAGAAATGTTTTGATACTGTCTGTCTGGGTTTACAGGAACAGGCCATAGAAAGGGAACACGAACGTGATGATTTTCAGCAGGAAATTCAGAAATTGGAAGAACAGTTAAAACTGTCAGCAAAATCACAGACTTCAGGACAGTCCAGAGAGCAAAGGGTGAGTAAAATCAGACTTGGTGGCCAATGAAGTTTATTACAATTAAATACCAAAACTGTAGGTTCTTGGGGGTCTGGACACTTTCTTTCCTTTGTTACCCAGAGAACAGATTTTTCCCCAGTTAATTGAACATCTAGGCAATGAGGGTGCACTTAGATTATTTGTTATGGAGATGGAAAGAACTGTTGCATGGGCTTTACTGTAAAGTTTCTGAGTCTGGTTTAAAGGAACCTCTGAGTCTGGTTTAAATGAACCAAGGAGGACAACCCTACAGACACTCCACTGTAAAAAGCACATCTGAGAAATTATTTCTGGGTTCTAGATGTGTTCATTTTTTCCACCTAAACAATTGTAATAGAGGTGCCCTTTGTTTGCATGCCTTATCCTATTTAAGTTTATAAATGAGTCCTTGTTTACACATTTTTGTTTGTTTGATGCTTGGCTTCAAAGATTAACGTTTGCTTTTTTTTTTCCCTTTTGATTGGTTGTTTGGGTTTTTTTCACATAAATGAACATTATACAGAACTATGAATTGATTCTACAGGTATGGTAAACAGCATGAATGTCTCTTAACTTTTCTTTCCTCTTCCTTTCAATCCCTTCTAGATATGCTTTAGCTTTTTTCCTCTTCTTGATATGTCAAGGCATGACTTAGCATAACTTGGAGCTAAGGATACAGGTTTTAGGGTGGCAGAATTCTTGAAGGGAATGAAGAACTGATTTCAATTTAATTTCCTGTACCAAGTACTTAGCTCTTCTGGCTTATTGCTCAGAGGTGT
The DNA here is from genome assembly GCF_009819885.2 of Catharus ustulatus. NCBI lineage: Eukaryota > Metazoa > Chordata > Aves > Passeriformes > Turdidae > Catharus > Catharus ustulatus. The sequence goes on along the minus strand of NC_046227.1, from coordinate 5,449,609 downwards.
TACAAGCAGTTACTCACTGGAATAGCCTTTTGGTGTAGGAGAAGTTGAGGTTTGGAGCGTGGAACAAAGATAGTGGAATGGTGGTGATAAAACTGTGCCTTAGCCTTCAGCTTTTGTTTGTGGCCTGGCTCTTATCAAAACTTTAAAAGTAGTTAATTTAATTTCAATCTTTCTGTTTTTGTATAGTTATGGAATTGTGTACCTAAGTGTTAGAGGTGCACATTTGTATCTTCAATATGAATGAATTTCCAGTGAATGGAATTTTCCATGCTGGAGGGCGTAGCTGAAAAAATTAACACTGTGGCTTTGCAACCTCTTTTCAGAAAGGATGAAAACTTACTTGGAGGAAAACACACCAGGGTGGTAACTAAGTTTGTGGGTAGGGTGAGGTATGCAGGTATTCTGTGTGCCAGGAAATGTCAGTATTTGTTCAGTTGTTTTATGCAGCTGTAACATCAGTGAGTGCTGAACTCACTCCAAACCAGCTCAAGTGAACTCCTGATTTCTGCATGTAGCAGTTACAACAGGTTTCCTCCTCTGGTGTTTCCTAGGTACAGAGTATGTGTAAGTGGGATTATTTTGTTAAAAGAATGCTGACTGGTTCTTGGGAGATGCAGTGTGCACTGTAAGAGAGTAAAGGTTATGTGCAAGTGTTCTCTTAGCTACAGGGTTGCAGGACCAGCTTCCCAGCAGTGTGGTTAAAAACACACTTTGTCTGAAATGTCATAGTTTGGAGATTCTCATGCCAAAATTTTGTAGCATTAGAATGATTAGACTTCTAGAAGATTTTTCTATACCCAAAAGCTTTGCTGTAAGACTTGTGTTATGGTTAGCAGGGGTTAGTTGCTGATGAGATGAGAAGGGAGTAAGATCTACACACAGTCAAGGAAATGTTTGTGCCTCTAAGCAGTTTGAAAATGTAATGTCCATAAATTTTGGTTAGTCAGTGTTCTACACTCTCTCTACTCATTAATTTGACTCTGTTTGCTTAACAGTTTTTTCCTGCTTTAGTAATATCTGCACAACACCTTGAAGATGTAAAGATCTGTGTTAATGCCAAGAAGTTTTATTTCATAATGTTGAAGGGGGATTTACATCAATTCAGACAGTTTTTGATGAGCAAAACATTTGTTGTAGAATCCCATTTTCCTTGCTCATGGGTTGACCAAATTATTTCCCCATTCCCACTGCTTTCCTGCCTGAGCTTCCTTTCACTATGCAAAACTACTTTATCACACTCTGAAATAGTCTGTCTGTCACACCAGAGCTCCTAGCCTTGCCTTCACCTTGATTACTGGGATGAATGAATGACTGTTTTCCTGCAGCTAAAATTCAAAATTTGTATCCTCTTCATATTTAAGTGATTTTTAGAAAGTGAGGTACCTATCCTATGTTGAATTGTGGGAACCTCTCTGATTGCACATTTATCCTTCAATTCTTGGTATCTTCCTTTAAAACTGGAATTCCTTGGAATATTGGAAGAGGTTTCTGAGGTTACAAAAGTAAATCCAATGCTGCTATTAACTCATGTCATCTTGGTGGTTTTTTAATCTCATAACCAACCTACCCTGTCATCCAAAGGCTCCTTGGACAGTGTACCTTCATCTAGTACTTGGGAGTACTGCTGTTATTGAGGGAGTAATCAAACATATATCTAAGAGCTGCTGCATTTGGAAAACAAGATTTCAGAAAGCTAACTCTTTCTTACTTTCTATGCATATTTAGTTTTATTTTCACCTGGGATTTTAGCACCACTTTAATCTGTAGTGAAACCTGCTTTAATGTGAAATTGCTCTTGCTTTCAACTGACAGGAAATTTGTTCATATTGCCTGAATATCTGTAAACTGGATTTCTGTGTAGGTAGAATCTTTGCAAGCAGAAATGAAAGAGAAGATGGATGATTACAATAAACTGTTACTAGAAAAGGAGCGAAAACACCAAGAAATTGCAGCTCGTGATAAAGAGATAGAAAAATTGGTGGCACAGATCCAAGAGCTAAAACTCAGTGGTGCTGAGGTCTCAAAGACTGTACACAGCTTGGAACAACAGTTGCAGAAAATGAAGAAAGTGGAAACTGAATTGAAGCAGGTAATTTCAAAATCCTTATTTGAATGGGGTTGGCATTCTCTGAGAGTCTGTGTCATTTATGGAGGCTGTCATAGTGTTTGTGATGCTGTCTGGCACCCAGTGGTGAGTTCAGCTGGTGTATTAATGACACATACCACAGCCACAGTTTTAAAAAATCTCTGGTTCTGCAAATTCTAAGTCTATTATAAAGATTTACATAGTATGTACTTAGATACTACCTTCAAGACTTAAGTAAGACTTACTCAAAGTCCTACTATGGAGGCTGCTTTTGACAGTTGTCATGGTTGCTGCTTCAGAGCTGCTCTTGTGCTTGTCTGGAAGTTTCTGAGAAGGTGTTGATACTGAATATCAAACACTGAGGGTCTTCAATAAGTACCTGTGTTTAAAATCAAATTATTTTAATCTGTAGCCCTTCTTGCTCTGTGTCTGAAGCCAGATCTGTTTGTCACAGTCCAAAACTTCTAGTGCTTTGTTACTACTACAGAGTTAATCACAGTCTAGAGTTAAGAACTACAATCCACTCAGCAAACGTTAACAAACATCTGCGTTTTTCTGCCATCTGAAACTAAATGTTCAATGTCCTCCCAATAATTTTCCTTGGTTGAGTATTGTTGAAAGCTTTGTGGAGACCTTGTCACACAGGAGGTTTGTAAGTAGGTGGAGTCAGGCCAGAAGGTGCAAATCAAAGGATGAGAAGATGTGTATAAACAAGGGAAATTCCAATGAAATGGAAGGGGGAAGTGGTCACTGTGAGGGCAGCCACTCCTTAAAGGAAGCAGAGTGGCAGTGGTGTCTCTGACTGGGAGATAGGAGAATTGCCTGAGCAGAGCCAGCTTGGTTGTGCTTCCAGTAAGAGACCTCTAAAGACCTTTCCGAGCTTAATTTTTTCTGTGGTTTTATCCAAACATACAAAAACCTTGCCCATTTAACTTCTGTCTGTCTTGGAGTGGGTGGAGACTGTGGTGCTGCTTGCTGTTGGCAAGTTGCTTTTTTCTCTGGAATCTTGGCTTGCTGTTAAACAGGCTTTCTTCATCCATGTGAATTCAGGATATTCTTTTGGTTGTGTGACTTTCCCCATCAATTGGTGTTTTGTAAATGTCTTAAATAAGCCAAACTCAGGCACTTTTGAGTTTGGTTTTTCTTTTTTCTCCCCAGAAACTAATTCATCTCCAATCTAAACAAGGGTGTACTATTCAATTTGCCACCTGAAAGCATTGTAATAGCTTGTCTTGAAGCAATTTTGTGCAGTAAATAAGTTCCAGTGGAGCTCTAAGAACAATTACATGCTGTGGCATTTTTCTTTAAAAGTACACTTGATGTGGATGGTAACTGCAGGCTTTTATTGTCCCCCAAAGTCCAACATATGGAAAATGCATGTATTGCAGGTGATGGAGAAATAAGAAATAGGTCTGGAAATAGAATGTCTTTGAATATAGAACAGTTTGTAAGGAATTCTGAGTGAAGTCCCAGCTAACAGATTGATTTGCCCAGCTCGTGTGCATGGAGCAGGTCTTTGTTCTGTCCTGTTCCAATTCCTGTCAGTGGCTCAGGTTGCTGTTATGTGACATTGAAGCTCCTGGATCAGGTTGTCTGGAACAATTGTTCATGCTTTTGAATGAGATCTAAAAAGTGGGGCTAATTTAGGGAGCCTGCTCTGCTGTGGATTTTAGGATTCATGGAAGAAGACACCACATTAGACTACATGTGAAGGACAACCCAGGAAGTTTTACAGTGTAGGTACATTATATAAAGCCCTGATTTTTTTCCTAGTTTGCCACTGGATTTGGCTGTGTTGCTGTAGCAGCCTCAGGACATGGCAAGTGGAGAATGCCAGGAGGAGCTGAGCTCCTATGTGCAGAGCTGTACTGACACTGCACACTTGCAGCCTTGCTGTCCAGGAAAGGCAGGGACCCTGCAGCTAAGGCAGCCCACTTCTGCAGCAGTCTGAATTGTATATTGTTGCTGAAGAGTTCTGGTCAGTGATCAGTGTGGTTTGGGTAATGCTTTTTAGTTGATAAAAAACAACAACAGAAAGGCTCTGCTGTTGCTTGGGGTTGGTTTGGTTTTGTGTGTTTTTTCCTGAGGGGCTGGTTGATAACAGGTTTCATGCAAGGGCAAGAAAAATTTCTGGTTTTCCCTAACCTTTTGATACTATAACACAGCATTAACTTTGCAATTAATTTTTTTTTTAATTGCTGCTACACTCAGTTGACAATCAGAAGATGCTGGCCATGTGCTCTGAATCTTAGATCTCTTGAACTAGAGAAAACATGGTTAAATTTATGTATTTTTTGCAATTCATACAATTAATCTAAAATAACCTGTTAAAGATCTGTGCATTAAACTATGGACAAAGTAAATGTTGAATAGCAGAGGCAATTACTGCCTTAGGTTTCTTGTCTTGTATTAAGTACAGATATATATGCTTATTGTTTGGACAATTCCCAAGTGAACCTTCTTCCTGACCCAGCTCCTGAGAAGGACTGGGACAGGAGGAGAATCAAAAACCAATTAAAAATAAAATAAGCTATGGTAGCTTGGCAGATCACAGGTTGGACAAACTTAGTGCTGCTTAATCACATTCTCACAGAACTTAATGTATTTGTGAGGAGATTTTGATCTACCCAGAACTCTTTAATTTCTTAAATTGTGTCCATCTATCAAATTTAGTTTGGCATATATATGGTATCATAATAAATTTGGAAATGGCTACAAGAACAAACTGTTATGTTCTTAAACATGTAAAATGCTGTGTAACTGAGTATAGCTTATCACTGAATGCTAAATTTTCAGAAGTTGTTAAACCTGGATTACAAAAAATAAAGGGGTGAAAACTTAAATGAGCCAAAACCCAGTTGTTTTGAATTCCTGTTTTGTTATAGACCACTGGGATTATCTTATACTGGGTTTGTCAGTGTCCATGAAGTGTTTCAGCAGGATTGTTCAGGTTAAGTAGGTTTGTATACTGCCAGCAATAAAGTCTAACATTGAAAAATCATTTTTCAGGATAAAGAGGCATTGCAGCAGCAGCAGTACAATAACCTGATCCAGATCTCAGCCCTGCAGTCCAAACTGGATGAAGCAAGGCACAGAGTGCCAGTGGATGGCAGCTCTGCCCCAGTGCTGAAGGAGCAGCTCCAAGCAGAGCAGGAAGCACTTCAGGCCAAGGAGAGAGAGGTGAGGGCTTTGGGAGAATTCCATAGACTTGGAGTTGCTTTGGCCTCAGCTAACCTTCCTTTTTCTTGTTGTGTTCTGTGTCCATCTCCCTTCCTGCTGGAAACAGTCTTGTGATGATTCAGGTATCTCTGAGACTGCTCAGTACTATTTGTAAACTGATTTTTCTTTCCTCCCAAAGTTGAAGTAGGTAGGTAAGTTTTTGTTTGAGAGTGAGAGAGAATTATTTTAAGACCAGAAAGGGCAATTACCCATAATGGTACCATTTAACCTGGTTTGAGAGGATGTTTGTGGTGAGTTTTTCTGTCAAGCTAAGAAACACAGAAATTGCTCACAATATCTGGAACTCTTACTGGATTTACATATATAAATGCATACACAATATATATGTATACATATATAAATGCATACACAACATATACTGTAACCTATATGTTTATACTATTATAATATTTGTGATATAGAAACATAGTTCAGCTAAGGATGTGTAAAGAAGAAAAACAAGAGTGATCCTTCAGTCAATTGTACACCAGCTTTACAAGTGCAGTACAAGATAATAAAAATTAATTTCTCAAAGATGGAATTTCCATTTCTCTTATGAAGTCTGATTTCAACAATCATAATTCCCAAAGCCACTATACCTTGCTACCCATTAATGCAAGAGATGATGCAAACAATGGATGGCAGCGTCCCACTGCAGAGAAAAGTGTGGTTATTGAATCATCTCTTTGTCTGTGCTGTTGGGATTGGCACTGCAAGGCTCATTTCTGGCTTTCTGGGAAGATAAGGATGGTGCTTATATTGACTGCTTGTCATTGTTGCACATCAAATTCTAATGTCTCATATTGCTACATCAAATTATATCAGTCAACCCTTGATCACTCACAATACCGAATAATGGCTCTTTTGTGAGCAGATTTTCTTAAAGAGAACAGAAACCCACCTTTGCAGCACTTTGGTTTTGCAGATGAGGAACTGGAACACAAGCTTCTCTCTCTGTTTTTATGTCTCGGGTGTTTTATTAATGCAGGTTGATTAGAGTTTGAATCATTGAATTTGCTGGAGTTACTTGTCATTAAATAATACGATGAATGAAGTTTTATCTTGGAAAACTTAATTGAAACAGCTATGCTTTTTGGTTTTTTTTTTTTTAGATTGCAAGCTTGCTAGAACAAGTAGAACAATATAAAGAGAACTTGAACAAGAAAGATGAGGAGATATTGCAGTTGAACTTGCAGTTAGAGATACAAAAAAACTTGAGTGCTTCCAACATCATCCAGCTTCAGGCAGAGAATGCACACTTGCAGGTAGGTTCCTCTAGCTTTAGTGTACTGCTAAAATGTCAGACCTGCTTTCTTAAATGCTGAGGTATTCATCTCATGATATTGTAAACAGATATTTGGGTTGTTTCCCTTGCCATCAGAATGTTGCATTACCTGTACAAGACTAATGCTGGGTATCATAAAACCAGTAAAGCCAAAGCCTCCCAGTATTCTAGATTCATGGTTGTAGTATTATCTTTTACAGTGATTTGATTTAAATCAAAAGCTAAGGTTATTTTCTGGCTTGGGGCAGTCTAATACAGTGGTGCAAACTCAAAGAAGCTGTAGTTGAGTTGTAGAACTGAGCTCTTCACCATTGTAGTAAAGAGGAGAATGTTTATATAAAGTCCCTAGTTCTGCTCTGCCATTAGGTTTAGAGAGAAAGTCAGTCCTTTCTAATGAGATCTTTGTTTTTTTCTGGTCAGGAGGATCTAACAAAACTTCATGTCAAGCAAAGCCAGGACCTGGGTATTAGTGATTGCTCAGCTTTGTCATTCCCACAAGCACTGCTTGAAGAAAAGAATCAAGAAATCGATCACTTGAATGAGCAGATAAAGAGACTTGAGCATGAGCTGCAGAATACTCTGGAGAATAAAGTAAGAGTGCTTACTATATGTTCATTGCTTGATTTTTGCAGGAAGCTAGGTAAGCAGATTCTCATTGTAAATGAAATCTTTCTGATAATTCTGTTTGGAAAGTAGAGATTATTTTGAGAAGTCACCAGCTGAAATGTGTGGTTCTTCCTGCTGTTAAATGTGTGATTTAATGCCTCTGTGATTCAGAAGAGAAATATAAACTCCACATGCAATAATAATTGCCTACATACAGTAATATTCAGTCCTTATCCTTTTGCTTAGGTTGCAGAAGACCAAAAACCTGAAATTGAAGAACTCAGATCAGTGGTGGAACACCTTCGCCTTGACCAGGAGAGGCTGCGTAAGGACAGGGATGAAGAGGTGGAGCAGCTCCATGGAGTAATTGAGAAGCTTCAAAAAGAGCTGGCACAATTTGGACCAGTATGTCATGAAGACAGTGACAGCCAAGTTTATTTCTATGAAGCTGCATTGGACAAGTCAGTGGAAAACCTTCAGAATGAGTTGAAGAAGGGACTGGTAGCTTGTCAAGGCGATGCTGATCCAAACAGAGGAAACACATCAGTACTCTCCCAAGTGAGGGAACTTCAGGAGGAACTGGAGCTTGTCTCAGCTTCTAGAGAAGCTCTGCAGCAGCAAATGGAAAAGAAGGAATTGCAGCTCAAAACAGAAGTGGAAATTTTGGAGAAAAAATGCCAACAGTTGCAAGAATCATCAGAGCAGTCTCTTGCAGAGCTCACCTCCCTGAGAGCCCAGCACCAGACACTTCAAGAACAATACAGCCTTTGCCAAACTCGTTTGTCTCAGAGAGAGGCTGAGACAAAGATGACTGCATCTCGAGTTCAAGAACTTGAAGATAAGGTGAGAGAAAGGGAAGCAAATATTCTAGAGAAAGAGATGCAAATAAAGACAATGGCAGATCAAAGAGAAGCTGACACAACTGAGCTGCAGTACTTAACAGAAAAGGCAGCAGAGCTCCAAACAGAGTTGGAAAAGAGAGCTGCAAGTCAGGCACAAGATATTTACCGTCTTCAATCGGAAATTTCTAGACTTGATTCTGAGGTGCAAGCACTGAATCAGAAAGAAGTAGCTTACCTGAGAGAAATCAAGGAACTGCAGGGGAGCACTGCAAAACTGAAAGGTGAAATCAAGGTCCAGCTGAGAGAGCTCGAAGCCTTGCGATTGGAAAGAGCTGAAATTCTTTCACAGCTGGAGTCTTGCAAGCTGGTGGAGCAAGTAGGTCATGAAGAGACTCAATTCCTCAAGCCTTTCTGCCAGAGTAAAAGAAAAAATGTAGCCCTTAAAAATGGAATGCAAGAATTAGAAGCAAATACTGATCAGTCATTTGGAGTATTGCCTTCCCCTACTGATAAACTGGTACATTATTTCATTTTTAATAGTATTGTTTGTTGTGGAGATTTATTTAGAATAATTCTAGATTAATAGATTAAATACATTTTACTGTTTTTACCTGTGAGAGTAGTTAGTAGGTAATATCTCTCTCTTTCCACCTGTGAGCTCTTCCCAGATTTTTTTTTTTTCTTCCTGACCTATTGAGGGTGAACATTTGCAAGCCAAGCAATAAACCCACTATGAGCTACCAAGACTGTTTGCCATTGTTCATGGCCGTATTGGAGAGATACTTGAAAACACTTCATCATGTCTCCTTTTCTTTTCAGAAATTCTTATTTACTATGACTCTTTCTTGTAATCATTCTGAATGTTGTCTAGAACTATTTGCTGCAAGTAACCTAATCTTAAATTCTTATTAAAGCACTCATTTTCAGGACCCAGGTGACCATTTTTTCAGAGAGCTGTAGAAATCTGTCATGCTGGCTTGCAGAGGTGATAAGTGCTAGTTAAGAGGGCTTATATGAAGAATTCAGGTATACAGGAAAGGAAAAACATTCAGTGTCAGGCTTATGTGGATTTTCAGGGCCCTGCTTGGCAGTATGTTATAATAATCACCTAAGGTAGATGACTTATTTAAAGAAATGACAGAATAATTGCTATGTGTGACATGTTAATTTTTAAAGCAGAAATTAAGAGTTGTAGCTATGCAAAACATGTGATCATTCCAGGTGTTTATATTTTTATTTGTCTGGAATTTCAAGTTTGGAGCAGTGCCATCAGTGCCTGGGTGACACTGTACGTGCAGGGTCTGCCCCAGAAGTCCCTCAGGGAAAGGAAATAGGTGGGAAAAGTGTTCAATGATCCATGCAGACCATGGAATGTGTCTGTACAAGGCAAGAGAATTCCAGTCCAGTGGCTACTGGATCATGTTTATACATGTAGGGATTGTCAGATCCCTGTTCAGAAAACAGAAGCAGTTTAGGATCCAGTCAAGAGAGAATTGATGACATTTTGAAGGATTATCAGGGAATGCTGGCATTCTGGGGACAGTTAAATTATTTAAAAATCGCTTTTCAAGTAGAAACTCAGACTCTGAAAGGTTTGAATTGATGTTTATATGTCAGTATATGTATTTCCATGTTTAAGTGCAGGAAGTTTTAAAGCAGGCTGTGGAGGGATAATTATCAAAATTGGAGAATATGTTGAATCAAAGTAAATAAAATTACCATGTCTTCAAGCATTCATTACAATAGACTTTTTTCTATTAATCTAGCTCATTCTAGTATTAGAAAAAGAAAAATACAGTGTCCTTAAAGGAGCAAAGAACCCCTCCTAGTAATGCTTGGGTTCCAAAGTGGAAACAGTGTGGGGGGGAAAAAAAGGAAATGTATTAAAATGAAAGCTGGAGGAGCAACAAAATGAGTAAAGTCCTGGCAGCTACCACTAGGCTTAAAACAGAGGATTAAGAAGGATGATTAACACAAAAGGATTAAGGTGGTGGGCTAAACTACAACCATTATTCACTGTATCTGACAGTGAATAACTAAAAAAACTAACAGGTATGAAGAATTAAACAAAATTTGCATGTTGACAAATTTAAACTAAATTAAAATATCTTCTCAAATAGTGCATTATTTACACTCAGTCACAGAATAAGAGGTTAAAAGAGTAATTTTATCTGAAAATTACTTAGATAAAGCAGTTGAAGAAAAAAACAGTCAATGCTAAAAGGCCTTTAAGTGCATGTTTCTAAAATCATGCTCAAATTCCAGTAAGCAATTAACATGTGCTATTTCATTATAGGAAAAAGATGAAGTTGTGTTTGACTTGACAATTCACAATAAAAATCCCAAAACACAGATTAAGCAATCGCAAGAAAATATCTTGTGCCAGGAGCTGGACATGATCCACAGCTCTCAAGGGGATCAAAATTTGAAAAAGCATTGCCAGCAAATGTTGGAAATTCACCAAACCCCTGATTCACCAAAACACGATTTGAGCATAGACAAAAAGACTCCAAAAGATTTCCAGAATCTAATTGCAAGTATGTCTTCGTGGGGCTCACCTGAGATCATGAGAAAGCAGGATACAAGCATGGAACTTCAACCAGTGCTTCACCTGACACCCTTCTCAGAAGCTGAAAACACAGATTTTCCAATTCTGCACACAAGGTCATCCCTGCAAGGAGATCATTCCATATCCCTGGGCTTTTCTAACCTGGATGAACATGGCAGTGGGGATGCAGCAGTGGGACTAGGTAGAAAATCTCCAGCTTTCTCTGAAAGTACTTACTCTGTTGATGATGATGAAGATATGGAGAAGTTCCTGGTAAGTGATATTTCATTTCTGATTTAATTCTTACTAAACAAGACTGCTCAGCCCTGTCCCTCTGGGATCATTGAGGGGCCAAGAGCTCCAAGTAGTAGAAACCTACACACTGCTGGGAGTAGGTCCAAAGAAGTGCTGGACATCCAATTATTAGTTCCTCTTTTCTGTGATAATAACTGATAAATTTGTGATAACACAACGTGTCAAATTGAGGTAAACCTGTAAAACCTTTGCTACCACAGTACTCAGTATACTGTAGCAGCTCCCCACTTCTTCAACAATCTGTTGTGGAGTGTTAGAAGAGACTCTTTCAAAACTGGAGAGCAGAGGCTTTTCTTTTTAATGGAAATTTTTTATATATTGTATACGTATATATTGTCTGTATTCTTTAATTTCACAGAAAGATTAAGTCTGTACTTAAGAAAATTTATCTTTGGCTGTTTATTTTTGTGGCCTTGCTTTGATGGGTAATTAAATATAAATACATATATCTTCAGTCTATTAAAAGAGGAAAAAGTGAGATGGAATGGCTTCCAGAGAGCACCAATGTTGCATTAATTATGGTATTTGCTATCTCTAACACTTGGATCAAGTAGGCGTATGCTAAAATCCACACTAGTAAAAAAGTTGACCTAAATGCAGAAACCAACATTCAGACAACCAAAGTAACATGAAAAATTTTTATTCTCAAGCAGATGAGAGAAGCTGATAACCTGACTTTAACTCCTTCTGATTTACAAGATGATGAAAGATCAAGATCATCTGCAATGAGTGATGGATGTGGCAGCAGTAAGTTGAACTTTGTAGATTCCTTTTACCTTGTGTGAACTTCAGCATTAAAACCTGTTTCTCCTTTCTCCCATTTTCTTTTACTGTGGTCTTTTATTGGAAAGCTATGCTAAACTCAGGCAGGTTCTTTGTTTATAAACATATATATATATTTATATTGTGCCTGCTTTTACCTTTTCATCTACATACAGGACAGAGGCAAGGGATTTAATTGAGTCCTGGCTTAACTATAACACTTTCTCTGGTTCTGAAGGCAACTTACTGATTTTTAGCTTAAGTTAGTTGAGTTCTCAACCAACCAACTCAACCTGACCCTGCATTCATAGAAGCAGAAGAAATCATGGTTACTCTGCAAATGATTGTTCTGGTTTCAAGTTCTTTCCATGTTTCTAACACTTTGTGGGGATTGTCTCTTCCTTCAGACACCAGCTCAAATTTGGCAGCTGATCTAAAGCAGGAGCTACAAACATCAGATCACCTAGATGCCAATGTCATGGCTTATCTGCGATACCGGGCCATGATTCCAGATATTATGGAATCCATGAAAGAAAAGGAAATACTTTCACCACAGATGAAGGTAATGTATGATTAATATAAGCATACAAATATTTTTGACAACAGAAATTAAATGGCAATATAACATAGCTGCTACTTTTACACTGAAAACTGTTCTGTAATGGTTTAAGCTTCAGGTTGATTATGGTTCTTGTCCTTGCATCTCTTCTGACAGCATTGCTGACATTAGCTTGTATTTGCTGGAATTGAACTGGTTTTGCTAGGACAGCACTTGAGCTGTTTCAGAATGTGGGGGTACAAGGACTGCTTATTCTGCTTTATGGGTTTGCCTCAGAGGCTTCACAGAAAGTTTTTTCAGAATCAACCATAGCTGGCTGACATCATGCTCCTCTGCCTGTTCTTGTCACCCTCATGTGATGGAAAAGTGTGGAAACACCATTGCAAGGTGTGTAGGGATAGGTCAGAGCCAGCTCAAGCAACATGAGGAATATACAGAAGACTGAGAAGTGAGTTTTCACTCTAGTCAGTAAGGAAAGTTGAAGAAAGTATATGCCTAGAATTCTTTGGTTTGCTGAGCAAGCTCTCAGCCATTTCAAAAATTCCAGCTACAGAAAGGGAGAAATTCTCATCTGTGAGAGAATACAGTAGGATACAGTGGGTTCTCAAGTAATAAGAAACTAGAAGAAATACCCTTCCTAGAAAGTGAATGCTGCCTCCTAATATGCTTAGCAGGTTCCTCCAGCTTGCCCAGCACAATGCAGAAGGACTTGTGAATTCAAACTCACTCAAGAAAACTGGCCCAGCTAACTCACAAGACGGAGACTGGGCCTTTATCACTGCTCCAGTCAGAAGGAAAATCTTTCCCCTATCTTGATAAGAGACATGATGCTCTAGGGTTGGAGAAGGAAGAGCACATGGAGTAACTGTTGGGATCCAGGAAAAGCCAAACATGCAGAACTGATGAAACAGTCTGCTGGTACTAGAAGCAGTGCTACCAGAAGAGCCCATCAGGTGTTAGTAACTGGAGATTCCCTACTGAGAGGTGCTGAAGCACCCTCTTGCCATCCAGATACTTTCTCTAGAGAAGTTTGTTGTTTACCAGCAGCTTGTGTTTGTGGTATCATTGAGGCTGCCAAGCTGAGTGAGCCCTACAGACCTGTGTAGGGCCTCATAGCACTGTAACAGGACAGTTCAAAGGTTTGGGACTGTGGGTGATCTTCTCTATCTTCCCAGTCAGAGGAAGGGGACCAGGATAGAGGTGAATCCCTGTCTGTGTAGTTGGTGCAGTACTCAAGGTGTTCATTTTTATTATCATGGATTTACCTTTGAGAAGCCAGAAGTGTAGGGGGCTCATGGAATTCACCTGACCAAGTGGGACAAGAGTGTCTCCACCAATAAGCAGGCCAAACCTATAAGGAAAGCTTTGAATTAGATGAGGAAGGGACTGCAGGAATGAAGTCCCTCCTATTATGAGAGAATATCAGATTCAAGACCACCAGAGGAACCTGGACATAGGTAAGTCCATGGGACCCAAAGACATGAATCCCAGGGTCCTGAGGAAATTTTGTAGTTGCAATTGCCAAAACCCTCTCCATCATTTTTGACAAGTCACAGCAAAGTCCCCAGTGACTGGAGAAAAGGAAAACATAGCACCCATTTTTAAAAAGCTTAATAACAAGCACCCTGGAAACTACAGATCTTTCAACCTCACCTCATTGCCCAGTAAAATCATGAAATGCATTGGACTTAAATACAAAATTTCTTGTGATAAGACGCTGGCACAGAGAGGTGGTGGATCCTAAGAAGTCAATCCCAGAATCCATTCAAAATGAGGTTGGATGGGGCTTTGTGCAATCTGAAATAATAGAAGATGTTCCCCATGCCTGTCACAGCAGAGTTGGACTAGATATGGTCCTGAAAGGTCCCTTCCAACTGAAAATCACTCTGTGATTCTATGTCTAAAAATTCTATGTCAGAGACTTCATGGAAGAAGTGAATTTTATTTTACCAAAAGAAACAGATTTTTTTGTCCCTTTCTTTTGTGGACCATCAGTCTAGACTTTATTGGCTGTAAAATCTGAGTGCATATTCCAGTACTGAATGTTGAGTTTGAACACTTTACTGTGCTTTTGATGTTTATGTTGACTAAAGATTTTCATTGAATATTGAAGTAATCACTGTTTTAATTCCAGTGACAGAAAAGCAACTCAAGTTTGTTAAAAAGTAATTTTTTAAAAAGTGCAAGGAAAGAATACCACGAGTTAAATAAAAGTACTCTGTGTTGTTGTTAAAGTGCATAGCAATGAGGAGCAGCTCCACATGGAGGCTGGGATATTTCTGGGGAGATGTGTGTAAGAAAAGGATTTAAATCTCCAGTGCTTTTCCTTGAAAAGAGGCCAGGAAACATCTGTGCATGATGTAATAGTTTGTGAACAGGGAATTTATTTGTAAGATATTATTTGGCCTGACAATGTCAGAGGAAACAATTTCCACTGTGTAAGTTATTAAAACTGGTTATTTTGGGAGTTGATATTTGTACATCATTTGCTAAATTAAGCCAAGGTTGTCTAAATCCATAATTCAGTTTTCTGGCATCACTGGTTTAGTAACATAGCTTCAGACTTGATAGAATTTAATTTATTCCCAGGGAAGTCAGCTAAATGGTTCAGAAACAAAGGTAAAGTACAACCCTTTGGCATAAATAATAATTTATACATAATTGCATCTTAGTGTGTTGATACAGACACTTTACTTCTGTTGTCTAGTGCTATCCCATCCTACTCTTACACTGCCTGGATGCTGATGCCTGTTTGCTAACATTATCCTTTTGGTTTTTTGGTTTTTTTTTCTTCTCAGGCTGTGCTGAAGATGGTGTATGAGGAGAGCCGCAAAATATTGGCTTTGTCAGAGCATCCCTTTGGTTTTAGGGAGCTGAAAAATGTCCCCCAGACCAGAGTGGCAGTGGAGGGCTGGCAGAAGGAGGGATTATCCCTGCTGGATGCTATCCAGTCACTGAAGGATTACCTCAGCAAGGTGGCAGATAGAGGAGACAAGGTATGGCTATACAATACCCTTTAAAGCAGGTTATATATATATAGAAATGTATATTATGTATATTAATGTATTATGAGGCTTGTGTGTGTATATATATAAGGAGTAATGGACAGTACTCTTTAAACACTTTTAAACATGCTTAAATTAACAGACATACTCTTATGGTATGAAAGATGCTGGGTTAGAGGTTGAGAGAGATGGCATTTAAAAAAAAATATTTTGCAGGAAACATCAGGTGTTGCTGCTGACTGGAGAGGAGAACTTCTGCAAGCAGTACAGAGTGTGTTTGAGAAGGAGAGAAATGTGATGCAAATTGAATTGAAGTCTCACTTCTCCAATCCTGCATCTGGGGACACAAGTTCATTAGGGGAAAAGCTGGAGTATATAATGAAACAACAAGTACGAAAAGCTCTTAAAAGTGTACTGCTCATAAATCACTTCTTTATTCTCTTTTATTTTTAGGGGTTTTTTTTCGTTTTTATTGCTTCTGTTGTTAAACCTTGTGTGTTAATGCAATGGGGTCAGTAGCTTTTAGAGTTTCTGTTGTGGTAGCATTTTTCTTGAACTCTGTACATGGTGTTACAGAGCCTACTGATTATTTTAGCTGGCATCAAGAAAGACACTGATAGTGAATAGGAAATACTTGGTTTAATTCTTTCCCTTCTCCCCATCTGTCTAGAACTTCACAGACCTCTCTTCCAAAGGGTATACGTTGAACTAAGTCTACATCTGGGGTTTTTTGACCATAATATTTAGTTTTTAGGTTGTAGTAATTGTTATCTATAAACTCAAGTTTCTTTTTTACATAATGTTAACATTTTGCATTAATGCAAAGCATGAACTTAGTATTTGAATGCTTCTGTACAAAACTTGTACTGCAAGAGTTTCCTTAGCATTTATCCTTGCAGAAGATATGGAAATAGCCTTGTAGTTTGAATAGGCCTTGATTTGTTTCAGGAGGAGCAGAGGCAGATGGTTGTGGAGCACCTCTTCTCCTCAGACAGGAATAGCCTGCTGTCAGAAATCCAGGACCTGCGAGCTCAGCTCCGCATGACACATCTCCAGAACCAGGAGAAGCTCCAGCAGCTACAGGAAACCCTCACCAAGGCTGAAGATCATGGCAACAAACAGGAGCACCAGCTCCGGAGGAAAGGTAATTCTGGCTTTCTCAGTTCTTGTCTTCTACAGCAGCTCCTTTTTGCCTCAAAGGTAAAAGGCAAAAAAAGGTGTCTTGCAAAGAAGTGGATGCTGTACAGTTCCTCAGCTTTACTGAATGCACTCAGGCTGCCAGTTCGTTCTCATATCAGTAGTTACAACAAATCTATGAAAAGCAAAGAGAAACTGTAAAATAACCCAAAGCAACAGAACTGAAATGGTGTATGCATGGAGAAAACCCAGCACAGGGAGTAAAACCCGTTTGTTTGCAGAGAGTTGTTTATCTGTATATTTGCTAGTATAAAATCACAGAATCATTTAGGTTGGGTAAGACCTTTAACACTGTGGAGTCCCACCACAAACTGTGCCAAGCATACTGTTAAACCTTGTTCCTGACTAAATAAGCAAGCCTTGGTTTTCTCAGCAGGTTCCCTTGATGTAATAAAGAAGTGCAAGTGACCTTGGTCAAAAATAAACATCTCTCTTCAAAGCAAAGCACTACTTTTTCCTTTTTGTTTTTCCATCACTATCATTCAAGATTCAGCCATGCACTAGTCCGATAGAGAGGAAAGTTTTCTGGAAATCCAGAAATTTATTGCTAATTTTATTTACATAATACTGTAGACATAAGTACATTAATTCTTTTTATGTACTTATCAAACAGGAACCTCCAAATTTAGGGGAAGTTATTTCTCTTAACTCACTAGCCTGAACAGAGCTGGCAAAACAGGTTCTACATAGTGATTCCTGTCATAAAACATTTATGTAAGTGGATAAGTTTGTTTAATGAAGTTTAAAATCCATTAGTGATAATACAGAATATCACAGTGATAGAATCATAGTGTTTGTGCATCTTCCTGCTGATTCTTCTCATGTTTGAAAAGTGATTAATTCTTCAGACAAGAACACTTCAATACAGCTGATTTTATTTTTCCTAATTTCAATTAGTGATATCATATTGTCAAGGTCTCTGTAACATAAATAACTGTTGCAGTGTTTTCTTACCCTAGTTGAATTACTGGAATATAAGCTTCAGCAGGAAAAATCTATCGTAAGTGACTTGCACAGCACCCTCTCTGAGGAGAAGAAAAGAGCCTCTGAAACATGTGATCTCCTGAATCAAGAAAAAGCATCCCTGAAATCAGAGCTTTCTGGAAGTAGGCAAGAGAATGAAAGGTTGCAGAAATCCCTGGAAGAGCTTCGGAGGGAAATAAATCATTTACGGTGAGAAGTAGATATATTCATTTACTTGATTTATCAGCAGGTCTGAAAGAGCTTTATACTAATTGGATCCATAAAGGGCTTAGCACTTGGAAACACATGGAGGAAAACCAGGGTCTCTCACTTTTAAGGGTTATGTTTTCTTTACTAAATTATGTCATCTTGGGTATGTTCCTTTCCCACTCCCTTCTCAGTGTATGCCAATATTTTGCTTTCGTCTTGCAGGACAACAGCTTTGCTCTGCCAGGATAAATAACCTATCTCTTAATTGTTACAAAATCGAGCAATTCTAGCTTGGCTTGCAGGGAGGTAAATGTTTTCAGATGCTAACTAGCTATGACTTGAAAACTGACCCTCTTTAGGAAGAAGAGAAACCATATTAAAGGAACAAATCAATAGAAAGAACTCAGAGAAACCAACCCAAAATGTCTTGCTTGTGATGCTGGTGAAGCATGTTCTGTTCTGAACATCAGAATGTTGT
Organism: Catharus ustulatus; assembly: GCF_009819885.2. Lineage (NCBI taxonomy): Eukaryota > Metazoa > Chordata > Aves > Passeriformes > Turdidae > Catharus > Catharus ustulatus. The sequence continues at coordinate 5,431,534 of NC_046227.1, read as the reverse complement.
TTTTAACTTTGCAGTGCTGAATTGGAAAAAAAACAAAAGGACTTGGAAGCTGCACTCGAAGACTTTCAGGCTGAGCAGCTGAAGGGATTAGAGCTGCGAGGTTGGTTTGAGGAACAGCAGCGTCAGCACAGGAAAGCAGAGGATGAAAAGACAAAGGCCATGGAGGTAACGCCCAGCTCCCCTGGGGCATGACGTCAGCTGGCAGGTTATTTGTGCAGTCTTCACCTCCACTGGTTTTTGTTTAGTCGCTGTGAAAACCCCCAAACCTATTCTGAATGTGCATCGTGTCTTTTTTCACAGAGTTAAAGCTTTCAGTTACTTTCATTACTTGCACATGCAGAAATAAACCAAGGTCAAATGCAGTGTTGCTTTGGGGTTTTTCTCCACATTTTCTTAGTGTTTTTTCCTTTCCCATTTCCCCCTGTTGTGTGCCGGCCCTTGCTGAGTAGGGACAGCCAGATTCTGCAGCTGTGTAACTGCACCCTTAATTCCAGAGCAGATTTACCACGAGGGTGTGAGGCATATGATCTGAGATTATAAAGAAAACCACCCAGTGATAAATGGGTTTGGCAGAGTAAGAGGAGCCTTTTCAATATAATATGTATTTTTGGAGGTTAACCAAAGTCGTCTTGTTCCCTTCTAAATTGAACAGAAAACAAGTGAACAGCTTTCTTTCCAACACTGTAATAGCAATGACTCAGTGCTTAAAAAGGCCAACAGTAAATGGGAAAGGAGGAAGATTTAGCATAAGCCATTTATTAAACCCCCAAACTTAACACTCTCAAAGAACTCCAAACAATCCTACTTAAATTCCCTAAGTGACAAAACGCAATTCTGAGCATTTAATTATAGTCTGGCTTCTCCTGTCACCTTCCTGGTAGGTGTTTAGGTTTGTGAGTGATTTTTGTTGGGATATTTGTTACTGCTGCATTACTGGTTAGGAAATGCTGCTACCACCCTCCTCCTTTTCAGAAACCTGCTCATGCAAGGAAGACAGAGTAGCCAAGGAAAGGAGAAAAGTGCTTTGCCCTGGGGCTAGCTGTTGGACAGATTAGTCTGGCATTCACAAATTTTTATTGAAGCCCCATTATGGAAAACTTCTGCCTTTTAGCATCTGACCTGGCTTTCTAGGAGATAACAAGTGGTGATGGTTGGGTGAGGATAGACCTCCCTACTAGGACAGCAGTGCCAACTCTGACTGTCTGCAGTGCCCTACACTGCCCCTTCAGTTCCTGCCTTTCCTTCTGAAGAAAGGCTGCCTCCCAGAATGGACCTAGGAAAGGATTCTAAAGGGAAAGAGGGTAGATTTAGTTTAGATAAAGGGGAGAAATTATTTCCTGTGAGAGTGGTGAGGCCCTGGCACCCAGATTACCCAGAGCAGCTGTGGCTGCCCCATCCCTGGAAGTGTCCAAGGCCAGGCTGGGCAGGGATTGGAGCAACCTGGGATAGTGGAAGGTGTCCCTGCCCATGGAAAAAGGTGGGAATGAGATAGTTTTAATGTCCTTTCCAACCCATACCATTTTGTGATTATTTTTATCAATCTATACTCTGTGCTTTGAAGAGATGGGCTACCAAGTCCTGAAGCTTTACATCTATTCTTACTGCTTAGATTTTTCTTTTTAAAATAACTGGGCTATTGCTGTTTCAGATGTTACTTATTAATGGGGCTGAGTGATGTAAAAAGTAGTGATTTCTTAATGAGGGTCTTACTAACAGAAGAAATAATGTACTGGCAGATACATTAACATGATAGTTTTTGGGTTTGTTGCTTGGTGCTGTATTTCTAAGGAGCATTTTTCTGACACTTAAAATTTTAATTTAAACTTTTTAATACCTGAACTACTCTAGTTAAGTCTTGAATATTGCTTTGGATAAAATAGGAGGTTGAAAACTGCTAGATAGTGCTGGAATATTAATGTCTTCTCCCCCTTGTGCCCAGGAGCTGCAGGCTGCCCTGGATGTGCAGTCAGTGCAGAATTCCCAGCTGGCTGTGTCCTTGGAGCATGAGAGAACAGTCACAGATAACCTCCGCAAGGAGCTGCAGATCGAGCACTCCCGCTGCGAAGCCTTGCTGTCCCAGGAGCAGAGCAAACTGAGGGAGCTACAGAAGAACTTGGATGCTGAGAAAAACCATTCCATGGAGCTCCTGGATTCCTTGAATCACGAGCGTGTTTTGACAGAGCAGCTGACAGTGAGAGTGAAGGAAGGTGCTTCCTGTCAGCACAGGGAGTCGCTGCTGGAACAAGCCTTTGTCAGAGAGCTCCAGGCCCAGCTGGAAGAGGAGAGGGCCAGAACTATGGAGCTTGCTGCTGTTATTGAGAAAATGCACCAGAAGGCCATGGTGTCCAAAAGGCAGCTGGAGGCTGAGGTGCAGATTTGCTATGAGGAAACCCAGAAGGAGAGGGAGGTCAGTGACAAACTGCGAGCCACCCTGGAGTCTCTTCAGGCACAAAAGCAAGAGGTGATCCGGTCCTTGGAGGCCCAGAGGGAGAGAGAGATCAAGCTGAAAGTTGACTGGGAACAACTGCAGTCACTCTTCAAACTGCTTAAAGAGCAAGATAAGAACAGGAAGGAGGAGAGGGAGAGAGAGCGGAAACAGCAGCAACAGATAGAGCTGCAGAAACAGAAGGACTGGCAGAGAGATCAAGAGAGACTGGTGAGAATGCTCTGCCTTCCTTACACTGAAATAGGCACACACTGGGATTTAACTCTCTGGATGGTGTTCTATTGGAATGTTTCCTTCTGTTAAAGCATTCTGAAAAATGCTTAAATGAGCTCTTCTGCTTTTCTGAAACGTGACTGTTTTCAAGAGATTGTGTCTGTGTTTATTGTTGATGGAAGTTGATCTTTAAGTTTTTGCCTGTGCTGGCAGGATGGAACCAAACTAGATTTCATGTCATTGCCATTATTTTGAGCTAGGATCCCAGTCATGGCTTGAGGCAGTATTGGTTTCACCCTGGGTTTCTCCTCGGGTGGAGACAATGCCCACTCCAGTGTCATTAAATGGCTTTCTGGTGGCTCTGGAAAGCAGAGCTCCAAGCCTTCCCCCAAAAGTGGTCTGGCAGTGAAGGAACACCCAGATGGATATGCTAATTAGGTGTGCTGACACATAAGTGCATATAAATAAGATGCAATTAACTACTGCTTACTCTGTTCAAACAGCAAAACTTGGAACGTCAACACCAAAGGGATGAACAAAGAATTAAAGAACTGCAGGAAATACTGGCAGTATTAAAAGAAAGAGAAAGAAATCCTCCAACTCCAAACTGTCAGGAGGAACTCTCCTGTACCTCAAGCAAAGATGGAAGTGCCACACAGCCTCTGACAAAAGAAACTGAAAAACCCCACTTGCAACAGCAGCAACAACATCTGGAGAAGATAAGGCAGCAGTTGGTCTTCGTGGCTGTGCACCTGAATGAGTTCATCTATAAAACTCTAGATAAGTGAGTTCATAAAATAGCACTTTGCTTTCCATCCTGCTTGTTAACTTGTGTGGATCATGGCTGAGAGTCCCTAGTTCTTTTAATTCTTAAAAATTCACAGAACTTGCTCATTTCTCTGTGTATTTGTAGTCATTTGTGTGGCAAATATTGCGTAAGTAAAGCCTCAGAACTTTAAAGGTCACATGGGGAAGAAGCCATTAAATGTGTGTTAACATTCTTACAAATCAGCCTGATCCTGAAAAAGTATTTCTTCCTAACAGAACAGTTAACGATTGGTCTGCATCAAATGAAGAAGCTGTAGCCTCTTTACTGCAGACATTAAAAGAACTAAAATCAGATTTGTCTCCTCCTACATCTCAGGTAAGGAAAATATTAATGTATTTTGATGTCCAACTCTTTTATTGTATTGCAGCATCTGCTTCTGAGAGCATTTTTTCCCAGATATGCAACGTGTCCAAGGATCACAAACTTTGTGATGTGTTGCTGTAGCTTCTTTATGCATCCAAACAGTTGTTTTTCACCAAAATGCCAAGTACTGTTCAAAAAGCACCATAGGGTTTGTAATCTCAGGTGGGCTGTTCTGACCCAAGGCTGCAGTATTGCATATATCTTACAGAAGCCCAGGGATTACCAAACCAAGATCAGGTCTATTAATACAAAATACATAAACCCTTAACTTTTAGTTTCCGTCTAATTCCCCAAATAACTGCAGTTTTATGTCTTTCTCTTGCAATAGACAGAGATGTATGACTGGCTGATACATGAAAAGGTTTTTCTATCTTCTATTCACAAGTCTGATGTGTGAGAAGCTGCCTTGACATGTTGCAGCTCTCCCTGTGTCTACCTGCTTACAAAATTCAGTTAGTATTTTCCTCTATCATCTGTGCAGCCGCAGAGGTGGTGGCCAAATGGATCATCTCCAGCCTCTTCTCCAAGTTCATGGGCTTATTGTGGTTAAGCCTTTCTCTCACAAACTTTTCTAGCTGTCAGCTTTAGACAAAAGTCTTGTTGGAGCAGAATTCTCTCCTTTGGGGACTGACCATACAAAAATAAAGGAACTCAAGTTTTCTGACTTAAATTTTGTTTAACAAAAAAAAGTGTTCAGTAGAGACAGACGCCTTTGTAGAGCTTAGGAGCAAAAACTCCACCTCAATAACTTTTCTTCTGTGGGCACAAACAATCCCTCCTCTCTGCCCCCTTTTCAGGCTTTGTTTTTTCTAATTTCTCCTTTAAGTTACTGAACCACATGCTCAGGAGACCAAAGGAATTTTCTGCTGTTCCCCCCTTGAGTTGCAATAAATTGGGGAGTATCAGACAGGGAACTTGGCAGAATGTGAGCATGGAAAATCTGTGCCAATTGAGCTGTCTGGTCAATCAGCTGCCAAATAGTGCAGTAGAAGTCAAAGATGTAGATGACTCATGTAGAACTCCTTCAGATATTACATATTGAACTGAAATAAGTTCTAGGAGAAACTGGGGTCAGTTGTTTGTACTGGCTTCTCTAATGTATAGATTTTATTTCAAGGGATAAAACATCAACTACCTTTAAATAAAATCTATTTCTTTTGTCATCTACTGCATCATGCACTGATGTAAGTGGTGACCAGTAAATTTGTAGTTGATACAAAGGGTTATGAAGGCAGGACTTTCATGAAGAATTGAAGCTGAACTCCTGGGTCTCATTCCTACAAAAGACAACTTACAACAAAACTCAGTTTCACAGAACCACAGCATGGTTTGGGCTGGAAGGGACCTTAAAGCCCATCTTGTTCCACCCCCTGCCATGGGCTGGGACACCTTCCACTACACCAGATTGCTGCAGACCTTGTCCACCCTGGCAAGCCACAGCTTTTCTGGACAAGACGACTCTCAGAACTGAATGTGTGATTTTTCAGAATTTTTCACAACTTGTTTTTGTTGTATGTGCAGCTTGTTTTTGCATGTACACAGACATCTTCCCTATTTCTGTGCTGCCTGTGGATGTAGGAGAAAGATGAAAGTCAGAAGGGCTTTTCATGCATTTCAGTTCACCATTGTGCTGCTTAACACCTGAATACCATTGCTGATTTTCAGGGTCATTGTTATGTTTTAATTTGTCATAAAGTTGGGTTATTACTCAGTTTGAGATGCTTGATTGTGAAAGTAATGTGCAAAACCCATTGTGGCTCACTTCCTTTAGGTTTCTGTTTTAGATGAGATCTACAGGTGATGCTGACCCTGTTCAAGAGCTGGAAAGAGAGGCTTGGCAACGAGAGAGGAACATGCTGCAGAACATGCTGAAACAGGCAGAATCCCAGCTAGCTAAAGCCAATGCTGAAATTGAAAACAAACCAGTGGCAGAAACTTCCAATCCTAAGGTAAAGTCGTGGGGATAGCCAGCAAAGGGGTCTCTGGAGCTTGGAGAGCCAGCAGAGTCACAACCAGGAGGTTTCAATCTGAACTGCTGGGGAAAAAAGGGATCTGTCAGATTATGGTATTCGTCTTTCCCTTACTGCTGTAATCTTCAGTTGCTGTTTTAAAAGGTTGATTTTCTAGATAAACAGTTTGATACATTATTTTAAATTGGAAACTTTTCCCATCTGTACCTCATCAGTGAAATTCCTTTGGAACTTTCTCAGTATTAGACAGGAACTTGCATCAAAAGTAATCTGGGTCTTTGGAATTTCTGTCCACTCTTAAATGAGAGGGAGACTTGGATCTCTTGTCTAAGCATGAAAATAGAAAACACTCATTTTTAATCCTTGCTGAATAATCATAAATACTTATTATTTTTCTGACACTGATTGTAAACAAATCTGATAGGCATCTCTCCCACCGTGCTTTCTGGTTAATATATTTTTTAAGCAGATGTATTTTCTTTATTAAAGAGTTAAACCATTTTAGAGTTTTGAGTATGACAATTTTGCTTGAAAACATTCAGGAGATTTAAAGAAGTCTGACACTCCAAATCTGGGTGGGGTTTAGCAATGTACAGAATTGTTTTGGCTGCCCTTGTGTCCTCAGTCTGGACGTTTGACCTGAGAACACCTTGTGGCTGGCTTTTTGCAACAGTAACTGTGAAAAAATTGAATTTTTTTTTTTCCGCAGTTGCAGAGATTATATCGAAAGTACATTCGAGCAGAGAGCTTTAGAAAGGCTCTGGTTTATCAGAAGAAATACCTCTTGCTGCTGCTTGGTGGGTTTCAGGACTGTGAGCAAGCAACTCTCTCTCTGATCGCCCGCATGGGGATCTATCCTTCTCCTGCAGACCTGCAGCTCTCTGCATCACACTCCCGGCCTTTCACCAAGTTCAGGTGTGCAGTCAGAGCCATCATTGCCATCTCAAGGTAAAGCCAAAATACTCCCCTGTCTCTTACATGTCATGTTTTCTTGGAAACCTAAAAAAATTTTAGTTCCTGTGGCTTATCCCATATCAATATTAAACAGAAGCAATCTCCAGAGCTGGTTCAAGCATGACTTGTTAGCTGAGTTTGATCTGTACTAAAGATTTGTAAGAAGCATCTTTAAGATCTAAGAGGGTAGATTTAGATGGGATATTGGGAATAAATTTGTCCCTGTGAGGGTGGTAAGGCACTGGCACAGGGTGCCCAGAGAAGCTGTGGCTGCCCCATCCCTGGGAGTGTTCAAGGCCCGGTTGGACAGTCTTGGAGCAGACAGGGGTAGTGGAAGGTGTCCCTGCTCATGGCAGGAGCATGAAACAAGGTGGGCTTCTTTAGGATCCCTTCCAGCCCAAACCATTCCATAATTCTAGGAAAAAGCTACCCAGCTGCAATATATTTGGGAACCAATGTACAGCATTACAGTCCTTTGGGGCTGACCCTTAGCTCCTTGGTCTCACTGAATAGTCTGTCTTGTATCAGAATGTGATCTGCCAGGAATGGTTTTCTCTGGAATCCAGTAGGGTGTTTCATTTGGTGTGATTCTGTCATGCTCTGTCACTATCAATTGGGTTTTGCTAGCTGTACATGGGACAACATGTTATCTCCCAATGGCTTTAAGCCCATTTAATGGGAAAAAAAAGGCATTTTTAAATGTAATAGGTAGTTATTTCTGAGCAATTTCGTTGTCTAGTTAAAATTATTACTAACAGGTTTCTATCAGCAGATGACACAGAGTCTTTGACATTAATAGCATAACAGCAAAGGCTGCAGGACATACAAACTGTGCAGTAACTTCCAAACTCCTCCTCTCAGGTAGAATGAGCTCTTTGGAGATTAGGAGCAGAGCCAAAACAAGTTACAAGTCTTTTCAGCAGTTCAAAGATCATTGCAGGGTAAAATGGGATAAGCCAGCATTCCAGAGATTGAATTTAAAGAATTCTGTTGTCATTCCCTCAACAATTATTGCTTATGTTGCTTATTAGGTTCTATACCAACAAATAATAAAATTTAATGTATTTCTGCTTATTTTTAATGCTTGTACAAATTTGTTTTCTTGCCAAGGTTAAAGTTTTTGGTGAAGAAATGGAACAGAGTTGGCAGGAAGAGCACACAGGGTGAAAGCATCTCTCACAGTATAGGAGGTAACACAGGTGCATGTTTGGACAAGTACATTGTTTTCTTTGTAATTTCTCTTCAGTGATATGTTTCATTTCAAAACTAAACCAAAGTGGGAAAATCTGTTTGTTTTGCCACTATCCATCTGTAGAGTAAATGGATAGATCATCTGATGCAGGTCAATCCAGACTTGAGTTACTTGAGGGACACTTGAGTGTTCTTTGAGTTACTGATGAGTGCCTTTGTGAAAATTCCAACAAACATCTTAATGCAGCACCCAATACTGGGGAACTGTTGCCCTTAATGTAAAATTCCATTACTTTTGCATTTTCAATGCTAAACAAAATCCAGTTTACTGTGTTTTTCATTACCTGGTACCTGTGTAATTTTCACTGTTTCCAAGTTGCTGGAAATACTTTACAAGAAAGCACTACCTTTGTACATAAACCCACTGTGGTATGATTCCTCAGGAACTTGAATCCTCAGATGCTGGATTTTCTACCTCAGTACAAAATAGCATCATAATTCTGTTAAATATGGTTACAACAAAAAAACCCACACAAACCAAAAAAGCAGTTAGCTGTAGCAAGTGTATTTACCTGCATTTAAAACCAAACTTAAGCATACTCTGTTGTCATTTTCATGGGGCTATTTGATGTGTTAGCCTGTTCAATGGTTCTTAGTGCATATTTTTGAACCATTCATATTTACCACAGCTTCTGGTGCTAGAACAGAAGTCCTCAAAGAGCAGCAGCCCCCAGCTGTTCCTGTCAGCTCTCCCCCTACCCAGGACAGGGACACAGGGCTGTATCACAGAACCAGCTGTGCTACAAGATTCACAAGCCTCTCCCCACGATCCTCCTCCCGCTCACAAAACAGGTCAGTCTGCAAAAATGGGAGATGTTTCAAATTACTGTATTGTATTGTGGTTTTTTTAACTTTGCTGAGTGGTTTGGGGGGACAGACTGTGCTTGTCACAAACAACCAGGTAGTTTTCTGGTTTGCATGGAATGCAGCAAAACATTTTGGAGAGTTTGAGACCTGCAAGCACTTCTAAAAGATTTAATTCTACCCCACCCTATTGCTCTGTCATGGCATGTGTCTGTTTCTGACAGCCCTGCTAAGAAAAGCACCTGTATGATATGGAACAGGGTATTAATAACAGCAGCTCAGTTTGAGTGGATTAGTGGTGGCTCAGGTCTGATGTAGATCCATGGTAGGCTAAATGATGCCTGCTGCTGCTCTTGTTTCCAGGAACAGCTGTACAGATGGAAGGAGTGGTGGTGGTTCCAGTTTTCTTTGCCCAGAGAATTCCTGACTGTATGAATGTAACTTCTGGGTTTATTTGAGAGTATAGCATGAAAAGGAGAAAATAATTTGTTCTCTTTTGAAGATTGCATCCGTCCCCAAGTTCAGCTCCAGGAAAGTCCCTTGTGCCCCCTCAGGATCCTGAACAGTCACTCACAGAATATATCCATCGCTTGGAGGTGATTCAGCAAAGGCTGCAAGGGTTGCAGCCCGGTAAGAGCCACCTTCTTACCCCTCACAGCTCCTGCAAGTCTGGACTGCTTTTCACAAGCTTCTTTGTACACACTGCCAATAAAGAGCATCATTTTAAGCAATAATTATCATTAATGGGGGGTAACAACTAAGCCAGTCTCTGGAAGGAAATCTTTCTGAATCGTATCTAAAACTAGTCCAAGTGTGACATTTCTCTAAGTTCACAGTGAAAGAGATAAGACTGAATAATTTCATGTGATTTCTGCCCCCCACTCCTGTTCCCAAGTGTAAATAAGCAAGTGTGCAATTTAAATGAAGCTGTGTATAGAGTTAATTTGCTTTAAAGTCAAACATAGCTGTTGTAATAGCTGAACAGGGCTTTCTCTGCAGCATAAACTTTAATGCTTCCCTTATTTATCACTTCCTTATGTTCATAACAGATTTTTGAAAAAGATTTGGAGGCTGGTAAATACAGCCATCTAGTTCTAAGGTTTATCAAAGAGCACACAAAGGATTGTAGTGGCACTTAGCTTTGCTATTTAAAACAGTTTCACCTAATTTCTAGACCAAATTTACTTAGTTTAATTAGTCTTAATTACCTCCTCTTGTTACATGTTGGGTATAGCACAGAAACACTTGTCCTGAGGAGGAACTCACAAATCATTGTCACATCATCTTGAAATCCTGCAGAGTTTGGGAACTGTGACATTGTTCTCAGCAGGACTTTACCTAGAAACTTTATTACCATGACTTTTTGGGTTTGTTTGTTTTGGGTTTTTTCCCCCAACTACAAATATCAGCTGCATGGCTGATACAGATAGATAAACAGATTTTAGACTTGAAACCTGTCAACCTTTATGGAAGTAACACATTTTGTTTCATTCCAAGTGGGGAATAAGTACTCCACAACTAGGACACCATGACCAGCACTTCTATGAGAAGTGCATATTATTTCTGTCTTTTCCGTGTTACCAGGATGATGCTAAAATCTTTAGAACAGTGCTGTCAGCCAAGTGATTTCCCAGTTCCTAATGAACTTCAGGATATCTACTCAGTGACAAAGCCTTTCCTAGCAAGGTCTAGGAAATCACCACAGGAGTGACAGAATTGAGCTGTCATTGGGGGTAAAGCAGACCTGTGATGGAGCACTGGTCCCAGGGTATGAAGGTTTGCTTTGGCAGATATTTTAGGCTTTCAAATCCTGTTTGGGATTGCTCCTAGGTGCCTCATGAAAATTGGAATTACTTTCAGTGTAACTCATATGAAGTGCTTTGTGGAAATAATATGCTGCTAATTGTATACTGTTGCTTCATAACACAAGCAGTTTTCTAATACTGATCTGTTTTTTTTTTTAATTTAGGGCAAGTGCTAGGTTCACCTCAGCAGAGAAACCTAAAGAAGTGATGGGAATGCTTGTGAAATCTGTCCTGCAAGTTCCTGCTTCCTCTGAGTTGGTTCTCACTCAACAGAGGCACTTGGAATCTCCCTTGCAACTGAATCAAGGGCAGTGCTTTTACAGCAGATTTTTATATGACTCTTTTTATTATATTTTAGTATTTTAAGAGGGAATTACTTTTCACTAAGAACAATGTTTTACATTCTCATGTGAAATTAAGTCAACAGCTGAAGTGTGCCTGCATCGCTGTATTGTAAGCTGCAAAAAGTCTGTGGTGTTTATTTTTCTATAGTGTATAGGTGGATTCCTTGTAAAAAAAGTTATTAAAATGGCATTTCATTAGTGAATTCTTACATTGTGTGGTTGTTTATTTCTGCTATCTGCTATAAATGTTTATTTCTTTTGCTGTTCCTAAAATTGTCTGGGTTTTAATATTTCTGTAGGATCATTCCAGTTAAAGGAATAACTCAAATACTCTCAAAAGTATTGAAGATATTCTGTGAATTTAGAGTCTGCTCTTCTAGTTTTTCAATATGTAAGTCCTTCCTCAGTCTGTCCTGTTTATTCTGGACACTTAGTTCATTTTTCTAGTTCAAAAGGCCCATAATTTTGTTTAACTCTGCATTTTTAGCAAAACATACCAAACAAAACCTGTGAACTCTATCCACATCTAAGTGATTCTGCCTCTATCTGGTGTCTTGTGCTGTAGCTACCTTCGGGGGACAGTTCCAAATGTGTATGAAGTTGCTGATAGGAGAGGAGGAAAGAGGTGCTCTGGTGGTACACCCATTTCCAGTCACAATGTCTCAATCTCAAAGTGTAAAAAACGAGAGAGATCCAAGTATTATGCTGAATAAGACCTTTCTGTTATATTCCTATATTTCTTTAGAAAAGGCATAGGAAGAGTTATATAATACCAGAATATTTTAAATTTCTGCACATGTGGAACCTCTACCTTCAAAGCAGATGTGGTGTTTAACTTCAGAGCATGAGAAAAATCTCTTCTGGAGGCAAATTGTTCTCCTGCAACTTATTAAAACATTTTTCTCTGCTGGGTATTGAGAATTATATATTGACTTTCATCTAAGATTGTTTTATTACTTATTTAACTGCTTTTGTCTTGGTAAACTCATTGATCTGTCAGATCACCATTTGGTTTTCTGGAAAAAAAATGTGATAGAGGTAGATCTTGGCACATGCACAGATTTATTACCCCCTGACAGCTATAGGAGAACCCTTGAACTGATTGGGCATAAATTTAAGAGAACTGTGAACAAACAATACTTGATTGAGTGTAAAAGTTTGGCAAAAGTAACCTAACTTGTCCAGAGTTCCAAACCAGTTTGAACTAAGTTTAAGCTGACTCAGTGACTGTGTCATATTTATTTTAAAATCAGATTCTAAGAGTCCTAAAACTTGATCCAGCATTGTCAGACTGCACACACTGAATGGTGCTGGTGCTCTTTTTGCTTAGCATATCTCAAGTTGATCCGCTTTTGGGAACAGTGCATTTCTAGAGCAGAGCTCAGAACTTGCATTAAATCCAATCTGTAATAGCACTCTCTCAGCTGGATGTTCCATGTTGAGTGTAAGCAGGAGGGCTCTGAGGCTGGAGGGCCTGTGTTCAGAGTTAGCCAGTCAGTACTGACACTGCAAATCCAAATTAATGCTTAGTTTTAAAATCTGGCACTTCTAGGTGGACAACTAAAACTACCCTTTAAAGGACAGTTTAAAACTTACTGTTTAAAGGGTAAGTTGGTGCATCCTAGGCATCAGTTCTGTTTCAAGGGAATTTGGCTTTGCATTGGCACATTTTAAAATCAATCTGCAGGGGCTTTTATTATGTCCCAGAATACGCAGGCTCTCTTCCCACACCTTGGCAGAGCTTTGCATTCAGAGGAACTTTTCTGTGGCAGTCAGTGCTTCTCTGCCTCACCTCCCTGCATGCCCCTCCAAGAGTTTCTTTGGGCAGTCCCCCTTTCCAGGACCACAGGTGGGACATGGGGGTAAGGGGCAGATGCTGCAGCCTCCTATTCAGAAAAGAAATCTGCAGAGATCATGATGCCTTGAGAGGCTACCCAGAGCAGAAACTAGACAGAGTTAAAGGAATAAAATAGATATTTATTAATAAAGTCTTCAAAGGATATACCTTGGGCAGTACAAGAGCCTGGCTGAGGCTACACCCAAGGTGGATGGTGGGTCATGAGTTTTCACGCTTTTATGAGTTTTAGTTCATTTACATGTTGGGTTTAATTGTCCAATTACAGCTTCATGTTATGAAGTCCCATCCTCCCAGTTTACTCAATTCACTGTTGTTTGCACTTTTTAGGCCTGAAGCTGTAACAGTGTCCTTGGTTCTGGGGCTAGAAAAGGATTGTTTTGTCTAACTAAACTGTGAGAACTTGATAACACTTTATAGGAAATTCAGAGTTATATACTAATGCAGTACAGACTCTGGAAAATGTAAAAGCTAAAACTTAAGGCATCAAAGGAATCCAACCCAGTAGGATCTGAGCTACAGGTACTGTATTCCCTCTGGCTCATTCCCATCAGTTCCCCCTATCCACAACCATGAACCCAGTCATCCTGAACAGGAGCGGTGTTTAGGACAGAAGCAGCTGTCAGTAGACTACTCTCCAGCTTTCCCTATTTTCTAGTTCTTGAAAAGTTGCTTCTGCCAGAGGAGTTTGGTGGTCAGGACCACTGGCAAGGTCCTGGATTTGCTCGTGCCAGCCTCTGGAAGGCTGCAGGAATGCCAGAACATCAGGCCCTGCCAAACACTTCCTGCTGCTCTCCACTGCCCTTCGAGAGGTGGCTGGCTTTAGAAAAGACACCCTTACTAAATTTTTTTGGGTTTTTTCTTGTATGCATTCCCAGGCACCACTTCACATCCATGCTCTCCCAGAGGAATTCTGTGCCATGGAAATGTCCATGCCCTATCCTGGGACAGGCGATGGGGCTGAGCGAGCTCAGGCTCGGCCACAGTTCCTATTTTCCGCTGGGAGGAAGAAAGAGGGAGGGAAAGAGAGGGCACTTTGGGTATTTTCAGGAAAGGATCCTTAGCACAGCAGGTGCCAAGGCAACGAGCCGGGTGAGAAGAGCGAAGGGAGCCCGAGCGGAGCCGCATGCGGAGCGGGCGGGCCGCGCCGTGGCCCCTCCCCAGCAGCGCGGCCCCGTCCCGGGCTGCGGCAGCGGCTGCGCGGGGCGGCGGGGCCGGCGCCACCTCCTCCCGCCCTCGCTGCCTCCCGGCCGGGCCCGGCGCTGCCCGCCCCCGGCCCGCCCCCGGCCCCACCTGCGGCAGCGCTGGGCGGTGGCTCCGCCGGGCCCGCTCGCTGCTCGCCCACCCGCGCCATGGCGGCGGAGCGCGGGGGTTGCGCGCTGGAGGCCGTGCCGCTGCCGCCCGAGGTGCGCGAGAGCCTGGCCGAGCTGGAGCTGGAGCTGTCGGAGGGTGAGTGGGGCCGGGCTCGGGCCGCGGGCGGCTGTGCGGGGCCGGGCATGGCCGGCGGCGCGGCAGGAAGGCCGCGGGTGGCTGCAGCGGGCGCGGTGCCGCTGAGGGGTCTCAGGGCGGCGGCGGCGTCTTGGCCCCGGCGGGGCCCGGGCTGCGCTGCTGCCGGAGCCCTCGGCCGGGAGCCGGGAGCGGGCGGCGGCGCCGGGCTCGGGCGGGCCTGCCCGCCGTCCCCGCGGCTGCACCGAACGCCCGCGGCCCCTGCGACTGACGCCTGCTGGTGGCCCCTCAGGAGCTCTTCCAAACGGGCTGCTAGTGTGCAGCTGGGTACTCTGGAAAGATAATTTTATTTCAGTTTCCTAACTGTAGCTAAAACCTTAAATCTCTCCCTCTGCGTCTGTCATTAATTTCCAACTTTTTTGTGCTTCGCTATATATACATACATACAGCAGGAATACGATGATGCTCGCTCCGTTTTTATAGAACTACAGAGTCATAGGGTGGTTGGGGTTGGAATCTTAAAGGTCATCCAGTTCCATTTCCCTGCATGGGCAGGGACGCCTTCACTAGTCCAGGTTGTTCCCAGCCCCATCCAGCCTGACCTTGGACACTTCCAGGGATGGAGCAGCCGCAGCTTCTCTGGGCAACCTGTGCCAGGGCCTCACCACCTTCACAGAAAGAATTTCTTCCCAATATCCCATCTAACCCTGTCCTCTTGTCAGTGGAAAGCCATTCTCCCTTCTCTTGTCACTCCAGGCCCTTGCCCAAAGTCCTTGCAGCTTTCCTGGAGCCCTTTCAGGCACTGGAAGGGGCCCTAAGGTTTCCTTAGAATCTTCTCTTCTCTAGGCTGAACAGCCCCAGCTCTCCCTGCCTTCTCCAGAGCAGAGGGGTCCAGCCCTGTGCATTAATGGGCCCAGAGGTGACAATATGCAGTGCCAGACAAAGAGTCACTGTGACCATTTGATGAATTTTCAGATTTTCAGCCCCCAAAAGGAGACATCCCTTCCACCTCCAGGTCAGTGTTTGGTGACGACAACCCTTCTGTGATCCTTGTGGGTGTTTAACAGAGTGGTATCTGTGTTAAAGAGCTGAGGAAGGATTTTTTTGCACGCTGATTCTCTGGCACAGTGCTGCAGACAGGCAGGTCCAGGAGGACATACTGGGGTGAAGGTGTTCTCATTGCATTTTCCCTGGTTACACTATCAAGCTGCACCCTTAAATAGAAGAGCTAAAAACCTGTTAGTACCTTCTGTGGTGTTGAGATAGGAGCATTCAGTGTGCTCCTGAGATGTTGCAATTTTCAGATCAGCAGGTTCAGGTGGGCAAAACTGGGGCTATTTCACCTAAATGTGCTGCCTGATTCAGGTCACGGTTTCAGAAGTTATTCAGAGGTCTGCTGTCATCCAAGTGTGGAAGCCGTGGTGCAGAGGCAGGGGAGAAGTGCAGGATGGGTGACTGTTGTCCAAGTGTAACCTGTTGCTGCATGTCTGCAGGCACAGTCAGAAGCAGTACCTGGCATGCCCTGCTGTATGTGCAAGATGAGTTCCTGCGTGTGAGCTGGGACCGTGTGCCCTGCTGGCTGCAGTGGTTCTTCCTGTGTGCCTGCTGACATGTGCAGGGATATCCTGGGGCTGGCTCCTCTGCTGTGTGACCTAACCGTGTGTTTGTTTAACTGATAAAATATTTTTTTATAGATAGATCTGCAGTATGTTAAACCTGTGAGACGCCTGAGGTGATTGCACACTGTCTTGGTGCTGTGGAATGTGTATTGCTGTGTAACTGCTGGACTAATGGAGTGAGCTTGAATTTCTGGATCACTCTGAAGAAATTAGTTTATGGGCTTAGATGTGATCCCTTTTCTGTCTTTCCTAAACTGGAAAACGTTTGCAAGTAGTTCTTCAACATCTGGAAATATGTTATGTGCTCATATCCTGCCATTGCTTGATGTTTGTATAGGCAGCTTTTAATGGAGCCCTCCATCATTAATGCTCAGAAGTTCTCGGAGAGGAAGGAATAGCAATCTAAGATTTCTTATGCTTAATATGCCTCAAGTTAAAGAAGGTCAGTTCTTGGGCGGATGTTCCCATCATCTGAGGGGAAGTGTGAAGGGAGAAAGAGAAAAGGAGAAATGTGAGAGCAAGTTCCTTTCTACTTTGTCTGTGTACTTTGAAATATTGTGTGTGTTGTGATAAGGCAGAACTAGTGTCTACTCTCTTTGATTACATTCTTTTCGCCTGTAAAAAATAAGTTAGGGAGATGATAAATCTCCTCCTTTGGTTTTGCTTCAGATGATCATAGCAAAACTTTGGAATAGTGTTTTTGTTGAGGTCTAGAGAAGAATCAAGGCATGAGTACATTGGTACTTTCTAAAGACAACTCAAAATCCTAAGTAGAACATTCAGCTGAGAAGAATTTTGGATGGTGATGAAATGCCAGTTTGTGCTACACTTCCAGTCATGTGCACTGTTAGGAATCCTTCAGCTTTACAAGATCCTAATCTCTTGCTTGACATTGTATTCTTCATGTACTAGGAAAATAATAGTATGGGATAAAAAGTGACCCTACTATTATGCTGCTGTGTTGCTTTGTTATATCAACACTCATTTCTTTCTTGTTGAAAAAAAAAATTGTGAATCTTGTAAAGAAAACTAAGGGATCTGCCACAAACTTTTGGGGAGATAAGGACAGTTTTGAGACCATGCCTGGCACCTAAACTGAGTTTCAGCTGATGGGTCTGTGGACTAGGCTTGTTTATCTTAAGACTCTAAGATGCTGCAGCTTTCTGATGTAATTGAAAGATGCAGAGTGCCAGAGTATGATGGGGACACTGTGAAGCTCCAGTACTTCAGGTTGTTTATTAGTAACTATAAAACACTGGTGTTTTGGGGTTTGTTTGTTTGTTTTGGAGGTTTGGTGTGATTTTTTTCTTCCCTGCTCTGAAAGAGAGCAAAGGTTATAAACAGTTCTTTTAAAAATTCTTATCTGTAGTGGAGATTCCTTAGGAAAGGCATCAATGTGCTTTTTTAAGCTTCTGCTTGTATTGCATCATATATATGTATATATATTTTTATGTACCTAAATTTACTTGTACACCACTTTGGAATTGGGTCGTTTTTTCTTCTTCTGGGTTATCTGTGCAGGAACATGCTTCACTTGTTCCTTGATCATCTGAGGACAAGATATGTAGAAGTAGTCAAAGATAAAATTATGTGGTGTGTTCATGTAGCAATAACGATGTGGTTTCAGTGTATGTTGGCTTTGTCTTCTAGGATTGGTGGTGGTGGCAGTGCCCTCAGCCAGCAGTTCAGGGACTTACAGGAACATACGACCACATTTGTTTCTTTTCTTGGAAATTTTTGGTGCTTACTGCTGTCTGGATCCAGTTAGTCTGGGCCATTTGGATTCACAACACTGGATTTGCATCAGTAAAAATCAGGGGAAAAACTGTGGGAAAGAAAATACAGTTGTACCAACTTTGAGATGGTGTTTGACCAGCACATGAATGGTACAACATTTTCTTGGTCTGAATTTCTGCAGCTTGAAACATTAAGTATATGGGTTTGGGTTTTCTTCTGTTTGCTAGGAATTTGTAGGTTGGCCTTACTTTGGATTCAGTCATCTTGGAGGTCTTTTCCAACCTTAATGATTCTATGAACTAAGCTGAAATTCAGAACAGAGATTACCTACAGTAAAGAGGCTGAAGAGATATTTTTGCTAGTTCTAATCTATTCTATTACTCCACTGATTGGCTTCTACCAAACAGACTGTAGGATTAGTTCAGAGATAGAAAAGTATTTCATGTAGCTTACCATCTTAATTGTAACCTCAGTTATTTCTCAGTGGATTTGGGCAGGAGCATTTTCCAGCTTCCTGCCACGTTGCTCATAGGTTTCTTCTGAGCTTTAGTGGCAAAGGATACAGTTTATGTGCAGTGGTCAGTGGGCTGGTTGCTCTGGTTCCCCTTCAAATGTTTACATCTGCCTAGACTGAAAACTGACCCTCGTGTGATTTTTATCTCAATTTTTTATTTCCCTTCTAAGAATGGAAGAAGTTGTGTGTATGACAAGGAAGCTTACTATGGGGTTTTATAGTTTTGGGGATTTTTTTGCAGGGTTTGGGGATTTTGGGCACATTTTGAGGTACTGCAGGTAATTCCTGAGTGGAAGAAGATACCAGCTAGGAAGTATTGCCTGAAAAAAGTCAAGGTATTTAATGTCTGATATCTTTAGCCACTGCAAATATTCCAGCAATACTTCAGCAAATACTCTTTGTGATTAGTTTGATTGGGGTTTTTAAAAAATAAATTGATAAAATAATACCTTTTTTGGTCAGAACACCTTTATTATAAAACCTAGAGGTAGTGGTCAGAGCTGAAAAGTTTAGGTCCTTTTGTTACACTAACAGTATTGATGTGGTATTAAATTTCTTTATTTGAAATTGGATGAGGAAGAGACAGCCATACACACTTATTCCTGTTTTTCTTGTGATACATCATGGTATTTAGGAGTTAAATTTTCTTTGGTCTTAAAATGGTCGTTTTCTATAATGGAAGTCTTGGAAATACTTGGAAATAAATATGATCTGAGGCTGTCAGTGGGAAGAACTGTTGTGGCTAGGGAGACAGATGGCAGTCTGTGAAACTTGACCTGCAGCATCTTCCTTGCTTGATTTCTGGGCTCTCCAACAGAAGCTGTTAATTGTGCCATGGTACCTGGGGCTTGCCAAATGCCCATGGGGACTGAGGAAGTTTTCAAAGCTTGTTCTCACACGTTAACACCCGGCCTGCACAGGTCTGGGCACCTGGCTGACATCCTTCAGGCTGTCCCCTCGGATCCTGAGAGCCAGTGAGGAGCTGAGCCCAGCTAAAATCTCCTGCCCTTCCCAAGGAAAGCCCCTCAGCTACAAGAGTGCAGCCAGCTGTACCCCTCCCTCTCCTCCTTGGCTACATCTTTTGTCTATGTTAAATGCAGGTCGTTGTCATCTCTTAGGCAGCAGATGGGAGAAAATACCCTGAGAGGGGAAAAAAAAATAAATCCTGACCTCTAATATTATCCACTCTGATTTTTTTCCCATACTAGCATGTTACACCAAACTTCTAAACTATACACACACATGCATTACCCCAATTATATACATATATACATCTAGATTTAGATACAGGCTCAGTGTGACTGGCAGTTCACCCTAAAACAAAGTCCCCTGGAGGGATGCATCATGTCTCTCCAACCTTTTGCAACCTGGTCCCTGAGCAAAGACAACCCCATAGATGAGTTTGTCTTTGCTTGAGGCAGAATTAATCCAGTTTTTCCCAGGATGCCTCTCATGTGTACCACCAGAACCTGATCTCTGTTGTTCACAAGGGTTCAGATTGGGCAGGTCCAGCTCTGTTAGTGGACTTTGCTAAATGCAACTCCCAGTTTTTAAAATTCTCCCTGCCCGGTGCCTTCAAGGTGGTTTTAAGTAGGCCATTGCACCGTTCGACTTTCCCAGCCACTGGTGCATGGTAGGGGATGTGGTACACCCACTCAATGCCGTGTTCCCTAGCCCAGCTGTTTATGAGGCTGTTCTTGAAATGAGTCCCGTTGTCTGACTCAATTCTCTCAGGGGTGCCATGCCTCCAAAGGACCTGTTTCTCAAGGCCCAGGATGGTGTTCCGAGCAGTGGCGTGAGGCACAGGGTAGGTCTCCAACCATCCGGTGGTGGCTTCCACCATGGTCAGCACGTAGCGCTTGCCTTGGCGGGTCTGAGGCAGTGTGATGTAGTCAATCTGCCAGGCCTCCCCGTATTTATATTTGGACCAACGCCCACCATACCAGAGGGGCTTCACCCGCTTGGCCTGTTTGATGGCAGCGCACGTATCACAGTCATGGATGACTTGAGAGATACTGTCCATGGTTAGATCCAGCCCTTGGTCTCGTGCCCACTTATACGACCTGAGGCATCATGGGCCCATCGTGCTAGGAACAATTCTCCTTTGTGTTGCCAATCCAAGTCTATTTTTGACACCTCTATCTTTGAGGCCTGATCTGTCTGCTTGTTGTGTCAGTGCTCCTCATTAGCCCAACTCTTGGGGACATGGGCATCCACACAATGAACTTTCACAGGTAGCTTCTCTACCCAGGTGGCAATGTCTTGCCATTCTTCAGCAGCCCAGGTTGGTGTTCCTCTATGCTGCCAGTTGGCCTTTTTCCCCCTCTGTGGAGCCAAAGTCATGTGCCAACCAAACCAGGCTAGGCTAGACCACATGGTGCCGCTTAGTGAGGATTCTGTATTCAGCACACAAAAAACAGGTTACCCAGGAACTGTTATTCCTTTTTCACCCTTTCCTCTAGATGCCCTCAGGCCTCACCTTGTGTGCCAAGAGTCCTCTGAACTTTTCTACACTGGGAAGGTAAAACAAATTGATGCATTTTATTTTTCTTGCCATGTCTGCTGTGCTGGATGATCAGAGGAGATTTATTTTATTCTCCTCTCTATTTTGTAAGGTAATAAGAAGCTTGTTAAGAGGCTCTTGTTGAGTTGACCTAAAATATTAGCAACCTTGTTAGAAAGCACTGTTGTAGTAGTGGAACGGTATGATTGGCAATGGTTTTCATCCATAATGTACCTTCCCTTTTGCTCTCATTCCCACTCCCCCATCATACTTATTTTCCATCATTGTTATTCTGCTGTCCCTCCCTCTTCTTTTTTTTTTTCTTTCCTGCCTTCTGGAACATAGGAGGATAAGCAAGGTATCTCATTTGAGCTGAGAGCATCCGTACCCTTCTTACCTTTAGCTGTTCCTAATGAAATAATTCTGTGAATTGTGAAGACATTTATTTTGTTGACTCTGGCTTCCAGCTTAAGAATGATGGTAATGCACTTAAAGGCTTGCAGAAAAAAAGGACTAAATGTACTATTCTGTTACCTTTATCACTGTGAGGAAACAAAAGATTCTGAACCAGGAAAACTGGGATTGCTAGGTAATCAACTTCCTTTCCCATCAAAGCAGAATTTCAAACTCAACCAGTTAGGTGGTTGGGGCTTTTATTGGTTGTGTTCTGGATTTCTGCTGTACTTAAGCAGTGTTTAAATTAATCTCTTCCTTGCATTTGAGTAAAAATCTTGTTATTTTTTTATATGTTGCTTTGGCAGGGAGATTTAAAATGTGGTGAGGAACAAAAGTATGATGGCAACCTGTACATTAAGAAAATTAAAGGAAATACTTTTTCTTCCAGGTGTTCTTGTGCAAAAATAAACTTCCCTTAAAATTACAAACACACATTTATGAAGTAAACAGACCTTTATAAAATTAGCCTTGAACACTGATCTATCTTCTACCTCCCTATCCTTCCCCTAAACCTAAATTAAGCTCTACCAATCTTGACATCCTAAAGTGATTTTTTTTTATTTTCCATTTGCTAGTTAAAATGAAGTTGGGGAGATTTTTTTTTCCTTTGGGTTAGTTTGTTTTTTTGAAAGGAATAGACTATTCTTCTGAAATGTGGTTTCATTGAGGATGGGCTATGGCATCTCTTAGATTAAAGAAGGTGCCTGCTTGATGACATTTCATAGAGCTGAGTTACAGATGTATCATCCAGTTCTGTGACTGAAAGACAGACTTTAATATACCTATATGCAAATGGGAGGGAAAACATACAAGTCTCTCTTGATTGCATGACATTCATTTGGTTATTAAGAACCCTTGTATTTACCTTGGAGTAAGTATCAAAGTATTTGACAGTTTCTTGGCACGAGGTTTGTAGCTCTCGAGGAAATATAAACTTGGTGCATTTGCCTGAGTTTTCTTGATTGCAGACCCAAATTCAAAGATCATAGAATCATTTAGGCTGGAAAAGACCTCAGAGTTCATGGAGTCCAACTGTTAACCCACCGTGATGCAGCTTTGCAATGCAGAATTCAGGGGACCAAGTTGAAATGTGTTGAAATTAAAGCCTCCAAATCATCATCATATCCTTCTATCACTTTCTCACTGCTTGATTATGCCCTTTTGTCTTTCTCAGAGTGTTTCCCCAGCAGTGCTCCACAGCACACAAAGATTTTTCTGTGGATTTTTGTTGTTGTTTCCCTGTGTGGAAGCTTGTGCCTTGTAGCGGGTGTCTGCAATTTATACAATTCAGTGAAGAAAGAAGTTCTTAATCTTTTATGTCTGTTGTTACCTATTAAAGGTCAAGACATTTCTAGTTGATTATCTCTGTACATCCCTTTAAGAACTTGAAGAGAATTCCAACACCTGGTGAATCCAGTTGGGCCTCATCCCTCAACTAGCAGGAAGTTTTTGTTCAGTGGTGTCTGAAAAAAATCTGCCTCTTGTGGGATTTGCTATTTATGGACACTGAAAAGATACTAATAGGTGGTGTTGTGATATTATAAAGATAGATGCAAATTTTTTTTCTGGCTTTTTGTTATAATTCACTGTGACTCAAATTTATTTTTTTTATTTTTACTTTTTCCTACTCATAGCCAGATGGCCTCAGAGCTGGATTGGGTTGAGGGCAGAAGAGTGAAAGAGGGTGCCAGTACTTCAGCTTAGCTGCAACATGAATCCATACCCAAAATAAATTTTTTTCAGTGCTGCCTGTATCTGCACGGCTGTTCCTTCAATCTGTTGAGGATCCAACCTCAAATGAAACGTAGGACTTGCTGATTGTAGCAGCATTTTGTCCTAGAACTTGAAATATGAAAGCTCCCATAAATCATAATCAATATGTTTGTGTCCCACAGATCTGGGATTCATCAGATACAGGGAAAATACCAGCCAACTCAACATTTTATCAAATAGTGTTTGAGAAGTTATTTGCTTATGGAGAAATGAAAACTTGTGTTGGGAGATAGGTTGGATATAACTGAGGGGCTTCAGCTCCATATGTACCAGCTGCCTGTGTATTAAGGCAGAATTCTGTCAAAGTCCCTCATTATGAGATTTCTGCCTTGCAGTGTAAGGAACAGGAAATGTTAAGAAAGTGCCACAATGTGTGGTTACAAAGAGAGCATGTCAGACAGGCCATGTTGTGGAAACACAGAGTTTGACTGGGTTAAGGGAAAGGTGCTGCCACCACAAAACTTTGGTTGGCAATTATACATTGTCTAACAAAATTACAGCAGTTTCTCATTTCAGATCTTTGTGTTTAATTTGTATTTGGTGGGAGTTGCTTCAGCTTGAAAAGAATATTCAGTTTTCAGAAACAGCAGCTCAGTAAAGATTTTTTTTCTTCATTTTTCTTTCAGAAACAGTATTCAAAAAAAGCAAATTTAGGTGTGAGTGTCTTTTCTATTTTTTTTTTCCTAAGCTCTCATGTGCTAAGTAAAAACCACGAAGGAGCTTAAGCTTTATCAACCAGCTAGGTTGTGTAGTACACCTTGTAGGAATTTAAATGGTTCTACTTGGGGATGCTCATTCTTGCTCTTTGCCTTTTTTCTGCTGCCTCTGGGTTAGATATCTGTGTAGTGAAATGCATGACCTCGAAACTTATTAACAGTCAAGCAGATGACCCCAGAGTCACTCCTGGCAGGAGCTTGAGGTCCTTTTCCCTGCCTCCCACCCCCCAGCTTGGTCTAGTGCAAGCGTTTTAAGAGCTTCTCTCTGGAGGTCCTCCAAGTTTGACTCTGCAAAGAATATTCAGTTTTCAGAGGTAGTAGCTCAGTAAAGATTTTTTTCCTTCATTTTTCTTTCAGAAACAGTATTCGGGAAAAAAAAAAATTTCATGTGAACATAGTCTCAGTTGACTGTATGCAGAGAAGCACCAGTGAGGTCAGGATTAGTTTGGCTGCTGTGGGTTTGTGTATTATATGTGTTTGTCTGCCTTGAGCAGTTTAGGAAACTGAGAAATAATATATTCTGTGTTGGTCAGATCCAAATCTATGGCAGGACATACCAGTTTGAGCAATGGCACAGGAGTCAAGGCTATGGGTGCTGTTGTCCCTGTGCTCACTTTTCGTCTACAGCCTCTTTGTTAGAGAGGATTTGGGTTACTTTCTATGAATAATTGAATAAACCAGTCTATTTAAAAGCATTACTTAGCGTAATCAACCAGTGTGATCGTGCTACAGATGAAGGAATGTGTTAAGGAAATGGGTATTTTTAAACAGGAAACTCTTCTGATGAACTTAGTGATTGGAACAAATTATATTTGTGATTCTAGGCTTTTCACAGTTGTGAAGCCAGGATTAGATTTATCAGCAACTATTGCCTAAATAAATGCAAAGTCGTAGTTTTCTTCAGATTAGAGTTTTAGCAGATATTGACAGGGCTCTGATTTGATTTCATTTCCACAGGACATCAATTTATCAGTGCCTGAGACTGACCATTAGCAAATGAGGCTCTTCCGTTTCTAGCAGAAAGTGTTTTCACATGCCCTTCAGAATGTTTAGATTCTGCTAATTAAAAGAACTTCAAGTGGTGGAAATAGCTGTAACACAGGTGTTTACAGGAGACGGGGGCTGGGATGAAGATCTGCAAAAGGTATCGCTATGGATATTGCCCTTTTCCAGTGAAATTGATTTTTATTTGATTTTTACCTCCTTGTTACTTACAATGTAAGCAACTTGTGACACAGCCCTGACAAAACTCCAGAAACCTTCCTTGACACATATTCTGTATTTGCTTGTAGCTGTGGCTCGATGTTCTAATCTTAAATTACTGTTAAGATTATAAATCATAATTTAAATTTTAAAATGTCTGTGTATAAATCCTTTTATATATTACTTTTATCCTAACAAGTTATATGGGTCTTAAACTGTGAGATAAGTCTGTGTTTGCAGAGTTGTAGCAGGGAACTTGGGATAACGTGCTTACAGGCTGGTTTGAGACAGAGGAGTAGCAGAATGTTAGTGAAACCAGAAAATGGTAGATAGTAGTTAGAAATAAATAGTCTTGTATTTTTATTTAAAATTGAAACCATATAAATTAGATTTGACAAACTCAGTGGCTGAGTATGTACTTATACAAGTGCTGCTCCTTCTTCCTGGCAGTACCAGTGCTCCCTGGACTCCATTCAGAGGAGGAAAAAAATTTAAACATACAAAACTTGTGAATAGCTAATAACTGACAACTTGTTCTTGTGATCATTACATGTTTTCTGTGCCCTAGAGCCCTGCATCTTCCATGGGCAAGCTCTTGCATCAGAGTTACCTGTGCCATTTATTTGGGTTGTTCCCTTTTTGAGCTAGGGGCTTTTAGCCACTATTGTGCTACAAACAGGTGGATTTTTCCTCATTGTGGAAAGAGCCTTTTCTTTGTTTTGTGCAATTCTGTCACAATATTCAGCACTAGTAATGACCCACAAGATTTTTTTTGAGGATTTCGTTTAGTGAATATTTGTAAGTAGTGAAGTGAACTGGTAGCCACTTTATGCTTAGCTTGGAGCTGCACTGTGCAGGGTTTCAGTCACATGTTGGTGCAGCTGGTGCAGTTTGGGAAGCCCAATAAACTGACTCATGACAAGAGGTAGCCTTGCTGTGTTCAAACAAGCAATGTTTTGACACTGCAGAATAAAGAGAGATTCTGAATCTGTATGAGATAATTCCCTGGGGTGATTGAAGGGGACTGTGGGATAGATTGTTGACTCATGCAGTACTGATGCTATCAAAATTGTGTTCATCACATGAAATAGGTTTTGAATGCCCTTTCATAAGGGAAGCTATGAGCTGCAAAATTCGAGAACTTACTTTGTGGTCCTCATCAGTGGGGGAATGATTACAGTGAAATTGTTACCTGACGCTGTGTAAAGGACATTGCCTGATTTTGAGCTAGAAGGTATGACAGTTCACTTGAAGGTAGTGTTGCTGTTTTGCAATTACTAAAAGTATCTTCAGCAAAACATGGTTCAGATTAATTTAAATAGAGGTATTTCTGTATGCACAGTCCTTTTACACTGTGACCAGATGAGGGTCACCTGCCCAACCACATCCCCCCGACCCAAACCCCCAAAAAATCATGGTGACATACTACCTTCAGATGATAAACCCTGGTGATAGTGTGGTAATTTCTGCAGATTTGTCAGTTTATAGATCTTTTTAGTAAAAGTGAAGTAATATGTGTTTAGTGGAATTAGCAATTGCTATTTTATGGTAAATGCAAGTGGGTTGCATTTCGAGACTGAGGAAGACTTAGGTTTAAAGAAAATCCAGTTGCTGTCTTTATAGGAATTGGTGTTACACCTTTGAAACTCATCTTCAGGGGTTTTTAGGTGTTTCAAGAAAGTTTGTGATGTCTGGGCTTTCACATGGCACTTCTGGAGAGTCTTGAATAAATGAGTTTATTGGTAAAGATGCTGAGCAGCAGATCCTTGACTGAGGGCTATTGAACGTGAGGCATAAGCGTAGAATCTGAAACTAGATGAGCTTTAAGGTCCCTTCTACCCAAAAACCATTCTCTGGTTCTATAAATGTGACCACCTCCCAAATGACAGCATTTTTAGTTGATTTCTCAGGTTTGGTCCAGTGAAAAGTGTTTTATATTACTCATGTAATTGACAATCAAATACTTTTTATCTTAGAGTAGGATTAGTGAAGGTAAATAACCAAGTAGCTTGGTAAAGACATTTAGAGGAAATGCCATCAAATACATGGATAAAGGTATCCAGAAGATACTTGATGTGCAAAGGATGCAGGACGCAATGCATATCTATATACATATTTTGGGAAACAGCAATTGCAAAGATTAGGCAGAAATGATAAGGAAGAGTAACCTGCCAACCTGTCTCTTCCAGATCATCATTAATGTGGTCAGGATATGTTACTGCAAAAGGTATTTTTCAGGCCTTTGATTATGGGTATCACTGCATCATGGTACATTCTGGGAACATACTTGGTATGTACTGGAGTTGGTTCATGCTTTCTCCCTAGCATGCTTTGTTCTTAAGCAGTGATTTAAAAAGAATTCTTGTGTTCAATATTTTGTTGTGATAAAGATGCTTTTCACAAATAAGGTTTTAACAAACCTTGCTTCATAGAAAATACTGCTGCCTTGGCAGCAGCCTGAGATCAGTATGTTGCATTTAACCTCAAACAGGTGCTGGCTGGGCGCTGGAGCATCTGAGACTGCAGACACCAAACCTGGCTTTCCTGTGGGTCTTTTTAACAGATAAACAAGGAAAAAGGTGCAGTTGGCAGAAATCAGAAAATCACAGAATGGGCCAGATTGGAAGGGACCACAGTGGGTCATCTGGTCCAACCTCCCTGCTCAAAGTTTTGTTGCCAACATTTGGTTCATGCTGTTCATGGAGAGCTCCATTTCATCAGAAAATACACTTAATAAGTAGTGTTGCAACTGGAAATGAATTGTAAATAAGTTTAGCCACCACAGGGGACGCATGCTGGGTCTTCCCAAGTGTGCAAGCACTGAACTATTCTGGTCCTAATAGGGATTGATGATATTTTTTTCCTGCCATGAGAGAGGAGGATGTCTGTGTGCACCAGCTGGCTTACATTGCTGCCTCCTTCTGTGAATAATTCAGCTGGTTTCTTATTTTTTTTTCCCTTCAGTTTATCATTCTGTAGTTCAGCCAGGCTCTCTGAATCATTCATCTGATTCTTTGTGATCATGTCAGATGACTTATGTGCGCCCAATATCTTAGTGAAGTCTGATTTCTTAGTAAAATTATATTGTATTATGTTATTTATGTAGTTTTAACATGAGTACTGATGACGTTTGGGTTTTGGCTTTTTTTTTTTTTTTTAATATGTCAGTGTTTTATTTTAAGAAGTCAAAGTGTCTGCATTCATCATAAAATTCTGCCCAGTAACCACCCCACCTCACCCCAGTTATTTCAAGATTTACTGTAAATCTTTTATTTTAAAACATGATTTCCAGTGCATGTGAGGGCATGGTAATGACATGTCAGGAAACTGTCAAATCTGAAACTGAGACCTAGAAATCCATTGAAAAAGTTTCACAGTTTACAAATTGAAATAACTTGTGTATGGAGATTAAAGACCTTCTCATTGTATGTTTTTAACATACTTGGTGAATTTTGAGTGTTATGCTTCTGTTTGAGTGTTTTGGGGTTTGCTGGTGGGTTTTTAAATTATTCTCATGGTCTCAGAAATGAGTTGGATATTCCCTTTGGTCATTTGCAACTTCTTTTGTTGTCTTTTGTGGAAGCAGACAGTACATTCCCTATGGGCCACAGAATTCTCATTCCTTGCTCCCCATGTGTGCAGCTTTCCTCAGCCTGTTAAAGAGAATGGCAACATTACTGATCTCCATCATGATGAGAGCTGGGAATGGTGCCTGGTGTGGTAGGTGTTGTTCACCCACAGGTGTACATATAGCTGGTACCTGTCACTCTGTGTTCTGCAGGGAGCTCCAACAGCATAGAACAGAAGTGGTAGAGTTGGAGCTTTTCCTGTCTCCCTGTGGACCAAGCTTAAGGATTTACTGCAGGAGTGGAAGAGCAATTCATTAATTTGGCTTAACTGAGCCTAGAAACTGCTGCTAAGGCTGCTTTTGTGATCTGGTTATTTAACCTCCTTTTGCGCTGTCAAATGCTGACTCCTGGCAGATGAAGCAAGTAAGTGTTTAAGCCAGGCAGTCCAGAGTTTAAAAGGAGCAGCTCTCTCTTCTCCCTATGTACACACACAGTTCACAAGTGTGGGTTGTATGGAACAGAATAACCTGGAATGCACTGACTTTGCACATCCTCTCTGAACTGCCGGATTCACCCACCTTGACTTTTTCAATAAAATACAAGTAGTGCCTTTGTCCTGCAACTGCTTTGAAACTTCAAGGTGAAAAGGGGGTATATAAATGTGTCAGAATAGAATTTTCATATTCTAATTTCAAATTTTCTAATTCTAAATGTCACTTTGCATTGCTTTGCCAATTGCAAAATTTCTAATGGCTTGATCAAACTAAATTTATTAGTTTTGATAATTCCTTCTATAATTTATTAAGCAATTAATGGTATTGTAAAATACAGTCCCACTGTGTGAGCAGAGTGGAAGACCAAATCTTTTGCTATTAATATATTGGCCAAATTCCTTCCCTTTCTATCATTAAGATACATAGAATTAGCTAGTCAGTGTTTGCCTAGTATCTAGAACTTGATGTTTCAGTGATTCTGTTGTATGTGCAAAGGTTTAATGAAATTCTGTATGTATATAGTTGTATATCTCCATGCTGCTGCTTTTATATCAGACAAGTTTTGTACTTTGATAACGTAAATTCCCTCAAAGGGATGCAAGTCCTGCTGCAAATTAAGAATTACCAGTAACATACATTTTCAGTGAAGTCATGCTAAACTTCTAATACTGCTTCAAAGGCGTCGTGATGCTCTCAGGATGTTTCAAATAGGGTCTTTGAAATAGAATTTCTAATGGCTTAGTCAGATGCATCACCATATGAAATGATCAGATGTCGTTTCCATTTTAAAGAGATTCCTGTAATATGAAAGATTCCAATCAAGATGTTTTCACACTTCACTCAGCTCATCATATGCAGACTAAATTAAGGTATCAGTCGACCTACCAGATGTGGTAGGCACAGACCTACCAGAACCCATATCTCAGGGATGGCAGCAAGTGTTTGCTGCTGTATAGTTTGGAGATCCAAAACTTTCTCTGACTGCAAGTAATGATTTTCGTCTTTTAGTTCCTTTCTTGCCCGTTGATCAGTTTGGCTTTTGCCTGTTTTACACAAGTGTAGTGTCTGGGAGAACATGTACCAGGTAACCATGTATGGAATGGGTACTTGTGGTAGGTTTGGAGGAGTTGTTCTGGTTCCTAAATTTAGGTGGTGTTAAAAGCTTTTGGGTTAAATAAAAATGATTGTGAAATGTCATGGGCAGAATCTTTTGGTGGCACATCTGTTTGTGTGTCCAACTTGAAGATCACAGGTGTGCATATGGAGAAAATATGTCCCAAACTACTTCAGTTTGTTTAGACTGTTTAATTTCTGCCATTGTTCCTTCACCTTCTCCCATCTTTTCCGGTGTTTCTATAGTTTATCTAAAAATATTTGTATTTTGGTGTTTGGTTCATCTTCAGGGACTTTTTAAAAACATAGAATTAGCAATGAATTGATTCTGAATTGATTCTCACCTCCACCAACTTTTCAAATAGTGACAACCTATCCTAGAAACAGAGGGGTATGCTTTGAATACTTTTCCAGATGACATGAGTTATGTTTCAGACTGGCAAGTTGCCTTCCTTTCCAACCCTCCCAGAGCCATCTCTGCAGGCAGAAGCCAATGTTCGTGCACTTGAATTTATCCTGAAGGAGTTGGCAAAGGTTTCTGCAGTCAGGGTGACAGACCTGTGATTGTGACTGTGCTCACCAGTGGCCAAACAGTGCAGTTCTTAAAGGTTTCATCTTGCAGGAGCTGATCCAGCTGATAGGGTTCATCCACGTTTAATGTACAGTCAGCTCATTTGGAAATGTTTCTGCTCCTGACCTCTGCAAACTGGGGACTGGGAGCCATTTCCCTATCTTTAGCAAGTGCCAGGCTCTCACAGGTCCATTCTCAGTTCTAGTTAGTGAATTTAGCATAGAGATTCTGTTAGGTCTAGTGCTAACATGGTGGAATAGAACCATGCTTGGGCAGAATCAGGGTAATAACAACATGACAAGTTCTTGTGTGCACTAATGAAGAATATATCTTATAGATCATTTTAAGAAATGCTAATACTTTCTTCTCTCTCTTGATTAATTTTGTTGTTACCTCTGACATATTTTACCATATATATTTTACAATGCTTCAGATATTTCAAGTAAAGATCTCAGCCCAGTGTCTGGCTTTATGCAGGCTTCCCAGCTGCTTTGCTGGGGTCGAGGAACCTCAGATTGCTTTTGTGTAATCCAGTAACTCAGGAGAAAGTGAGGCTAAATGACAGCAGCTGTGGCCCCAGTGTACCAGATGTGGCAAAGTGGCTCTTTTTGGAAGAAATGAGGGATCACAAAAAGCCCATATGATGGGTGAATCCCCCTGAGGCTCTGGGGGCAAGGGGGGAACAGTTGTCAGGAAAAGCCCCACCCCCAGGCTTTGGAGAAAGGAACAAAGCCCAGCTTGGCTGGGTAGCACAGCTCGACCTGCCACAGCACTGCAGAAAGCAGCAGAGATGCTTTTGGCTTCATCCTTTGCTTAGCCTCATTCAAGGAAAGTCCTTCAAGACAGCATTCCAGCAAAATCTAAGGACTTCCAAGCGCAGCATGTGAAGTACTCTGGTTTAAGTAGGACTCTCTTCAACCCTGCCTTTTGATCAGTGCTTACCTGTGCACTTGGATGGTACCTGGCAGAGGCTGAGATGCACAGAGAGTTGGGGTAAGGATTATGTGGAGCATTTATGAAGCTGTCCAAATTTATGTCTTCACTGAGCATACAGTGCAGCACATTTGGGTAAGGTACAGTTTTGATCCTTAAAGAGTTTGCTGAGCTTTAGTCTTCCAAATTATTTCTGGTTTAAGAAAAACTGTTCTTCTTACTGGTGCTTTTTGTCTATTGGATTTTTTTTTTCTTCCTTACCTGAAAATGATACATCTCTTCTGATATTCTTTTCCTTTTTTCATAAAAAGTGTAGTTTGTCATTCTGACCACCTGTTCCCAGGCAGACAAATTTGCTTGGGCATTTGTGGTGCTTTGTTTTAGTTTGATCTAATTCTCATTTTGATACAGTAATACCATGTTAACATAAAAATTATATTTCTGTGTATTTCTTCTGCTAATTTTTTTTCCCTGCTTAAGAAAAATGGTAATTTCTTTCTTGTGTCCAAATTTTGCATACAATAGTTATATAATGGGTTTTTGAAGAAAAACTGGCAGATTGTAGTTTGAAATACCTGCACTGATTGAAGCACTCCATCATGTGCATTTGTCTTTCTTACTTATTTTGAACAATATCTTTGAACTCCCATTGCATTTTTTGCAAGAGTGTCAATAACTTTAAGTGATGCTTATTCACTTGGATGGAGGTTGGGGATGGCAATAGGAAGTGGCTTTGTGTATTTAAGGAAATGAAGAATATTAAGCAAAAAATTAAACACAGTCCTTATGAATTAAGGAAAGTATTTGAGAATCATTTAAAAATACAGAGTAAGAACTCTTCTGTGTAAAATCTGAGTAAAAGGGGTTCTACTTGGTCAGAGGTAGGCTGAATTCATACATATATGTAATTAATGTCTCTTTTGTTGTTGTTTTTTTCCCTGCATAGTTTGCTTTGTTAAACTCTTTCAGCACTGTGCTTGATGCAAAGATTTAAATGTAGAATTTCCAAACAACTTGTATTTATTTCTTCTTTTCTTTAGGAGACATCACTCAGAAAGGATATGAAAAGAAGAGGGCAAAGCTATTAGCACGGTACATACCACTAATTCAAGGTGAGAAACTGCATGGAAATTACACCTTTGTGCCAAATCTGTGAAAATATAACATGAAAAAGTTCTCAGTAAATAGACTGGATGAATTAAAATAGTGTTTGATATGGCGTCTGACCAGCAGTGGGAAATGGCTGTCACAGAGAAGTGCAGAGCAAGGAAAAAGCCTGAAATATATTTATTTTTTATAGTTTTATATGAAATGGTGAATGCTAACATTTTTTTCAGCAAACCTCAGTTTGACAACTGAGTCCGAGACTTTAACATAACTTTAGAAATGAATAAAATTATTGCTAAAAGCAAATTGGCTGCTTTCATTGGATGAAAGTACTCAGTAGTCCTCACTCTCATGTTTTAATGTGCTGTATTTTGCATTCACCCTGTGTCTCATCTCATTTCCACACCTCCCTCACCCCTTCTGTTTCTTCAAAGTACTGACTTTTTTATTATAAACTACTTCTTCTGAAGCTGGTTATTATCAGACTTCATCATCCACAGCCAAACTAAACCTAAGTGCCCAACTTTTTTCAATTTATTTTGATATTAGGAGACTGAAATCACTCGGGGTTAGGGCTGTTAGGTTGCCACTGAGCTTTGGTGTTCTATAATCCTCCAATTTTCCACAGCTTGACAGATTTTAAGATAAGGAAAAATGAGAAGAAAACCAAGGTGAGTGGAAACAATAGTGAGACACTGTAAACTGAGTGTTGAACAGTCAGAATGTAATCTGGTGTTTCATTGTGGGCGTTCTTAGCAAAGTTTCCTTTCTTGTGGTTTTGTTTTTTATTTGGGTTTGGGTTTTTTTTAAAAATAAATGTAGGTTTTTTCTTAGCAAATTTGTAATCACTGTAGGCCAAGCAGAACAAAACTCATCTCTTTAAAGTGAGCTGTTCCTTGCAAAGAAGCAGTTTGGATTTTTAGGATGACTTTGACAGTCAGCAGCAAGCTGTAGCCTCACTTAACACAGCTTCTCCTCCTTACACCATTTTTCTGGAAAGAACTGTCTCAGTTTTCTGTTCAAATACCCTGTCCTCTAACTCAGCTTAGTTAAAGATTCTGAGACCAGGTGAGGTATGGATTTTGACTCAGGATTTACAATTGACAGAATACTCTGTCAATGCCCTTTGTCTCCTAGAAAGTCGTGTCTGTGGATTTCTGTCTCTTGTTTAGTCTCTGATAACCTTTGATTTACTCTGCCTTCACTCCTTTCTATTGACAGTGGGGGTTTTACTTTATATTTTTTTCCTTCTCAGCTCTCAAAAGGCTGTTTGCACAAATATTCAAGTACTGAGCTCTCAAGCATAGCTTAGACAGCTCCAGTACTTTGTCTGCCATATTCTTTAAAGTAGGTTTAGATTTTCAGCTGCTTGAAGATTTTTCTCCTTGTTCAGCTGTATTTTCCGTAATCGCCTTAAGCAGTAGTTGAATGAGTCAGCGAGTACTTGCTTGATACCACATTTTCTAAGAAATACCAGATTACCTGATCTTTTTTTACCACTTCTGCCTAGTTTAGCATTAAGCTGACAGGAATCTAGCTTTAATATGCTAAAAAAATGAATAGACTGTCTACCTCTGAGCACAAAGAATGATGCTCTGGCAAAAAGATAAAATTTGCTTAAAACGTGAAGCTAACTGCCTGTTTCAGTTTTCTGAGATATGTTCCATTAACCCAGTTCTAACTGGAAATGTGTTTAATTGACACAGCTTCAGCATGACTCAGAATAGTGTGAGTCCCAAAGGCTTTGAGCCTGCAGAAATTATTTTATCATTAACATTTTAATTGAAGCATTTCTGATACAATTCATAAGCTTCAGTATCCATCAAGTTTTTGCTGACTGATTAATAAATGTCAGCATTTTGCATTTATTGAGTTCTTGCTCTATGATTTGATGTCCCCAGGACCACTAAATCATGTCTTTCTTACAGTTTTATGTCTTAAACGTGTACTTGCATGCTCACAGTTTGAGTTCTTGAAGTTTAACTTTCCCTGTTACACCTCATCAGCTGCCACCTACAAATTAGTCATGTGCAAACTCCTACTCTCTCGATACCATGTAAAATGGATTGGGCTGTGTTCTGCTGCACTCACCTGTGGGGAGCCAAATCCTTACCCAGACAGTGTTAACCCCACAGAGGGCTTGGTGAACAGAAAAAGACAGATGTGACTGCAGAGCACATTTTCAATTAATAGGAAAATTAAGCAGAGCACCTTGTGATTCAAGAGTCTCATTCCTGTAGATTGTTTTGTATTATAAAATTCTAAATCTGCAGTGATGAAGAGTTAGTGGAAATGTAAAGATTTTGCTTAGGAGCTGTAAAAGTGTGTAGTTATATGGAAATAATAACTAGAATGAGTTCTTTTTCACCAAGTGTACTGTGCAAAATCAAAAACAAGTGTTGAGTAATAGCAAGCATTAAACAGTAATTAATTATTTTAATGAAGTAAAATTTAACAGTAATTGGCTTCCTCAGTCAACCTCTGCATGCAAATTACAGATAAAACTCTGAGGAAATAATTAATTATATCTGTAGGCAATCTGGCATGCTGCATGGTGAAGATTCTGAGTGATGGATAACATCAGATACATGGCAGAGGGTGATTTTGAATGAGGGTAGAACTGGGCTGTAAAAACATTCAGAAATAGCACAGTAAATTAAGCAGCATTTACAGTGCGTATCTTGTCCTGATGGGCAGGTGATGGTCTTAAGCTTCCTTTCTAACACATCAGGTAAAACTTCTGCCTTCTGATGGTTGCTTCCTGATTATCCTGATTTCTTACTAATCTTTTTACAGTGTTACTGGTTATTTTCAAGTTACCTAAATGAGGTTGCAATTGCTGCTAGTGTCCTGGTGCTGCTTTACAGAGCAGTCCCTGGAAATAATTTCACTGGATTTACTTAGTGCTAGGTGAACACCTTGGTGAGTGACTTCATTTCTCCTCTGGTGTCAGAGTGATTCCACTCTAAAATTATTTTTTTTTATTATTTTCATTCTCTTTTCTTCCTTAGCACTTCTGGTCCAGAAAAATTGAAATGTTGCTGATTTTCAAATTTTCATTTTAAGGGAAAATGATGATGGAACCTCCTGTAATTTTGGTTGAGGCTGGCATGTCCCATGCTTCTAATTTTCTCAGTTTTCATGGTTTTATGTCTCTAGAAAATGTTTCTGCTGCTACCAGGAATACATAGGCATTCTATTCCTGGCTGGACCAGGTGATCTTCAAGGTCCCTCCAGCCTTGCTCTGTGATTGTGTTACAGCTGTGATTTTTGTTTTTACGTCATTGTGGGTAAGAAGTACCCACAAATCAGCCTCTCATTCAGTTGGAGTGGGATGAGTTTTACAAAGCCCTATAGCACTTAGTACCTGTAGCTCCATTTTTAAGGAATGTGCAACTTACTCTGGTGTTTTGGAGTCTACAAAAGCTTTATAATTGTGTATAATTTAAAGGAAAAACATATAAGTACCTTTCTTGGTGCTATGGAGTTAAAATTCCTACTTTATACTATGGGTATAATGGCTATGATCAAAGGATGTCCAAAGTTTAATTAGCTATTTTGGTTGGATCTTGGTGTACTTGGTTTAAATGAGGTATGTGAAAATGTAATGTGTTGACATGGGCTAGTTGAAAAAGCAGTTTATATCTTCATTGCTCACAGTTTCTCAAAATATCAAGAGGTTGCTATTCCTGTGCCTTTTCAATTCAGTGCACATCCTTTTACATTAGGAGTGCTGGGCTGCTTGTGAAGCACCTCCTGTTGCTTAAAATGGACTATTATTTTGAGAAATT
Source organism: Catharus ustulatus (assembly GCF_009819885.2). Classification (NCBI taxonomy): domain Eukaryota; kingdom Metazoa; phylum Chordata; class Aves; order Passeriformes; family Turdidae; genus Catharus; species Catharus ustulatus. The sequence continues at coordinate 5,395,155 of NC_046227.1, read as the reverse complement.
AAAGTTCTAGCTAATGCCATGTAGGTGTTCTGCTTACCAGTCTGTCATGGTGTCTAAATAAGTGTGTCTCTTGCTTGTGGGTATTTTCATTGAGATGGTTTAGTCAGTGTTTGAATTCTCTGAATTAGATCCAAATCCTGGCTTATACTTGGTTTCATTGATTTTATAACAAATGCCTTCTATGCTTTTGTATTCTTTGCTGCTGTTCCATGCTTCCTTGAATGGAAAGTGTTAATGCCCTTAAAATTATTTCATAGGCTGGAATTTACTTCCTTGAGTAGAGGAAAATGTTACAGAATCATGGAAGATTGTCAAACATAATGCATGTGTATGATGCCTTTTGTTATCATTATTATTTCTAATCTCTTTAATTTCTAAATACCTTATTCTGGGTAATAAATTACATTGGTTAACCTTTGTTAAGTCCCTGTAATCTGGAAGGTGTGAACGCTTAATTTTGGATCTTGACAAGATCTAAGACCAAAAAAGTGTGTACAGCAGGTCATATGTTCTGAGATGGGATATGACAGGATGATAACACTGGATGCTCAGTAACTGTCCCACAGCCAGACCTCCAGTTTTTGGATTTTCTGCTTGTCCTTTCTTTTCACACTTTGAACCTGGCTGCTGTCATTTGTTCCTTTCTTATTTACAGACCCAGTTCAATAGCTGCAGAAAGATTTGGTAATGTACAAAGAGTCTGGAGTTTCCTCTTTAGCCTCCCACTTCCCCTCTCCTCTCTACAGAGCTCTTTAATACATTATGGTTTGAAAATTTGATCTCTAGCTACCCTGATGTCTTTAGCTGCATTTCCTCCCTAGTGATGCCAGCAGAGAATCTTCCTGGGAACTCTTCACTCCTCTTACAGTAAAATCATTTTTGCTTGTGTAAATAAAAATTGCTTGAAATGCCAGTATTAGTCTTGGTTCTCCAGTGCTTGTGAATGAACTAATATAGGAATAAATCAAATATTCATTTTAATTTCATCCTGTAGAAGCAAATTGTTTAGTTAGCTGGAACAAGCAGCCTCTTCAAGGTGACTTCATTCTTGCTAGCTTTGGACAAGTTAGAAATGGAGAAAATGCAGTGATAGTGGATCAAGTGCCTTTAGTATATGTCTTTTCTGTAAAGGTGTTGGTGTGAGTGGGGAGGCAGCCTAATTACCCATCTGCTTTTGCTGAAGGCTAAGGTAGTGATTTGCATAGTAGGAGAATAAATGAACACGCTCACCCAGCTTGTGGAACGGCATTTTACTGGCACATAGTTGTGGAGCCTAAGAGTCAGATGTGCTAACTAAAATCTTAACTATTTTTACCAAAAAGTGGCATTTTTCAGATTCGTTGTTGGTATTTTTGTGCTATGATATGAAACCTGCTTTGAGAAAGCAAGAAGGGAAACTTAATCTGAAGAAAGTGAGTTGTTGTTTCTTAACAGTGCCAAGGATTTCATGCCTCATCCTAATTTAAAAGGAGCGTCTGAGATTCACTGATAGATACTTCATCACAATAACTCTGATTCACAAAAATCTGATCTTAGTCTGGAGAGGAGGAGAGTATTCTGGATTTGGAGTTGGTCATGCGCTCCTGTTGTCGTGTGGTCACTTTTTCCCCGCTCCTCCTGCTCCCAGTATTGGTGTGGCCAAACAGCAGTGCTCAGGTTGCACATGACTCAGGACATCTCACATGCAGGTTGTCATCTGCTGATGGATTATACCAGTCAGCTCATTTTCCAGATTATTTTCCTCCCACAGGGGATCACAAAGTGGAAAAGGGGCTCTTACAAGTCTTTATTCAAGGCTCTGTAGTTACTACAAGAGTACAAATGGGAAGAGTAAGGAATTGGGAAGACCACGAATCTTGTTTTTCTGCTTACAACTAATAGCCCTCCTGGAGGAAAAGAAATGGCACACCAAAAAGAAGTTCTGATTTTCTTTTGCTGTCTTTGTCACCTAAGGTCTCTTTTGACAAGATCACACAAAATTGATGTAGATATTCTGAAAATTTCTTAGGTAGTCTTATTTGAGGGAGCCTCCCAGCCCAGCTCCCTGTTGTCTTTTGTAACATCATAGTTACTGTGTTATCCCTTTGCCTTGGCTATTTGCTTGGCTCAGGATTAAGGAGATGACTTGCCTCCATCTTCTTAACTAAAGCTAAAGTTGTTGTTTATTGTTTCCAGATCAACAAATCCCCCTGGACTGGTGACCTGTGGTTATGAAAAACTTGTGTCCAAGTGAAATGTGGAATAGAATTCTGCAGTGTTTTCACTGCTCTGACTATCAGATCTGTTGAATCCATTCAGTTGGCAGGCTTCATTTGTTTTTCTCTTACAAACAGAATTCTGCTTAAGTGTTTCAAGGAGAATTAGGTCTGTATATTGGTAAACACACATTCCATCCTGCTCCATTAGGGGTTTCTTTGCTGGGCTGTCTCCATTTATCTTATTGGCAATTGCAGTTGATGTTAGATATTCTATCATCTGCTTTATAAACCTTATTTTTGGAAAACAGGAAAAATTATGTGAGAATGTGTTTGTTCCTTGTTACAGATTGGAAAAGAGAGGAGCATATCTCTGGAGTTGGATTAATTTCTTAAAACTTAGATCTGTGTGAATTGTTAAATGTTCCTTCATTTTTTTATCATTTAGCCTCACTTTTTCTCACAGACTCCTCCCTGAACCCATATTCAGCTCAAAGTTGCCTCTTCAACATCTAGAGGTGTTCACTGTTAGCTGCAAAGGGGATGGGAAAGGGGTTATGGAGAGCATTCATCCAAAGGTCTTAACAGATACCCAAGAAAGCTGGTATACAGTAATTTATTTTGTCATGAAGATGATAAAACACTTTCCCTGAGGATATGATATTTAAATAGGGTATTTGAAAGTTCTTTTCCATCAGTTGAGGTAGAAATGGGATACCAAATCCAATTACACTGCTAATGTAAAGACTATATCTTACTGAAAGACCTTCATAAAAATGTCTTATAATTCCTAGATTTGTTAGTAATTGCAAATTTCTTTCCTGATATTCACTTTGGAACAAAGGGAACAGCAACCCCATCAGAGAGAAAGGAACCTTTTCTTACTTTTAAAGTAAGATCTTTCCTTGCAAAGGAACTGACCCAGATTCCTCTGGAATGATGTCTTCAGTTCAATGAGAGCTGCTTTTGGTAAATATTTGCATTTTGAAAACAGTGATTTTCAAAATACTTTGCTTCCAAAAGGTGAAGCAGAAGCTCTTCAAGGGAAGGAAGGAGTGGAATGAAAGATATATTCAGCCCTGTGTGGTATAAGGGCTGAGTAAACACAGTGAACTTGATGCAACAGGTCTTACATGGCTGAGGAAAGTTTACTTTAAAAAACAGCACTAAGCTAAATTTATGTTAGGATTGTGCAGAAAACCTGCATTGTAATTTTTACATTACATTTTAAAGTGTGGAAGTGTAATAAAATTGCAAATGGAAGTTCCTAGTCCAAATTTATATAGTCCTTGAATGGATCAAGAGCCAGCAGGGAGTCTCCTCGTTTTGGGGCTCAGGAAGTGATAGTGGATATTTAATGTTTGCTGTCCACCCCTTTGATTTTTTTTATTCCTGTTGTGCTGCAGCTGAAAATTGTGATTCATTTTCCTGAATATTAGCCAGCCTAAATGTAAGCAACTGCTCTGGGTTAACTAGAGCCCTGTTCTAATAAGGTGCAGAGCAAACAGCTGGAGAATGGTTCAGTTCCTCTTATTGTTGTTACCTTGTGTGAGGCTGGGAAGGTCTGTCATCATTTCAGGAGTACATGAAACACCCAGACAACCTGGATTACAGCAGGAGCTGTTACACAACTGAAGCTGACAGTAATTCTGTGTTTATATCTGCTAAGGTTTTATTAGAGAATTGCAGCATTTTTGTAAAATGTGAATCTTGTGAATTGCTCTGTTAAATGGATGTAAATTAAATTGAGATGATGAGCCCTTTTTAAAGGTACTGTCTTGCATCAGTTGAACTTGGAAGTGTCAAGGGTAGTGAAACAACATAAACGTGGGGTGCATCTATCATATTTGCAAAGCTTAGTTTGTACTAAAATAAACTGTGTTTCAGGTGTGGATCCATCCCTGCAAGCAGAGAACAGAGTCCCAGGCTCTTCCCAAGCCACTGCTGGGGTATCCAAACAGCAGAAATCCCGATCCACCAACTCGAGGGACGAGCGCTTCCGATCAGGTAAGGGATGGAGATACAGCTGAGGCATCGTGTGTCCTAAGAGGAAAAGTATACCTGGAAAATGGTACCTGCACCTACACACAAAACCAGAAGTACTTTGGAGGAGGGGAAGAGATAATAAATGTCTTTCAGTTATCTTTTTGTTTTGATACTCGAGTGGTTTTGTTGGAATCCGACCTGGAGGAAATGCAAGAAGGGAAAGAGGTTGTAGACCTGTCTTCTGATGTGTTTCTTGTTGAGAATTTTACCATGCTCTACAGTTTTTTCATATTTGCTGAGAAAACAAAATTGGATTGCCAGTCTGTAGAACAGGTACTTAAAAACTTTGAAGACTACAGTGTGTGAATTTGAAGGGATTCTTTTTGCTTGCTTGTTTCGGTTATTTTGTTAAAGCAAGGTTATATATTTATTGTAGCATTCTTTCAAATATTTCCTGGTTTAAAGCAAGTGCACAAAAAAGGGAAATGTCACAATGGATATTCTACTCCATTTTAAATGGACACCACAGTGACAAACCTGTTTTGGAAAATTGTGTGAAAATATTGATATCCTCATTGCATCCTGTTCCCATTGTTACTTTTCAGGAGGTTGAAGTGCACCATTTCCCTGTGAAATTCCTTGTCACAATAGTGAGGAAAAACAGGTGTTTGGAAGCTCTTCTCTCCTAAATACTCTTGGACTTCTAGCTGGATATTTTTGTTTGTTGTCCAGGGTAATTCCAGGTCTTAGGTTTGGGGATGAGAAGTGCAAGTGATGGCATGCACTGCACATCCTTAACAGGAGGCTGCTCTTGGGTCACCTTGTCTTGCCTCTGCCTGGGCAGAGTGCTTATTGCATCCTGTTAGCCCTGCTGATATGTAAAACCTTGTTCCAGACTTGGAGCAGATGTGCCTTGTACAGTCCTTAGGGCTAATTGAATGATGAGTGAGACTTCTTAAATATTCTGTGGGTATATACAGACTCCTGGGAAAGATGCTTGTATTCAGCTACCCAGAGAAGAAACTTTTGAATGCCGGGGAATATTGCAGTGTCATAATTAGCTGAATGACATGTTTAAAAATATTTTTTAAAAATTAAATTATAGACATACATTACAGAAAATTATATTATCAAAAATAATTAGAGTAATATGTGCCATTGTTAAACTAACAAATAAAAATCTGCAAGAGCAGAACCACAGCAGGAGGTCCTTGGGAGGTAGTCCTTGGTGGGGGCTACCATGTCCTTCTGTGGTTTCCTATCACTGCTCCTCAAACTAAGTTTTCATTAAATATTTCTGCCTAGAACAAGTTCTCAGTTACAACACACATAATCGTATTTCTTTCTCTCATTAGTGATATGTCACAAAGCTTAATGTGCTCAGGTGGTATCAAAGCCAAATAGTGACAGTTTTGTTTGACTTGGTTTAGGTTAAATTAATTTAGGGGTGTGCAAGGAAATGTAGATGTGACTTTCAGATGCCGGTATTTATTCCACTTTTTCCTCTGTAGTTAAAAAATAAATAAATATTCCGTTTCTTCTCTTTTCTTTCTCTCCAGTCTTTATTTCTTTTTCTCCTTTCTTCAAATCGCATCAGTTCCTGTCTTTTTCAGGAGTAGTTGATGAGGGAAAATGCAGCTTTTCCTAGAACAGGATCTCTTTCTGGAACAATTATATGTACTTTAGAACCATCAACATAAATTATTTAAAATAAGCAAGGAAGTGAAACAATTTTGTCTTTTTATGCAACTAGTCTGTCATTTACTCTCTGTAAGCACTTTTTTGAATAGTTTCACAGAAGAGCTGTATATTTAAATCAGCTGTATGTTTTTATCATCCCCAGATACTTGTCTTCAAATAGTAAATATATCCAAAAAATTCCAGCTGTGAATACTATTGATAAATACAAGCCTGCTGTCCAGGCCTCAGCTGGAATAGTGTTGATTTTCTTCTTAACAGCTGGTACAGTACTGTGTTTTGGATTTACAATGAGAATAAAACTCATATTTTATTATTATTGTTGTTCTGAGTCTGTTTTTCTTTTTTTAATTATGATCATCATTATTATTAAGTTTTAATTTACTTCAGATATTATTGTTCATAGCTCAACTCATGGATTTTACCTTTTTCCAGGTCCTCTCCCCATCCCACCTAGACAGTGCTTACTGCTTTACCTGTTGGTATTTTGAAATCCATGAGCAGCAGGTACACTGGTCAGCCTATAAATGTCATTTTTTTTCTTTGACCAAATGTTGAAATTCTTCCTTCTCTGCCTAAGGCAGGGACAAGAATCATAGGCTGATAAACGATCAGGGATTACAAATGGGAAAGCAAAATGCTCTTGTAATGGCTGGACAGTTTAGGAGCTATAAGAGTTTAGGTGGTTTATAGTCCACAAACTATTTTAGTTTTCCTCCTTTATCCTTTTTTTAAGGACACATGAAAAGAAAACAAATGAGAATAGGTACAAAGAACAGGAGAGGAGATTATGTGGTTTACTACAGCAGTAGGAAAATATGTTTATAATAAGTTATTAATGGTTTATGGTTGCTTAATACAGTACAAAAGCTTAGAAATACTTCTTAGAGACTTTTTATTCTGCTTTTGGATGGCAGCATATGGTTCTTTTCCCCTCACTTTGTATATTCTTTGTATTAATGAAATCCTGGGCTTGCTGTTCATCACTTCCAGTGATTACTGTTGAACATTTGTGATCCCTGTTCTCAAAAATGTGACACATTTGGTCTGATTATAAGTGTTTAATTCCCTGAAGAAAACTGAACTCCACAGTTCTTACATGGTGAATCATTTTCACAGTAAATTTTGAAGAATTTAAGTAACAGACAGTGTTAGAGAGCTTCTTTTTGCAATTCCAGTATCCAGTTAAAATTTAATTTATACAAATTTATTAATTTTTGTACCCTAAGTGTTCTGCTTCTTTAAAATTATTTCATTCCTTTTACTTATTTTATTCAAGTGTGTATCATCATGTAGAAAAGCTCTTAAAGCAAAAGTGGAATGGGAACAAAGTGTTCCAGGGAAGTGAAAGCAATTACTTCATTGATTTGGATGAGAGAGGATGTTCCTACTCAGCTGATGTCCAAGGACAAGATATTATAAGAAAGATTTCAAGCCAGGAATAGATTTTAATGAGTATAGAGGGAATGATGAGTTAAATTGGTGCTGTAACATGGAACAGAATAAAAATTCATCCTGACTGTTTCCTGGTTGCATTTTTATCAGTTCATCTAGTCTGTTCCAGGTTTTGGGGTAGGAGTTAGGATTAGAGGAGGAGGTGGTAGTGATTTTGCCCTCTGGAAATGGAATAAAAAGTAGTTCCCATGCTTGCTCCCACAAATCTGTGTGATGTTATGACCTGCCCTGCTCTGCTTTGTAAAAAAACCCCAGCACACCCTTGCCTCCAACTAGGCCTTTCCATTCCCAAAATGCACAACTGTCTAAGAACGCTTTCATTTTTTTATCTGCCACATTATTTAATAATTTAATGTATTTATATGCAGGCTACAAATACTGTGTGTTATTTTGCTCTTTGGAAAACCTTTTCTGGAGAAAAACAATTTATGTTTCCCTGCTTCCTATGAAATGTTAATGTAACAAAAATGTGTTTTAAATTGTATGTAGATGTAGGCATGGTGGAAGTGACTGCATCTCATAGGTACTGTCTCTTTCTTGAAATATTCCAGCTGGTTTTGACTGGAAGCTCTGACAAGGAAATGTGTCCTGCAGAGTGGCCATTTTGGTGCTTTTGCTACTTTTAAGGCTGCAGAAACAACCTTTAATTGATATAGAATCCTGCTTAAACTTTCTGGAATTTGGGGATATAAAAGGTTTGTTTTATTGGTGGACAATTACAGCTAAAACTAAGGATCAGGAGAAACCAAGCCTTGACAAAAAGCCTAGATGTGGGAACGAGGCAGACAGACATAAGAAAAGGGTAATTTTTAATTTATAAAACATCTATTATTAAGTCCTTGGTGTGAAGGATAGCAGCAAAAATCTGACAGGGGGACCAGGACAAAAAAATTATTGTATTAAAGGGTAGAGATTTTACTGCCTTTTCCTTTTTTTTTTCCTTCTTAATATTTTTGTCTCATAACATCATCTTTGAACCTCCCATGTTGGTTGCACAAAAAATTCTTCTTTGAGATAAGCATCTCCTTAGTACATTCCTGAGTCTTGTAGGAACACACAGGTGGGATAGTGTATTTGCATGTATACATATTTTAAATATTGCTCTGAACTGATTATCTGCAGGGAGCTGCAGACTGAGAAGTGACATTATTGCTGTGAGGAACTGGTTGGTCTCTGGAACCATATGCTCAGGGGTTCTTGTGATTTTGTAGAATCCATTTGACCACACTGAAGGGCATGTTCCTTAGGAAGGGCCTTGTACTGAGCATGATCAAAGGGGGTTCAGGGCTAGTAGAAATGGTACTTTTTTTAAAAAACCAAAAAAAAAGGTACTGTAAAATACAGCATTTTACCTGTAGTCATCACCAAGGTAAATCCCTGTAGGTACAGGGATAATTACATTACATTATATATTATATATAAGTTATGTAAGTATATGTCTGTCATACACACTTGCATACCTACAAATAGTTTCATACCTTCACATTTGTCTACCCGTTACATATTTGCATCTTAGCAAAAAAATAGATGAATACTTACTGAAAGAATATGTATTTTCTTTTAAATGGAATGGATAAATTCTGAAAACCTTGTGCAGCAGTTTCCATGTAGAAGAAATGTGTCAGCCCAATGCATAATCATATACCCACTTCTGGGTTCTGTCTATTGACAGGGGTTGCCACACTCAGCAATTGCAATCCTTTTCTTGTGCTCTCTGTCATTAGTCTTGCTGTTACTGTTCATTTTCATATCTCATTGCTGTTTTCAGTAAATTGTTCTCAACCCATTATCTTTGCCTTTTGTGCCTCTAAGTAATTCTCCTCTCCATCCTACCACAGCAGAGGAGGGAGAAGGGGAAGCGAGTGAGCAGTGCCTGTCTTGAAGTGTTTTTAGAGGGAAGACTAAATTGGAGAATGCCATTCCTAAACTGCAACAAGCCCATTGTTATGTTTAAGTGTATTAATGTTTAAGCCCACAATGTCTAAGAGTATACATGTTGTAATGTGCTTTTCATGACTTTGAGTCTTAGGTAGTCAGCCAAAGGAAGTTTTTGGTCTGCCTCATTCCTCAACATCTGTTTATTTCTCGTGAATTTTCTTCCTGCATAAGTTTTAGCTTTTGACCCTATTGGAATGTAGATATCAAAGAGAAAAAGCTGCTGAAAAATCACTGCAATACATTATATTTTGTCTGCTGTGAGGTCTTGATTGAACACTGAATTCCTCTTTATCTCAGTTTTATCTTAAAAATTAGAAAAGTTAAAATACAGCCTTTGAGCTTCTTAGTGTAATTTTTGCTTTCAGAAAAGTGAAAGATCTGTGTGTCTTTCCCCTAGTTCTTCATATAGAATCATAGAATTTTATTAGAGTTGGAAAATAGCTCTAAGATCATTGAGTCCATTAGTCTCTTTTTTTTGTTTTTTATTACTTGCATTGATTTGTGAGAACTTCAAGTATGCCTGTACTTGTAGTTCTTTTCCTTTCCTGGGTTTTGAAGATGAAGAGTCAAATGCTGTTGCAAATTTACAGAATCTGCATTGAAATTCCCCCTCCCCCGCCCAAATGAAAATAACAGATAGTTCAAAACTAACGTACTGGGTACTGTGTAACTGCTGTATTTATTTCAGGGTGGTTTCCAAAATGCTACTCACAGAGCAGCATTTTCAGGCTGGTTTCATGAGGAAAATGTATCAGCTTGCCCCTGCTTATATTCTCCCTTAGCTTTAGAAACCATTGCTTCTGCACTGGATTGGAGCTGGAGGCAGTGGTGCTGATTTAGTCTCCTGATTAACTGAAGTTCTAACCTTTTTGTTTATTTGCTTTCTATATAGATGTCCACACTGAAGCAGTACAAGCAGCACTTGCAAAATACAAAGAGAGGAAGATGCCCATGCCCTCGAAGAGACGCTCTGTCCTGGTGCACTCATCAGTAGAGACATACACCCCTCCAGGTATATGTTGGGTGGGCACAGAGAATTAACAGAGCTGCCCAGAGAAGCTGTCCATCCCTGCAAATGTCTAAAGCCAGGCTGGACAGGGCAGCCTGGGAAAACAGAAGGTGTCCCTGCCCTAAGTTGTTAATAGTTTGCACTAAAGTTCTGTATCGTGGCTGCATTTCCCAATGATCAGGATTTGGTTGGATTTATACTGTGATGTTTTCCCTCGTGTTTTTAAGTGTTTCATCTAGAGATGGTGTAGCTGCTGAAAGTGCACATGAAAGCAGTCATAGAGTGAGCAGGTGCCCTTTATGCATTAAGTATGTTTTCTTACATCATATCTCACTCAGAGGAGATAATCTAGGCAAACATGTCAGAGCTGAAAATACCTCCTTTCCCACTGAAGAAAATTCTTTTAAAAGTTGAAGAAAATACCAGAGCATTAAGTTGCTGCATTAATTGTGGAGCACTCTTCAGATGGTTTCAACTTCAGTGGTGAGCAGATTGAAGCAGTCAGAAAATCATACACTATAATTGTTCAGATTGGTTATGGCAGAATGCCTTCTTTAATTTTTAGGGGGTAAAGGTCATCTTCTGTTGTCTCACAATGAATTTTCTGGGGGTTAAGAAGATCATATAACATATTGTGCTAACAAGCCAAGTGGTTTGAGGCTGATGTCTTGTATACAAAGAGGGATTTCCTAAGATGTTTAATTTTGAGAATGTGCACGTGTCTTTTGTAATGTGACCCAGGAGCAGAAGCACACTGACTTCTGCCGTTCCCTATCATTTGTAGTTCTTAACCCCCTTCTTTAAAAGAAGAGTTCAGGTATGCCATATTCCTGCTTTCTGAGCTCTATTTCTTCTTTCTTTTCTTCGCTTTTAAAGAGAATTCCCACTTAAGTTTGCTAGTCACACATTTAAGTATATTATTTTTGTGGGTTCTCCAATTATTTCATTAGTTAATAAACAGTAATCCTCTGTGTTCTTATATGTGGTTTTTGCCTGGAAGATATGCCAAGTATTTTTATTGAAGTGTCTTTTTTTCTGAGCTACTACTAAAAAGAAGTGGAGATACTATGAAGAGAATGTTAGGTTGTGTGATAAAAGCTGCCCTGCAGAGGAGCACAGGGCATGGCAGGTGGGGAGCACAAATAATTCCTTTCCCAGGAGCCACCAGCCTGTCCCAGACCCGTCTGCACAAGCCCAAAGAGGCACTGGGAACAGCAGCAGGCAGGAAGGCAAGTTCAGGACTCTGAGAGGGGTCACCCTGTCCTGACCTGTCCGTGGAGAGTCTCAGCCCTCCTGGCCAGGCGTGAAGCCCATCAAGACCAGTCAACACTAGAGCAGCTTCTGAACTGGAGGGAGCACAGAGGGGTGAGGGACACACTGTGGGAGGCAGGGCAAGAGTATTTCATAACTGTGTGAGTCTTGTTATGGGATGTTAATGTGAGGAAGTGCAGACAAGCAAAGGGGCAGACTTAGAGGAATGAGTGTGGGGAAAACAGCAGGGTAAGAGGATCATAAAGGGCTGGTGGTGTGTAAATGGAGCACATGCCTGGCCATGTCCCTGAGCCTGCACTCCATGCTGTACATGTGTACATGCTGTGGGATCTGCATGGTTTTTGTGTGTTTGTGCTGCTGGAGTGTCATCTTCTAACATGCCTGTGCAGGTGGTCAGCAAAGAAGCCAAGTGTGCTCACACTGGGATTGAGCAGGGTGCAGTAACACCTTAAATAGCAGGTGCTGAAAGCTGATGTGACCACCAGAGGGATGTGGTCATGACCACAAGCCTGCTGGAGTTCATGAACTGTTTGAACAACACTCTCAGGCACGTGGTGTCATTCATGGGGTGCTCCCTGGAGCCTGGAGTTGGACTCAGTATTCCTCATTAATCTCTTCCAACTCAGGATATTCTGTGAAGAGTCAGGTGCCTCTAGAATTTGTCAAGCTCTTTCTAAGAGAAGGTATTACGAGATCCCCTTATCTCTATAAGAGAATGGGCCACTGGATGAGTTCTGTATCATGTGGAACCAGGACATTCTAAAATATTCTAGGTACTTTCTTCAGCTATATCAAATCATAAAAATAATTGTCTTTTTATAGGCCTGCCTTTATTTGCAAAGTTAGCTCAGCAAGAAGGATCCAAAGTTGAGCATCTAATCCTGAGCCATTCACACACTGCCTTAAGTCCTTGTATTGGCAGGAGTTGATGAAATGAAAACATGCTTTGGTATTAGTTACTTCAAACTTTCTTCAAACTTTATTCCTAACAACTACCATCAGGTACCGGGAAGGAAGCACTGCATTCACTTTCTTTACCCCGAGGATTGTGAGGCACTGGCCCAGAGAAGCTGTGGCTTCCCCATCCCTGGAAGTGTCCAAGGCCAGGTTGGACAGGGCTTGGAGCAGCCTGGGACAGTGGAAAGTGTCCTTGCTTATGGCAGGGGGTGGAACGAGATGAGCTTTAGGGGGTCTCTTCTCACTTAAACCATTCTGTGAATCCGTGGTTCTCAGCACAGTGTTAAATTGAAATCCAGCTCCTGGCTGGCAGTAAAGGAACTACTTTTATCTGTCATCCACCCAGAAATTCTAACGTACTTTTGGTTTTGTCTCATTGAGTATTTGATCCTTCCCACACGGATTTCCTGTGATCAGAACTGGAGCTGAGCCTTCATGTAAGTTTGGCTCAAAGAGGGGTGGCTTCTGTCACTGTCTTGGGTCAGCTCCCAGCCAGGAAGAGCTGGAAGCCAAGCACACAGTATTCTGTCACTGTTCTGTCACCACACACCAGGATTCATGGATTAACCCATGCCACTGACACAGGGCTACTTCTGGGGGGACCTTGCTACTTCATGGTGTATTTATGTTTTGATATTAGAATGCTTTTACCATGGATCCTCCATTTTTGTACACAGTCTTCATTGATCTTGATTCTAGGTGAGGAGTGTGTATTCTCTGAGTGTGTATTTCTTTGAGAAACCTGCTTTTTCTATAGTTTTATTTCCTCCTCTGAAGTGATTATAAATTGCAGACATGGTGGTTTTGGTTTCTTTGGTTTTTTCCAATCCCAGGCTGTTCATAATCCTAGATTGTTCCATATTCCTGAAATATGTTTTTGCTTTCTGCCTAAAAGAATGGGGAGGTTGCAAGCAATATGGGATAAGTTTGGCTTCTCCTCCAGGAGCAAATGAAGTCAGCTGCCAAAAGTTCCAAATGTAGCAGCAGACTGGAAGTATCACATGAGACATGGCCCCAGGAATGGGGATGCACCACAGCTGAATCTTCTCAGAGATCTGGTTTTTGGGTGTTTTCATTCAAAATTGTCCTGTTCGGTGAGGGAGGTCAAATAACAATTATAACTTAATAATTTTAAATTTCAAAATCCATCAAGATAATGCAATTCTTATGAAATGGCTTTTTTGTTTTGTGGCTTTAGACTCCTAAGAGAAATTATTCTGAAGCTATTGGAAATGCACATATTCTTGAAAATCAGAAAATTACAGAGCTGGTAACTGAAATGTATTGCCCAAGATGAGGAGTAGCTTTTTTATGTTGCTTCAAGAAATTTTTATGGAATTGTATCTAGCTGAACAGTTGTATGTAGATGAACAACTATGTGTCCAGAGGATTAAGAAAATAGCCCAAATTAAGGTTACAGAATTCCTGATGTAACTCACCCCAGATTTCCATGTGTGGGACTCTTTAGAGTATAGCAACAGATGCCCTACCTTATATAAAGCATGTAAAAAATCAAGTCACTAAAATTCAGCAATTTCTTTATGAGGGCAAGATTTTTTTCTGCAATAAGACTTTGTTTTTCACTCAAAATCATAAGGGATGTATTTTCTTGATATTTACAATGGCTTTTTTATTTTTTCTTGGATGGATAATAAATAAGGAAGGATTGCATGCCAAAAACAAATGTCTGGAAAGTTGTAAGTAACTGGATGGTAATTAAATTAGGATCCCTTTGTCAGACTTCTAACAACAACAAATATACATACAGAATAAAAAGATGCTTTACTAAGCATTTCTGTGTATTACTCATTAATATCAGTTTATGTGGTTAAAATACATACTTTGTAATTACTCTTTCAGTGAACTTCAGAGCAGCATGCGTTTTTTAGGAATTAATTCTCAAAACAATTTGTCACAAGAATCGGAAAGTGAAGAATTCCCTTTCCCTCAAAATGAGTGAAAAAGGAAAAGAACAGAAACTCATTTTACTCAAAATTAGTAAAGAAAGAAATGAAAGAGGAATCATGGGGTTTATTTATTCAGGTGTGATGAGATAAAACTTACCTGTTCAGAACAGAAATATTTTTTCAGTGGAATAGGGAAGGGATGCTCACTGATCCTCTACTGTAGGTAGAAACCTTTTTTAACTCTAATGTCATTCCAAATGTTGGAGATAACAAACTTTGCTCCAAGTCTGTTGTGGCCCTAATGTGTAGAAGTTGTTGTGTTAACCCAAAAACCAGCAGCGAGAGGGATTTATGTGGGTGAATATCCCATTCCTTTAGCACCACCCCTCACGTGTGCACGTGAGAACGCTGTGTGGAGCACGTGGGGCACGGCCAAACGCCGTGTTCCTGGTGCTGGGTCATTGCCATTCCCACATTACAGGCCTCTCATCATTATTTTGACCACAGACACATCGTCAGCATCAGAAGATGAGGGCTCGTTGCGGCGGCAAGGGCGGATCAGCTCCACTCCGTTCCAGAGCCATTCCAACGTAGAGCCCTGGCTTAACCGGGTCATTCAGGGCTCCTCCACCTCATCCTCTGCATCCTCCACCTCATCTCATCCTGGAGGGAAACCTGCTGCTGCTTCCAATACTGCTCCTGCCACCACTGCTGCCACTGTGCTTGCAGATCTCATGGCACACACGCAGATAGGTCAGTAAACCTGCCGGTGTGGTTGGAATGAAATCAGATTATGAATCCCAAGCAGGGCTAAACACAGCGGTCTTCACCAGGAGATAACCTGTGAATAGCCTTAAAAAGTGCAATTCACAGACCAGGTAGGTATGGGGAATGTGTATTTAACCCAAGCGAGTTGCTCATGAGATCTGAACGTGCATTCTTCTTGGTAAAATGCCTGCTTTACCAAGAATCTATGGTTCAGTTTTAGTGGATTCCAAAGCAGAATTTCAAAGGATTCCTGGTTTTGCTGCATGTTTCCAATCTGCATGTATTTACCCTAAACAATGTCAAATTGTTTCAAACATGATTCACTTGGTTAAGCACCCAAAAGACAGAAAAACACACAGAATCTTTTGGAAAGTTATGTAATCAGAGGTACTGAAAATCAGGGAAATTTTTTGCTGTTTGTACAAAAACCTTTAAAGAAACCTAATTTTTCATATTCCCATTTCCAAGCTTATTAATAAAGAGAAATTTGCAATTTTGTTTGTCCTTGGATGTAAGAAAAAGGGTAATTTAGCACCACTTCCCTTTGAGCCATTCTGGATTTCATGTTATGGATTAATTGAATTTGTGCTTAACTCCTTGAAATTACAAAGTCAGTTATGGCTAATATTTAAAGTTTAACTGGGATTGATGAAATTCTTAATATAGCTGCAAAAACTTGCAAGATGCACAAAGTGTAGCACAGATACATTATGTCTTGTTATGTCTCATGACCCAGACAAGATAGACCTGTCTGTCAGGACTGTTTAATCAACAACATTGTATGCAGAATCAACCTTTCTATGAGTTCAGGGTCCAGCATTTAAGCAGCTGAATGTTGGGCTGTATGCAGGCATTAATAGGAAGTAATTATAGTATCTAGAAGGAAGGAAGCTCAGGGATCATAAAGAGCTGATCTATTAAAAATATTTCTAAAGAGGAAATTTCCAGTGCCTTTCACAAAAAAAAAAAAAAACTAGATGCATTTTCACATAAGAATGGTCTCCCTCATTTCTGCAATGCTTGCCATGTTCTATCACTTTTCATTCCTAGCTTGGTAACATTCATGCATGGCCAATATCAGTTCATTTTTCCTGTTTGCATGTACTTCTAGCTCACAAGAGTATGAAAACTTACTCAATTCTTACACTGCAAATGTATGATTCTTGGTAAATACTCCCATACTTTCTAAAAGGGGGTTTGATTTGTCATAGAGCATAGAAGAGTTTATTTATTTTTTCAGTGTGCTGATATCAGCAATCTGAAAGGCATCTTGCATATCTTAATTGTCATGCCCTACTGAAATATTCTATGTTTTGGTTATGTACTGAATAGTTAGTCACAGTTTTGAGATGCTGGAGAATTTAAATTTAGCAGCTTGTTCCCTTGCAGTTCCTCTTCTCCAGCATGCATTTTTAATCGTGAGCTTGAACTAAGTTCCAGGGCAGTAAACTGCAGTGTTGGAAATGCAAGCTTACAGTATTTAATGGAGTCAGATAGGAATGTGCATTATTTTAAGATGTTTGTCTTTCACTTAATAGCAGCAAGGACAACCCTTCATGCTGGGAGGCTTTTCTTTCTTTTGTGTTTTTTAATAAATAAGGCTGGTGGTGTGTTTCAGTTTTTTTCAAGATCACCGTATCAACTGTGGAGTATTTCCCACCTTAACTCTTAGAGCAGCTGGAAATGCAGATTATGGTGGCTTTTAATTCTCTATCATATCCCATTTGTTCTTTCTTTGGACACTGCCCTCTTGCATTTATCTCTGCCTTGTCATCACTAATGGAAAGGTCCTTCAGTCTGAATCCAATTAACTTTTCTTCCTGAAGTCACAAGTCTGCTCACACTTTATTTTTTTAATTCCTCGCCACTTCTCTTACCCTGCTGTGCCATGGTATATCTGGATTATACAGACTAATAGCATGGGGTCTCATGGGCATTTATTAATGAAATGCTCAAATGATTAATTAAGCTAATGTGGTTTTTATCTGAGCATAAATCCTGAAAACAGAACCTATCCTTCTCCATACATAGTGAGACACTACTGGTCTCTACAGCACTTGTCAGGTGGGAAGTGGGAAGGAACTAGGTACACCTATCTCTGTGGCCAAGTTGTATGCTGCAGGAAGCCTATGGTTTGGGACTTTGGGAAAGTCAAGGGGAAAAAAAACAACCAAAAATCAACTTCAGAAATATGTAGAACAGAGTGAGAGCATATAAATGAGGTATACTCAGGCTCTCTGTGCATCCTGTGCAATGGTTATACAGGTCAGATTTACACAGTTGTTATCTTTGTGGTAATTGATTCCAGGGCATTTTTCTTGAGAGATGAACTAACACTTTCTCCTTCATGCACCTCACCCACATGAAAGGAATTTAGTCTCTGCAATGCAGACATTGCAGAGAGGTCTATTGGAAAGGATGGGAATGGATTTAAATTTTTCTTCTGGTGATCTCTCTGAAACCGCTTAGAGCTGGACTTGTGGCTTGTGTGTCAGCTCTGGAAATGTGGGACCAGTGCAGTAAGCATTTGGGGCTGATCTTGGGGCTGATCACTGTTTCAGACTGGGGTATAATGTGTGTATTTCAGAGTACTGCCCAGATTTCCCTCTGCCTGGAGCTTTTCTGGCAGGATTTGTGACATGCTGAGGTCCTCCAAAGGCTATGTCTATAGAGGCAGCTCCAGCCCTGGGCAGCAGGGTTTTCTCCAACTGTTCCCTGCTGCATTCCTATTTTTGCTCATCAGGATTCTGAATATTTCAGTCCTCCTATTCTTGTTGTCCATTGTTCAGACACTTCTCAAAAAATACTGCCATTTTCTAACCCATTCCATTGAAAACCATTCTATAACCTCGGTTACAGTTTTGGAGTGATGATAGAAACTTCTTACAGGGGCAGCTAGTGATAGACAAGGGGAAAAGGTTTTAAATTTGAAAAAAAAGAGACTCAAATTAAGAAGAAATTCTTCCCTGTGGGAGTGAGGAGACCCTGGCACAGGTTGCCCAGAGAAGCTCTGGCTGCTCCATCCTTGGAAGTGTTCAAGGCCAGGTTCGATGGGGCTTGGAGCAGCCTGGTCTGGTGGAAGGTGTCCTTGTCCATGGCAAGAGGTGGGAGCAAGATGAGCTTTGAGGTCCCTTCCAACCCAAACCATTCTGTGATTCTGTGATATTCCCTAAGCATTGCTGTACAGCCAGGAAATGGGGCACAGCTCCCAGCAGGCTCATGCCTCCGGATTGTAAGGAGGTTCTCAAGCCCCTTTGAGGATTTGTGAAATAGCCTCATGTAAGAAGCAATTTTGATGATGCTGATTCTTAAGGTACCTGATGAGCTCCTCTATGTGTCTTGCATTTCTTCAGAGAACCACTCTGCCCCCCCTGACGTGACCACTGGCCTGGTGGAATACCTGCACCACGAGCGCCCGCAGGTCGCGTCCGTGCGAGGAGTGCCCAGAGGCTACAGCAGCAGCATTCTGGAAACTGCAGATGGTGATTGCATTCTAGACCTCCTGCCTTTCCATCTGTGTCCCCTTGTGTATAAATCTTCATATGCATCTTTATATTGCCTCAGAACTTTAAATTTTGATACGTATAAAAACATGCATTTACATTTAATTTAACATACACAAATGAAAATCAGCATTTAACATGTTTTGTGTTGTGATTATTTTTACAAGCATGTAAAATATTGAAAGATTCACTTATTTTTTCCAAGCATACTGGTGGTTTCAGAATGGAATGAATGTTAAGGTGTAGTAAATAACTAGATTCCTGGAGAAAAGGACATTCTTCATGTTTTAGTTGAAATCTCATGAAGGGGTCAGTCACTTGAAAAGCTAAAATAAAGTGTGAGAAGGTGTCTGCATCAGCCAGGTACCCAGGGAACAGCATTGTTTGAAAGCAAATAAATCCATGGTGGAAACTCTTACTAATTAAAGCTGTTTTCTTCAAAACAAGATACTTGTCCTGAATGACTTTTCCACCTGAAAGTTGTGTGTTTTAATGTATTTTGGATTAATATATGATAAATAATAAGTCTTTTCCATTTGGCAGGTGTCCCAGTGAACAGCAGAGTGTCCTCTAAAATCCAGCAGCTGCTAAATACCTTGAAAAGACCGAAACGCCCACCTTTGAAGGAGTTTTTTGTGGATGACTTTGAAGAACTACTAGAAGGTTAATTTTCTTTCAGATACATTTTTTACTTCTTGTGTAAGTGGTTCATGACAGAAATGATAGTTAGCAAGTGTTGGTTTCTTTTCTCAATAAAAAACTAGTCATGTTAAAATTAATGCAGTTGAGTGAGAAAGGGCATATGTTACTACAAGTGGGAGATAATCTTTAACTGAACCCTCCTACTCAGTGTGACATTTCTGAGCAGCTTCCACTAGAGTTCCCCTACTATTGGTTTGATACTAGTAAGATACAAGTTTTTGTGATTCTAGGCTTTTGCTGAAGTTTCTCCAGATAAACTTCCATTGAGGTGCATGTAATTGTGGAAAGCAACACTTGGAACCATTCCTTTTGCTGGTTGTCTACATTGTTTGCTAACTTCAACCAGGACTTTGCTAACTAAGATCAAGATACTTCACTTTGTGGAGCAGCTTAGAGCAGGATTTTAACAGAAGGCCTTTTTTTAAAAATACATTGTTAGACAGGCATAGTGTCATTTTCCATCATCTGTTGAGAATTCAGTGCAGCAAAAATCAGTGTCCAGACGTCACTGAAGCCATTGTTTCTGATAACCCTTCTTGACTTGATGGAGGCTTGCATTAAAATAGATGTGGAGAACAAGCAACAAAAAACTGCAGCTTTCCAAAGTAGAAAGAAGTGGCCTAAAGGTTCCAATTCTGATCTTTTGATAATGTGGAATCACAGCTCTGAAGCGATGGTTGCTGTTTTTTGGGAAGCCAGCAGATGATTAGCACAGCATCATCATATAGCAGAGGAGAAGTAGTGATAGCAGTGAGGAAGAGGTGAATGGTTCATAGAATAGTCTGTGAAGTGTAAGTTACATGTTTTGTACAGATTGACATTTCCCTTTTACTGTGCTCTGGTTTTAGTGCAACAGCCTGACCCAAACCAACCAAAGCCTGAAGGAAATCAAGTGAATGTACTTAAAGGGGAGCCCCTGGGGGTTGTGACCAATTGGCCTCCCTCACTGCTGGCTGCCCTGCAGCGCTGGGGAACCACCCAGTCCAAAGCCCCTTGTCTGACAGCATTGGATACCACTGGGAAAGCCATTTATACCCTCACCTATGGTATGTGTTGGAGCCAGCTGGGAGGAGGAATTAGGTGTTCATCATGAAACAACAGTTTGCCTTACTTCAGAAGGACTGCCTGTGCTTGTAACACATGGCTGGAGAGTGCTGTAGGAATGTAAATTATTCATTCATTGTATATGAGAAACGTTTTTAAAGAAGGAAGAGAAAATGTTTATTGCAAAGCATATTGATTCTTTCCAAGTGGCTATTTGTAAATCTCTTAGAACTGTGTGGGTTTTTTCATAAAAGAACACTAAAAATAGCCCAGTGTAAACTGGGAGGTGGAAACAGATGACTAATAATGCACTCTTCAGATTCTCAGAGGAGACATTCCATTTTAACATCTCCTTGCACAGCCTTATAAAGAAGACTTTATACCTCAGGAGCATAATCAGGATGTTAATGGTGGGAAGTGAAACTTGCCTGTATTACTGAACTAGAGATATTATAGTAAATTGCATTTTTGGGGAAAATAACTCTGTCCTGCAGGATAGCTCGCTGCAGCATTTCATTGTATAATGTATTAGAATGTTAAACTTCATTGTTTGCATTCTCACTGATGAAGGATGCAGGAAATATAGCTGAGCAGCTGCAGTAATTTACTCTGCAGTGGAGCTTTGAGTGGTGTTTAGAATATCATGTTTAGTTTTACATTTAAAATAAAAAAAAAAAGAAAAAGGTAAACTAAAAAGAAGCCAAGTACTAAATTGTACTTGGACTTGGCCAACTGTTCTCATAGAGTCATGCTTATTAGTACATGTGTGAGCGACCAAGTGTTAAAATTTTAGTTTCTACTTCTTAATTTCTTCTTTTATTCTTTAGGCAAGCTATGGAGTCGAAGCCTGAAGTTAGCCTATACCCTGCTAAACAAGTTAACCACTAAGAATGAACCCCTGCTGAAGCCTGGAGACCGGGTAGGCTCTGTTGGAAGTGGTCCCTGTGGATGAAATAGTGAGGAACAGCTTTAGCTGAAGAAAATTTTGTAAAAAAAATAAAATACTGTAATAATATATTGTGAAGTAATCATTGCTGTGACTTATACATTGTTTCAATACTTAGTATTTCTCTGCCTGGTTATCTATGAACCTGGACATTGTTGTGAAAGTTTTGTTCCACAAATTCAAAAGCAGTCCCCCCCCACCTCTGCCAAATGACAAAAAAAATCTATTTCCTTATTTTACTGTATTTTTGTAGGTAGCTCTCGTATTTCCTAATAGTGATCCAGTTATGTTTATGGTGGCATTTTATGGATGTCTCCTGGCAGAACTTATTCCTGTCCCAATAGAAGTTCCACTGACAAGAAAGGTAAGCAGATACATTCAACATTTTTATGGTTTGATAAATAAATGAAGTGTTTGTCTGTGTGTGTCTTAAGTCCTGCAACCCCTTACATGGGGTCCTTCAGAGCCTGCTGTTTAGAAAACATCAGGGGGACTGTTCAGTGTACATTCTGTGCTTGGATTTGTATTCAATATTTGGTTAAGGAAAGGGGGAAATAATACTAAGCTAGTGATTTAAGTATTTTAGGTTATGTAATTGTAGAAATTATTTTAATTCATTATTTTCAAAAAAATGTGTGGAAGTATTTCTGTGAGTGTATCAGAGAAAGGTTGTCTTTTCAGCTCTCATGCTGAGTAATGAGGCAGGCAGAGACACACCACAGTTACTGGAAATACAGGTATAATCCTATACACCTGGAGATTGTTAGGAAAGAGCCAAAAAGCTACAGGCTCTGCTGCTCAGTGTGTCAGGACTCAGAAACAGCATCAAACCAATTTTCTGTTCCAGCAGAATTTATTAACATCCCTGTTGGTTGAGGAGGGATATACAGCCATTGCTTCTGACACTGCTTTCCTTCCTAGATCTGCTGCAAGTCTTAGCTGACATTAACGAAACTAAATTTTCTCAGTCATTTAACGGTCTTAGGGATAGACTTTTGTTTTTCCTGTGATATAAATAGGCCTAATGTTTTCTAAACATTAAGAAGTTACAACAAACTTTCTAAAAGCCTTGTTATTTGTAATTTTGCTATTTCTTTGTTTCTCTGCAGGATGCTGGCAGTCAGCAGATTGGGTTTCTTTTGGGCAGCTGTGGAGTCACGTTAGCTTTAACCACTGATGCCTGTCAGAAAGGCCTCCCAAAAGCTCAGACTGGCGAGGTGGTGACATTCAAAGGTACGGATTTATTTTTATGGCATGAAAAAAAGGTATATTCACTGTTGCTGTCCAATTGCAGCTTTTGGGTTTGCTTGCATGGTTCTTACACATTAAGAGCTGCCTTGATTTTCATGGCAGTACTTTGTGCTGTTTTTTCCTCTCCAGAGGGGGATTTTTCCTTTGCTTGCCTCCTGTCATTATCCCTGAATACTGGGGAAAAAACACTGATTTTTGGAACTGTGGTGACAGTAGCTTTTCTTTTACTTTGAAGGCTGGCCTCGTCTCATGTGGTTTGTGATTGATGGGAAGCATCTGGCAAAACCAGCCAAGGACTGGCATCCACAGGTCCGGGATGCCAGTGCTGAGACTGCTTATATTGAGGTGATACAGTGTAATGTGATAACTTTTGTGCTTACTCTGTCATAGGTTGTGATGTTTTCTTTAGACTCTTGATACAATAAAAGAGACAGCTGTAATATTTTAAACTGTGAAACAAGAATGTTTGCATCAGGCTGCCAGGCAAACTGTCACCTGAGTGACTGTGTGGAGTCAGGTTGAAGATTGGGGATAATCAGTATTTTGGGGTCCCCAGGACAATTTAATTGGACTGGATTAACAGATTTTTTTATCATATTAGTGTATTCTGTAGACATAAATATGTTTTTATGCTAGCTTTTTAAATTTAAAAAAGCTGGGGTTTTGTAATATGTTTTCAATTCACTGCTATAAAGTTTCTTGGTTCTGCTGTTAATCTAATGCTTGCATACACTTTCTCTTCTCAGTACAAAACAAGTAAAGAGGGCAGCACAGTGGGCATTACTGTATCTCATGCCTCCATGCTGGCACACTGTCATGCACTTACTCAAGCTTGTGGTTATTCAGAAGGTAAGTTAGATGTAACTTTAAAATTATACTGATAGCTTTGTATTTTCATACAATTTATGTTGCATAATCACATCTCTGCTGTTTTCGGAGAACTTCAAATACAGAGTGGTAGCTTCAACTGCAAAGGGAAAGGCAAACTTACTCATTCATAAAGGGTGTGAGGTGTGAAACAGCGTTAAGCCACCTGAGAAATCAGAGGGGATCTTCCTATTACTTAATCACAAAAGAGCATCTCCCCAGAGGTGTTAATATAGCGAGAGATCTGCCTGTTTGCAGTCATTCTTCCAGTGAACAGCCAAGAACTGCACTGGGTTTTGACCATCTGCATAGTTAAACTGTGCTACCATTTAACCAAGTACTTTCCTGCATGCATCCGTCCTACATCAGTGATAAATTTCACCTAATCAATGGAAGATATCCGTCAAAAATCAGGTTGAATCCTTGGTTTTAAATCTTTGATTCTTACTTGTTTTTTTTGAATCACATAAGATACTCAGATTCCACAGGGAAAATATTCAAGAAAATTTAGTAGAGCCATGGTGATATTTCTTGCTGGATCTAATTCTGTCAAATTAACTTTTTCAGTCCAGCTGAAGAAGTTTGCTTGAAGACTGAATCTTCAGTCTGTGTATTTCAATGGCAAATGTTACAAACAGTCATGGAAGGAGTATTATAATGACTCAAAGGCTTAAATACCTTGTAATAGTCTAGTCTAGTAATCATAACTCAAAAATGATTGCAATAAGTAAAGTAAACCACTTGGAGCTTAAGCGGCCTGTTTGTTATAGGCAACAGAGCTTTGGTTCCTTGGCAGTCATGGAAGTTTCAGAGTTGCTTTAACAAATATTTGTAGTTCTTAAGTGTTTTTATAAATATACTTTTTAAATATTATATTTTTCTCCTTCACTTTCAGCTGAAACACTAACAAATGTCTTGGATTTCAAGAGAGAGGCTGGCCTTTGGCATGGAGTGTTAACAGTGAGTATTGCAAGAAAGGCAAAAAGCTGCATCAGTTTGCTTCTTTCATTGGTAGTGTACTGGTATCAGAATGAGGCTGTAAATTCATCAGTTCTCTCAAATGGCTTTTGTTTCAATATTTATATTTTTCAGAATAAATTTGCTTTTTCAGTAACTTGTGTAGTTTCTTTTTTCAGCGTATACTCACAGTTTTCACTACCAGTTAACTGTAAGAGTTATGCTGTAGCTGTAATGGTAGGGGGGGTGTTTATGTAAGCATTGTTAAATGTTCTATATTTTTTAGGTCACTTGGAAGTTTATTTTTGAATCTCTGTCTTGCAGAGTGTTATGAACAGGATGCATGTCATCAGTATTCCCTATGCATTAATGAAGGTTAATCCACTTTCCTGGATACAGAAAGTCTGCTCATACAAAGGTACCCTAAAGGTTGTTTTAATTCACCCATCTCTTTTTGGGTTATTAAAAACAAATTAACTTGTTTGTGCAAAATATCTTTGTACCTTATCCCATTTTAGTATTCTATGTGCTCACAGTTTCACTGATGAGTGACATTGATGGCTTCTTCTAGAATCCTTTAAAGAAACTGTGTTTCTTAGTATTTGAATTTATAGCAAGCATTCAAATTCTGTGATCAAATCCATCTGGAGACACTTGAGTATACACATTATAGTAGTGGAATATTTGGTGTTTGTATTGGTTTCCTACATTTGTAGTGTCATAAATTTGGTGTGTAGTTTCATAAATCTGTGTAAATACACAAGAACCCCTATAGCATTTTATAATAGGTCTTTATTTTGCTCTGCACATGCAGCATAATTATTGTTTTGATTTCCAGCCCGTGTAGCAGTAGTAAAATCCCGTGATATGCACTGGTCACTTTTGGCTCAGAGGGATCAGAGAGATGTCAGCCTGAGCTCCCTACGGATGTTAATAGTGGCAGATGGAGCCAATCCGTGTGAGTATGGATGTGTTTCCTGAGTGTCAGTCTTGCCAAGATTCTGTTTATTGTAAGCCCTGTGTCAGAGCTGAGGCTTGGGGAGTTAAGCAGTTTGTTCTGTAGTAAAACACTATTTGTGTGCCACTGCTTTTTCATTGTTGTTTGCACTTCTTGGCTGTATTTACCAATGTAAATTCATTTTCTGAACTATATGTTTTCATTAGTACTATACTCTTCCATGAATTGACTTGAACTGATAACTACAAGATATAAATATAGATATAATCCACCTTGTGTCAAGTGCTAGAGGCCTGATAGAATTGTGAAGGTATGTCAGAAGTGTTTGATATTGAAAGTGCTGTGACCTCTGTAAGAAACAATCAGACAGGAGCTGTATAAGAAGTTGACATAAAATTACCCTTAGTGACAAAGTATTCTGATCCCTGAAGGACTTTCCATGGTACTCAGTGCTAGTGAGTGCTGCCAGAGGAGGACTGTGCAGCTGGGAATTTCATTCAATGTAGTTGTTAGTTACTAGGAGTTCTTCCAAATCTGCTCTCTTACAATAAACTGGAATGCCATTCAGACAGTTTAAAAGAATATTTGGTTTGTACATGAATGCAACAGTATTCATATAACTGAGCTGAGAGTAAGCACAGACTTTGAATTCCTGCGGCTCAAGCTTTCCTGCTCTAAGAAAAATGTTTCTGATTATGTGATGGTTCTTTCTAGGGTCAATATCTTCCTGTGACGCATTCTTGAATGTATTTCAGTCCAGAGGTTTGAGACCAGAAGTCATCTGTCCCTGTGCTAGCTCTTCAGAGGCACTAACTGTTGCTATTCGCAGGTAATTCCCTTTTCTGAGAAATGAACTGAAGCTTGTCTTGGCTATTGAAATGTGTCACAGAATCACAGAATGCTTTGGGTTGGAAGGAGTTCAAACCCCCTGCCATGGGCAGGGACACCTTCCACTACAGCAGGTTACTCCAAGCCCCATCCAACCTGGCCTTAAACACTTCCAGGGATGGGGAATCTTGTGTTAAGATGGTAGTCAGAAAATATCATGACCCACATAGAGATGCCCAAAGACCTAGGCAAAGGAAATACGAAGTTCACAGGTGTCTCCTTCACTGAAGGATGGGTGGTTTTTGTTTGGTTTCTTTAGAAAGCGTAATATTTTCTAAGAATAGTCAGGCAGAAGGGTACTTTGGGAAAGCAAGATCTCATCCTCACTGAATTTATTGGAGGGTCTTTTTAAATGCTCCCAAAGCAAGACTTGCTCTTTTGGGAGGAAGAAGATGGTGAATCCTCAATCAGTTGCTTATGTATGATGATTTGTAAACAGGGACTTAAAATTTAAAAAAATATATTTGTAACTGGTCTAAAAAATACCATTGGATTTCTGGAGATAGCAAGGGATGCTTTGAGAAAAAGAAATACTTTAATTATTAATAGATATATGGGTGGCATATGCTGGAATTTTTTTATAGCGGTTCTGATCAAAATGTGCTTTTTCAGAAAGTCAGCTTCAAGAAAACTTGAAACAAAATACTTTGACATTTTGGAGAGTTTTGTTTTAGCTCTTCATTTAGTTACTATAAAAGTCTTGAACTCTTGTTTGTTCAAAGTGAGAAACCATTATTTTTCTTAACCCTACCAAGGCTGAGAAACCAGCACAATGTTTTTCATGACCCTGTCACCAGTATTGTCTGTTGATTCATGTCTAACTGGACTTTCTGTCTTCCAGACCTTCTGAACTGGGTGGGCCCCCTCCAGGAAAAGCAGTATTATCTATGAATTGTCTGAGTTTCGGCGTGATCAGAGTGGATACAGAGGAGAAGTTGTCAGTGTTAACTGTGCAGGATGTTGGGCAGATTATGCCTGGAGGTAGGAAAGCATTTTGTGTAGGTTTCAGCATATTGCAAATACATTATTTTTTCTATTACACTTGTGTGCATGGAATAAATAAAAATGTTAAATACCTTTAAGGTAGTATGAGTTATATTTTGACACATTACCTAATAAACACGTGATGGATTAGAGATTCATGCACAATAAATCCGAGTGACCGTAGATTTTGGTGTGGGCAAATGCTTTTGGCTTGTTGCAGAATTGGTTTTGGAATGGAATGGAGTGGAATAGAATAGAATATTTCAGTTGAAAGGGACCTCATTTCAAACCCTGCAAAGGTGATGGAACAACTATTTCTGGAAACTGTTTTCTCATGCCCATGGAGAACAAAAAAGTGATCAGGAGTAACCTGGGTTAACCTATTTCCTAATGACATCTGTTTGCAACACCATGGTTCCTGAATTAGGTACAGCTGGGCATTGTTCCCCAGCCCATTAATTGAAGAAAAGGGACTCATCCTTGTTATTCTCATTTGAGACCCAGCTGTATTTAGAGAGGAGAACACTCTGAAGAAGGTTAGTAGAGTGCCAAACCACATCTGTGACTGTGAACTGTGGGGTGAAGGACTGATCACTTGGTGCCATCTACTCCAGCTTTTAGGCTGGCAGTTCCATAGCACTGTCTGTACTACTAGCTTCAGGCCCTGTGCTGACCTGGTCTGATGTGCTTGGAGAGGATGAAATACAGATTTTTTTGAACTCTCCTCACCCCTCAAGTTTATTATATAATTACCAAAGAACCTGATTGATTCTGGTCAAGCCCTTTGGCTTTGCTATTCATGGTCTCCTTATGAACTTCCTGCTTTGCAGAGCTGTGATTCTAAAGCCCTG
Organism: Catharus ustulatus; assembly: GCF_009819885.2. Lineage (NCBI taxonomy): Eukaryota > Metazoa > Chordata > Aves > Passeriformes > Turdidae > Catharus > Catharus ustulatus. The sequence continues at coordinate 5,367,019 of NC_046227.1, read as the reverse complement.
CTCTCTGTAGAGCATTTGCTCAAGGTAAAGATAAAATGGAGACTGAACTTGTGTGATTTCAGCAACAACCTCTTCTCTGTACGCCAAAGCCCCTGCTAAAAATAAGAGGAGGTAGACAGCTTCCTGCTCTGCTGATGAAAATAACAGCAATTGTGTGCAAGTCTCATTGGTCTTGTTTAATTTTCCTTATTATCCCCAGAAGCCCTTTGGCTAGGTTAGACACAGGGACATGAAGAGAGTTGAGTTTGCATGCCCTTCAGGTAGTCATGAATCCTTTGGAGAACTGACTGAGCTTAAACTCAATATTGTTGTTGTTCAAAAAAGTGGTATTAGATGCAGGATCAATTGAAATATTTGTTTGGATCAGTTCATCTCATGTGATTCCACCCCTGTGGCCCCCCTGCTACCAAAAACAAGGCCATGCAAAAACCAACACAGGGAGGCTCCTGGCTTTGCTGTAGGCTTGCTCTCACAGCATAGTGTGCTTTACTGCACTAAGGCACAAAGCTGCTTGCTGCTACTCTGCATATTCAATTGTTGGAGCTGTAAGTCCCCTGGGTTAATTTTCCACAGAGCATCTGCTCAGTGGCAGGTTCAAGTCTGCCTTAGGATGTTGGAAAAGTTCCCTTTATGCTTATGGCTAAGTAATTTCACCTTATTATGAGTTGTCAAAAATACATCTCTGTCATTGTGAAATGCCTGATTGAGCAGTCCAAGGGATCTGTGAAAAAACCCTTCTCCTTTGTCAAAATTCCTTGGAGTATTGTCTGGCAAATCTGAGGACCCTTCTGGATTAGGGGGCCACTGGCAGGCAGTTACAAGACTGCCGTAACTTTCTGCGTGAGTAAGAAGTGTCAAGAGACTTGTCTGGTTGTGTGAGGGAAGACTAGTTAAATGTGTATTATTAAGTGCCTCAGAGTGATATGACTTGTAATTGATGGCTGTTGCTATTTGAAAATACAAGTGGTAAGTGGCAAAACTACTTGTAGGTTAAGCAGAATTTGGGCAACTTGATTCCTTAACTCCTTTAAAACTAGCATTGAGCTGTCAGAATCTGGACCAGATTTGCTTCAATTTATCCACATATTCAGAATATCAGCAGAAATTTCTCTGTACATTCCTCAAGTCAGAATATACATGATAGATTTCATTATAAAGGATAATTGATAACTTTTGTCTCTTACAAAGTCCTCTGGCATACAAAGGAAGTAAAAAAGACACTAGCAGCTACATACAGAGGTGTGCTAAAAGAAAAAAATAATGACTTAAGTAAATGAATTACTTAATTGCAAATGAGTCTGCATGTACATTCTAAGAGTGGAGATACTTGTGCCTTGCTTGGTAAGATTTATGCTTTTTCCTGTGTAGTATTCATGGAGGGTGTGCCCTTGTCTGTCCATTCTGGCTTGATGTTTGGCATACAGGAGAGAGCATACCACCACCTGTTCTTTGTCCTCTGCTGACTGAGGAGTCTTGCTCTTGATTTGCTTTTGGTTTTCTATTTCTTTCTGAAGGCTTTGTTCCATCTTCTGATCCCCACTGAACTTGGAAGTCTGCCCTAGCCTTTCAAAAACTTTGTGACATAGGAGCTCACATTCCTGAATTTCATTTGGAAATGGTCAAGCCAAATGGTGTTGATCTCATTACCTGTGAAGATCTCTGGCATGCTTTATTCCAGAATTATCTGGTTAAAAGGTTACGGATAAAATGTCCACTTGCACCCTCCTTTTCTTCAGATCTTGCTTTTTTTTTCTGAGATGCTGAGCCCACCTGCTCAGGAGGTCTTACTCAACAGAGCCGTCAGTACCAGGGTACAGGCCAGTCCCATCAGTACAGGCCAATGATGCCACATTCCCTTCAATTCATTATCTACCATAAATGCCCATCACAAGACCCTCGAGGGAAGAGCCAACATTCACAGAGAAACCTTCCCCTCAAAGATAGCATGAGAATTCTTAAGAGAAAATCTAATATGCATTCCCATGGAATCCTGTCCTGCATGAATGATGTTTTACTCCACCTGTTGACCACCTCGGGCTATTTTGCACAGTTTCTGGGAATGGCATTGCTAAATTTGGCTCCTCACAATTTTCAGTTCATTTTTTCAAACTGGGCTGGTGAAGATGGTAGGGAGAGTGTCAAACCTCTTTTCTTCTGCCCAAGCTCAGCCTCCAACTTTCACATCAACTGGAACATGATTGTTCTGTTACTGTCGCCTTGGAAGCATACCTTAAGTTTGAGCCTGGATATGTTGCTTAGTGGATATGTTAACTGCAGTTAAGTTTGTCTCCCTTCTACTTCCCAACTAATCCTTTCCATTCTTTTACCAGGATCATTCTTTGAAAAGAGCTAACACTCTTGAATCCAAAAGTTCTAAATCCATGTAGCCTCTAATACAAAGTCTGGTTCCTAGAAACACTGCTGCTGTAGCAGCTACTTTCTTACACTCAAGTAGAAGACTTCAGTTTGGCACCCAATCTTGGGCTTCTGCAAGAAGATCTTCAATGAACAGAATGATGCTCTGGACTGTGACTGAATTCAGTATCTTTTCTATAAGTTTAGGGAGATGGTTCCAATTTCATAAATGTTGGGATGCTCACATTGTCTCCAGCCCCTGAATGTCTTGTATTTCATTGTTTCTTCTGTCCATGTCTGAGCTGACATTTGCCTGGGTGCGGGTGGTTAGCACAGTGCATCTTCACTGCAGAAGGATCTGGTTCCTTTACCTTAGTGGAAAGAGTTGTTACGGAACAACTTGGTGAAACTTTCCTTTTTTTGCCTTAGATCGTGGGTTAAGGGCACCTCTTTTCCATTCAGCCCTTAGAATTTATCACATTCATCAGTTCTGTGTTCCTCAAGGCTTCAGTGTGTCACACAGTGGCACAACAGCCACTGCAGAACAACTTCTCTTGGAGACCTGTGCCAGTGCATGCTTGGAATGAGATGTTTTCTTCCATTTAAATGTTACACTTTGGATGCTGATGATCACTTCTAGAGCCTACATCTGTGTTCATCCTCATCTAGGAAGTTGGCTTGTGTTATGCCTATTGTCCTTTCCAGAGGAGCAGGAAGAGATTCAGGTCTGCGTTTGATATCCCCATATGCTGTTTTTCTCAAGGATGGGTCTCTCTGGAAACCCTGGAAATACCTTCCACAGTGATTTTCAAGGCATTTTATCCTGGCATTTTAGTATTTTTCTTGAAGAGAAGTTCTTGCTAAAGACTGTAATGCAAGGGTAAGCATTTTATATTGGATCCATTATGAAATGCCTGTAAGGGCACAAGAGAGCACTTCCTGACCCTCATCAGTAACTTTGGTCACAGCCTTCTGCTGTGCAGGCCCCTGGCATTCTTCTTGCATTCCTGCTGTGCTAATCTTGAAACATCCAGAGCTGAATCCATTCTTCTTTGGTAGGGCATCAGCATTGTCCTTTGAACAGCAGAATTCTCATCTCCTGCCAGGATACTTCTTGGCAGGTTTGACTGCTGCAAGTCACCATCTGTCAGAATGTACATGTGGACTCATTTGAAGAAAGCTTTCTTAGCAGGAATCTGTGTTCTTCGTGACGTGCAGTCCACATGTACATTCCTATCCCATCTGCTTTTCCCTTCTCTTTAATTCTTTTTCAGATGCAATGCTGTTGAGAGAGACTGAAATGGTGGTAGATGCACTCTCTTGTATGTCACACATGAAGCAGGAAAAGGAGGAGAAGCGAGAGTAGAGGCTCCACAGATACTGCAGAAGGGCAGCCTTGCAGTATAACCTGGCAGGACAGAACTGTGCCTGCTGTTAGAATGTACCTGTAGACTACCTGTACCATACATTGGTTACTGGTAAGTATTTTTTCTTTTACTTGATCAGGGTGATAGGATTGTCCTTTGGCTTCATGAATGGAGCATCATTTAAGGACTGCAGGCTGATGCATTGGTTTTTCCATGTTTGTGAATGCAGTGAGGGCTGTACATTTATTAATGCCCGCAAAATGTGGTTTCTCCAGTTATTAACACTTCTCTTTGCAGAACTGTTTATGTGTTACATACAGAGTTCTGATGTTTGCTCAAGTTCTTTCCTGTAATAGTAAACTATTTTGTCAGTTCCAGTTTACCACTGAGTTGTATTTTTTTCCTCCTAAAATGCAAAATATGGGGTTTAGCATGACTGATAGTTCATACTGTAGCTTTTAATTCCACACATCTAGTTGACACATACAATATCCAGAAACTGCACCAGAATTTGAGTAGCAGCTCTTTACTTGGCCACCCAAGGTTATCATTGCATGGTTCCAAACAATTGCTAATAGCTGCTAGTTGTTCTGATAGGTAATTTTTATGAAACCAAGGTAATTTAAAGGTTGATCTATTGGTAGGGTGAATGATTGTCTCAGACCTATGATGTTGGCTATTGGAAGACTTCTCTAAGGTTTGAAAATGTACCCACATATCTCTTTTAGTCCTTGGTCCATGCAGGCAGCAGAGTTGGCTTTGCCATGTTTATTTTGTATTGACCTGGGTAGATTTATTGATTTATTTCTTGATCTTGAGTCTTAAACTCCCTCAGTCCATTGTGCCTTGGATTCAGCTGCAGCTGATGTGGAGGCTGTGGATCACTGTAAGAATAAAACACTGCTTTTGTGAACTTAATCTGGGAGAACAGAGTGCACAGGCTGTCAAGAAGCTAAAATGAGCTCTGTTACATGCTGTGTTCTTGCTGTAGCTGATGAATAATTGATACTAAAATCTTTATCTGTCAGTGGGAGAGCACCACGTGTGTCAGCTGCTGGAGCAGACTAACTGTGATTCTGTGTTTTTCCTCTGTGCAGCCAGCATGTGTGTTGTGAAGGTGGATGGGACTCCTTATCTGTGTAAAGCTGATGAGGTTGGAGAAATATGTGTGAATTCAGGAGCAACTGGGACAGCATATTTTGGCCTCCTCGGAATCACCAAGAATGTATTTGAGGTTTGGATTTCTTTGTTATTGTTATATTTCTAGTATTTCTTCTTGCAAATAGACTTATTTATTCTTTAAATGTTCTTTTGTGTGTGTGTGTTTTATTGTTTGGTTCGCTTTGTTTTTTTAGTTAGTTAGAAAAAAGTCCTGGCCAGGTGCACTTAGCTTCATTCCTAGAACTATAACAAGACATTCTGTCTCTTACAACCAAAAATACCAAGTGTCATCTGCAGTCAGTCAGCTGCTTTTGTATTCCAGTCCAGTGCAGTGCCTCTGTGAGCCATTTAAATTTATCTTAGCTCTGAATTAACACAGCAGTCTTGTGTGTAGCTGCCTGAAGGCATTTCAATCTTTCTGCCCATATTTTTCTTTGCAGTGGTACCCTATTTCATGTATTCTGGCAGTAAAGGAATGAAAATCCTTATCAGTCCAGTGAGTGTCTGAACCCTTCTGTGTTCTTCCAGGCCATCCCAGTGACGGCAGCTGGCATACCTGTATCAGACCAGCCCTTCACAAGGACAGGACTGCTTGGCTTTGTGGGTCCTGTAAGTTTGAACAAGCCCTCAGGGCCCTACTTTGTCCTCACTCCCAACTCTAAGTGCCCCTGAATTCAGCAGGACTTTGTGTCAGGGCAGTGACCTCCTATAGATCTCAAGAGTATTGTTGACTTTTCAAATCCTTCCTTCTTTTCAGGACTACTTGGTGTTTGTGGTAGGAAAATTGGATGGCTTGATGACAGTTAGTGGCCGCAGGCACAATGCAGATGATGTGGTAGCCACTGCCTTGGCAGTTGAACCCATGAAGTTTGTCTATCGGGGAAGGTGAGTGTATTAAAAACTTCAACACTGCTAGTTGGGCTCTGTTGCTCCTTTTTTAACCCACAGATGGTCATCAAGTGACACAGCATACACAGGAGCAATGCATTTAAACTTCTTCATGTGTTTTGTAGGAAAGTTGGCACTAGGTTGTGAATTTGGTTGTTCCTGCTAACTTGAAAGACAAATATTGACACCCTACTTCATGCATAATAGATTTTAAATCACTTTCACACAATATAAAGGTAGATCATAAAGTGTCTGTTTAAAACTTCTTTCAAACCTTCTCTTAAGGCACTCAAGGATATAAAACACTTCTGTCCCCTGAGCCTTTTGGGTGGCTGAGGGAGGAACTGTGCAGCCTGTTCTAAAGAACAAACCAGGCTGCTGAAGGACCCTCAAAGATAATGTGTTTTATCACCAACCTGAGTGCTCTTCAGTGATCCACGGCTCAATGTCCACATGGAGATCAATGACAAATGGAGTCTCTCAGGGTTCACACTGGGACCAGACCAGGCTGAGGCATTATTAGTATTTTATCCTAGAAGAGTTGAGCCTAAAACTAAGGTGATTCCCCAATGGGAGTTAAGTGATGGTCAGTAATTCGGCATAGTTGTCTTCCAAAGTGGATATTATATGTAGGGGTTACAAGTCTGGTGTGCATGATGGAGTTCTGTGTGCACAGCCCCTACATGTGTGAAACTTGCCTGTCAGACACATGCTACATGGGTGACTGCAAATCCACCTGAGCCCAGCAGAAGTCAATTACAGTAAGGAACCCACATGTGTTGTCATTTTTTGCTGTGATTTTGTGATGATCTGGCATGAATAATGCCTGTGTGTGTGAAAGAGTGCCACGAGAGGTTGCAGCCATTCCCATGTGATGATAAGCCATGCTCTGGTCACCCTGTGTTGCATCCTGTCATTTTTCTGTGCTTTGTGTTTTAGGATAGCAGTGTTTTCTGTGCCTGTTTTGCACGATGATCGGATAGTGCTTGTGGCAGAGCAGCGCCCTGATGCCTCAGAGGAGGATAGTTTCCAGTGGATGAGCAGGGTTCTACAGGTACTCTGTCCTTTTCTCTTTCCAGGTGAATAAGGCTGATGCATGAAATGAGAATATTAGAGCTTTTTTTTTTCCCCACCCATAAGCAAAACCTATCAGTGTAACCAGAGAGAGCTGTACTTAGATTTTTTTTTCAGGGTTGAGAATTAACAGAGTTTTGTAAAAAGTAAGACTTTCTTTCAGAATGTTTTTTTTTTTTTAGCTTCCTACTACTAGGATTCTCAAAGTCCTAAAGGTGATGGATTTTGTTTGGGTTAATGCTACATGTCTCTCCTGCTACCTCTGAAAATATTCACAAGTCTGCCAAGTATCAGAACAGCCCCAAAAGCTTTTTATCACTAACAACTTCATTCTAGATCATCAACAAGAAGTATTAAAAACTTTTTCCCTTAATTATTTTAATGTTTTTTTCTTGGGGATGAAGGGCAGGAGGAAGGGGAACTGTGGTAGATCTGCATTTGCAGATTTTAGAATTAATCAGTTCTCAGGAAGTGAAAATGGAGACATCAATTATGGAAGACTCTGGGGACAACTGAAGGGAAGGATCCAGAGTGCAACTTAAAGGAAGTTTGCTCTTAAGAGTGAGGGAGTTGGGTAATAATGATTTCTGTGTAATTTCAGCTTTCTTATCTTTTTGGAGAGTATCTCTGGTATGGAAAGAAAATATTTTTCTTTCTTTTTAGAAGTGTCATATAGCTAAAAGAGACACTTAAGATTTAGGCAGCAAAATGCTTCCCTCCTAAATTTTGTGAGTTTTATGTTCTACTGTGCTTTTGTGATTGTGCCATACATGCTAAATTTGCTGTGATATAACTTTGGCTTTTGAAAATCTCTGCACTTTTTGCCCACTTTTAAGAGACTTTCCTAATCCCTGATGTGCAGGTGGCATCCCCTTGATAGAGGGCACAAGCAAAGTCCTGGGTCTGCTCCTGCTCCCATTGAAGTCATGGCACAGCTTCTATGAGTTCAGTGAGTGCAGAATTGGACCCTTTATTTGCAAATTGTGGTGCAAGTAAAAATTTTAATGTTATAAATGAATTTAATTCAAATTCTTACTATAACTACATCCCAGTTGATAATGTGGAATGTTTGTTGGTTTTTTTTAATTTCTGTGAAGGCAATTGATAGCATTCACCAAGTAGGTGTGTACTGCCTTGCCTTGGTGCCAGCCAACACTTTGCCAAAGGCTCCACTTGGAGGAATTCATATATCAGAAACGAAGCAGCGCTTTTTGGAGGGTGCTTTGCATCCTTGTAATGTCTTGATGTGTCCTCACACCTGTGTTACCAACCTGCCCAAACCTCGGCAGAAACAGCCAGGTGAGGAAACCAGAACATCTGCTAGTTCTGCCTGTGTTATACAGGACACTTGCAGGCTGGATTGTTGCTTGTTGCTTAGGTTGTTTTTCCTCATTTTGCACTGTTCTTTTAAAAATGCAGATGTTGGTCCTGCGTCAATGATTGTAGGAAATCTTGTAGCTGGCAAGAGGATTGCACAAGCCTCGGGGAGAGATGTTAGCCAGCTGGAGGACAATGACCAGGCAAGAAAGGTGACACTGGGGTCCTGGTATTATTGAATATTTGACTTAGCTTATTCAGAATGAAAGAAGACCAGATGTGATATTCTGCTGAAAACAAACCTGAGGCACTTTGAGTGAATTTGAGTGTCTCCTTTTCCTTCCTTTTCAGTTCCTGTATTTAGCAGATGTTCTTCAGTGGCGAGCTCAGACAACTCCAGATCATCCACTCTTCCTTCTGTTGAATTCCAAGGTAGGATGCACTTTAGCTCATACTTGAATATTGACACTAAAATAAAAAATTATTTAGATTCTAAGAAAATTCCTTCTAGAAGATTTTCCTGAAATGTTGCAGATTATTTTAGTGAAGCAGACAGAAATTGCCAGTTAGTAATCAGCATAAATGTTTCCACTTCTGGAATTTTACATCATATGTTTTATTCCACATCAGGAATTTCAGTATGCCTTCTGCCTAGCTTAAAACATTGCAGTAATTGCATTTCCTGCAGGAACACAACTTTTGTCATATTAATGGAAGCCATGATTCTGTCTTCATTCCTGAGCACAAGGGTTAACTGTAAGGAGGATTTCCTGATTAGGAGATCTAGAGCAGTAGAGAGCCCTTGGGACAGCTTTGGAGTCAGATTTTCCAGGAGCACTGTCACACCCTGCAGGGTATGCTGATGCCTTGCCCTGGGCTAGGCTCTGCCCTCAAAAAGGATGGCACATAGAGTGACAGTAACAGCCCAGGGACAAATTGGATCTGCACTGTGCTGTACTGCAGACAGGAGTCTTCCAGAAAGTCCAGCAACAGTCTTTGGAAAGTGAAGGGTTTTTATGTCTCATTCAGAAGGGCAGAAGACTTTAGGACATTGCTCAAACTTTCTAACTTTTCTTCTGAGACTGTGCTTTAGCAAAAGAAATTGTTACAACATTGTTATTGTTGAATTGGTTTATTCTCTCAGAATAAAGAAGATTTTGAGGGAAGTTTTCTAGTATATGAAGCAACCCTTTCCCAGGTCACTTTGTTCAGGCAGGTTTTACCCTTGACATGGAGACTCTGCCAAAGGAACCACTAAACTTGGACACAAAGAAATTACCTGTTGGTGAACACCTGTCTTAAATAGCTGGGAACTAATGAGCTACCGTGCTCTGTGTTGGTGTGTTTACATATCTCCCTTTTGGTTTACACCTTTTCATGTCAACATGCGAGGCACTGAGCTGCTGCTGCTGCTGCTCCTCTCAAGGTTTCTGCTGTCACTTGTCTCCTGTGCAGGGTACTGTGGCCAGCACTGCCTCGTGCATCCAGCTGCACAAGAGGGCAGAGAGAGTGGCAGTGGCACTCATGGAGAAGGGACGGCTGAATGTTGGTGACCATGTGGCCCTGGTTTACCCTCCAGGTAAAGCAACACAGACAGCAAAACCCACAGTCACACAGCACAAGAAAAGAAGTTCTATCCATTAATTAGATTGGAATAATTTTTGCTAGCTGTTAAATGCAAAACATTTTAAACTGGGTGTGGATTTGAAGAGACACTTGTGACAAATCTTTGCATCTTAATAGCATAAATCAGTGTGTATTTTGATTTTGGTGAGAGTTCAGTCTATTGATCTGATACAAATGGCTTTAATTTCACAAATATCCTTTCCAGGAGTGGATTTGATAGCAACTTTCTATGGCTGTTTGTACGCTGGCTGTGTTCCCATCACTGTCCGCCCACCTCATCCACAGAACCTTGCTACCACTCTGCCCACTGTCAAAATGATTGTAGAGGTAGGTATGAGACATTCCTGTCCTCCTGCTTTTGGGGAGTGCTGAATGGTTGATACAGCCTGATGAATTGCTTTGCCATGGTCAGTGTAAAATAAGCTCAAAAATAAATATTCAGTGTGCTGTGGGTGAGTTAGTAATGACTTCTTCAGAAACTTATTTAAAATGGTCTTTTATTGTCATGATTTATTTTCCTTTGTTTCTTGTTATTTTCTTCATCTCTTGATCTCACTGGTTATCTCATCTGCATGCATAGGATATGACTTTGAGCATACTCTCCCTGGTATTATCAATGGTCTTATTTCTTTGCCCTCTGCAGGTCAGTAAGTCTGCATGTATATTGACCACCCAAGCTATAATGAAACTGCTCAGATCCAAAGAGGCTGCAGCAGCTGTAGATATTAAAACGTGGCCCACTATTTTGGATACAGGTATGGCAGCCAAAATGGAAATAGTTTGAAGAGTGGTATATTTATTTTGCTACACCACAACTACTTGATTGAGTGGATGTGTTGTGCATTGTATTGAAATAGCTGTCCAGAAACTATGGGGAGGATCTGATGATAATGCTGTAAAGATACATTTTTTGTCCTGTGCCTGTTTCCCAAAATAATATGGTACTCTCCTTTACTTATGTATTTTAAATAGATGATATGCCTAAAAAGAAGCTGGCTAATGTGTTCAGACCTACATCTCCAGATATGTTGGCGTACTTGGACTTCAGTGTGTCTACTACTGGTATATTAGCAGGAGTAAAGGTACAGTAACAAGAGATAATCATGTTTTGTTGCTTTACATTTTTAAAGAAATATGGAAAACCCTTTTTCTAGGAAAAGGTGCCTGAGAGCCCTGTGTTCCTCTTGCAGATGTCACATGCAGCTACAAGTGCCTTATGTCGCTCGATAAAGCTCCAGTGTGAGCTGTACCCATCCCGACAGATTGCCATCTGCCTGGACCCCTACTGTGGCTTGGGCTTTGCACTCTGGTGCTTGTGCAGGTGAGGCTCTGGAGCTCTGGGTGTCCTCATGTGTGCCTAGCCTCCTCTAGAACCCCAGGGAATGGATGTGGGTGAAACTTACTGGAGCCCTGAAGCCTGGCAGTTTTAAACTTTCTGTGCTTTCTGGCACTGACCCCCAAAAGAACACTACTGTTGACTTGAGGCCTTGGAGAAGCTTCCAAATTTGAGTCATAGAGTTAGAATCACTGGTGTGTAGTTTGAATAGAAGTGTGTAATTTCACATGGTGAAGGGTAATACTTTTTGGTTCGGTAGAAAGTACCACAGTGCAGGTCACAGGTGTTTGGTTATTGGGTCAAAAGTATAAATAATATAGATGTTAGTTTTTAATTGGATAGTTAGCCTTTAAAAGACCTTGTAACTAGCTAGATACACCTCCATTTTCTCACTTTTGGCTTGTTAGCTAGAAGTGCTGAAAAACTCTCTGTACTATAGATAAGATTTAATAAACAACCAAGTCCAAACAAGAAAATCTGTCTCTCAAGTTTCAATCCTGACTCTAAATGAAGGCAGAAGAAAAAAGAAGATAGCCACTATTATGTGGTGCCACTAATAGAAACTGTCAAAGAAACCCAAATTAACCTTTTTATCAGTAGTTCAGAAAACACCTTTTGTGGTAAGAAAATTAGTTACTTGAGTAACTTCAGATTTGCAAGTGGAATTAATTGGATACCAAATTCAAGGAAGAAAAAGGAAAGGGCTTCACTGTCTGTTTCACATTGATTAAGTAAATCCTTTTAAAGTCTTTTGAGATTAAACCATATGTTTTGACAAGACCTTTAAGGTGTTCACTGCAAGATAGGTATGCAGTAAGAAATACTCCTAAAGGAAGCACTTAAATGTTGCTTAAAATGAGTGAGTCTTGGCTTGATTCAACCAGATACCTACTCTAATGCAGCACATCTCACAAAGCTGCAAATTTTTTTGCCTTTTAAAACATGCCATATGCATTAATTAATTGAATTTCCATGTTCCTATTGCTTCCTCTCCCCAGTATATATTCAGGTCACCAGTCCATCCTGGTGCCTCCTCTGGAGCTGGAGAGCAACGTGTCTCTGTGGCTGTCTGCTGTCAGCCAGTACAAAGTGCGTGTCACCTTCTGCTCCTACTCTGTGATGGAGATATGCACCAAAGGCCTTGGGACACAGACTGATGCTCTCCGGGTGAGTGGGCTTCATTTTTCCACATACTGACATAAACAAACATGTATCTTTCTAAAAGCTTCCTTTTGGCTTGGAGAAGATGAGGTTTTAAGTGTTCCTGTTAGAGTCTTCCACCACTATGACTTGATTTTTGGTGAGTGTTGAGACTGCTGAGAGATTCAGCTTCCATGTTTCTCCTGGAGGAAAAAAAAAGAACTCTTATACTTTCAGTTTTAGTTACTGGTGCAACCTCTGTGCTGCTGGATGTTTTTGAGATTTTGGGTAAAATACATAGCAAGCGTATCAACTTGTTTGTGTCTGAGATAACAAAAAAACCCAACACCAAACAAAAAAATCCCAGGCAAAACACACACCAACAGAAGGAAAAAATCCCAAAGCCCCACCAAACACCTCACACAAAACAACCGAAAGAAAAAGCCCCCTAAAACTCAGCAAGTCTCACTTACTTTCAGATATCACTTGCTACCGAAAGTATTGAGTTCTAAAATGGATATAATCTTCCCCAGTCCTGGAAGTGTTCCAGGCCAGGTTGGATGGGGCTTGGAGCAGCCTGATCTAGAGGAAGGTGTCCCTGCCCATGCAGAGGGGTTGGAATGAGATGAGCTTTAAAGTCCTTTCCTTCCCACTCAAAGCATATGTTGTATGATTCTTTGATTCCTAACAACATCTGTTACACTCTAATACATCTATTTATTTTTGAGGGAAATCTCTCAATGCAGATTTAATTTCCTTAAAGAAGAAAGAGTATTCCCACAGCTGTAGTAACTCACCTGCTCAGGACTTCCACAAAAAAAGGGTTGTATTGTGTGCTCTCAGTAGAGACAATAAAACTTGTCCCTCTGTTCCACTGGACCTCACCAAAGGAAATCCTGGCCCACAGCCAGTTGCTTCAGGTTCACATTCACGTTGAGAGGAGCTGATGATGTCTGGGGCACCTCAACTCTGCAGTGCTGGGAGCCAGCAGGTCTCTGGCAAGCCCAGTCCTGTGACAAAATGACATTTTGAGGGTTTTTCAGCTCAAAGTGCTGAGTGACTGTCACAGCTACACGATGCCTGTAGTGTTAATCCAGTTCCTGTCTTACTCTAGTGCTTTTAAAGCCATTCTGTTGCACAAATAAAGGGGTTTGTTTCTAGAACTGCTGCCTTTGAAGTGACAATGTTTGTTCTCTCCCCTGCCCTCCCAGATGAAGGGGGTTAACCTGTCCTGCGTGCGCACCTGCATGGTGGTGGCAGAGGAGAGACCGAGGATCACCCTCACCCAGTCTTTCTCCAAGTTATTCAAAGACCTGGGCCTCTCTGCTCGTGCTGTGAGCACCACCTTTGGCTGCAGGGTCAACGTTGCAATTTGCTTACAGGTGAGATTCAACTGCTTGTTCCTTACACAGAATCTCTGGGGGCTTGGTAGAAAATCATGTCCAGCTGAATGGATTTCTTTGTCTAATGAGCCAGAGCTCCACTGCTTGCTTGCTTCCTCACCAAGTTAAAATAAGGTTCTTAGTAAGATGTTTAATATGATGTTGATTAGGATAATTTCACTTTTCTGTTCTCATTGACCAATTGATTTGCTTTTCTAATCTAGAGGGTCAATACTAAGAAACTTGTTTCCTTCCTACTATGCAGGAGAAGTATTAAATAAGCAGCTTGCTGTTCATAAGTATTCCATGTTACAAGCAGTGCTGTTTCAGCTTTTGTGTGATACAGATTTTGTCTTGTTTTGTATGGTGTGGAATTAAATGGAAGACAGAATTTCACGAATAAGACCAAGGAAAATTGACACAGTTGGCAGGTTTTTTTTATTTTTAAAGATCTCAAATCTGTATTAGCAACATGCAGATATTTTTGTCCCACCTTGTGTGAGAGCTGGACTTTTTTTTTTACTTAGAAGTGTGAAATTGTAAGCTTTGAGAGGGAAGTTACACCCATAAAGTACCCAGCCATGCTTCACAGTCTGGAGATAATGACATGCTGTGGACCAGAACCACTTTTGATAGTTTAGTATTCAGCTGATAATAATATTTTATGTGTAATTTAACCAGATGAAGTCTAACTTTTCATAACAAGGTATTTATTTTCCAGTCAGGAGATTAAAAAAATATATAGGTTATCTATTTATTTTTTCCAAAACTTACCTGAAAAATCAGGTATTAAGTAAGCATGGACTAGAAAATGGAAAAACATACTGGAGTCTGGAGGATGCTCAAGTTAGTAAATAAAGTGCTCAGGTTTCAGATGAGTCAGTGTGTAGCTTTATATGTGGAGAATATCCTAGGGGGCAAATGGATTAAGCATATATAACTGTAAATTTAATTTCCAATTTTATTGGTAGGGATCACAGTTAATAAAACAGGGTTCTATGTATTGTACTTCTGCAAAACTTTGTTCTTCCTTTGTTTTCCTTCCTGGTACCCACTGGATGAAGTAAAGCCTTTTTAGTTCTCAGAATATATTACAGTGTTCTAGGTTTCCTACAAGAGAGATATTCTGGGACATGAGTTACTTAAATATGTTGCCATTCACAATTGTTTCCTCAGTTACTATAGCTTCTTTCACAACTAAATGAAAAAGGGTTTTTAACAAGACCAAGCTAAATGGTTATAAAGAAATTATGTCAGAGTGATTTTATGAATCAGTAGGTGGAAAAACAGGAAAAATACACATGAAATCAAGATGACTGCAAATTAAGATTTTAAATTCATTGTGTTAAGCATTTCAGCTGCCAAGTGTGAAAGAATAGCTTTCCAAATTGCCTGTGTGAATAAAAATTTCAAAAGCCAGTTTGGGATAAAGGGGTGGGAAACAGTTTTTCTGCAGAGTACTGAATGGCAACATAAAAAGTACTTGAAAAAAACCAGTGAGGAAGACAGGACTGCTGGGCAGTTAAGCTTCTCCTTCATTTTGCCTTTTTCATCTGTTTTCCATTCTTGAGCCCCTTTTTAGTGGGAAGGGTTTTCTGCCCCTTTTCCTCTATTCTTCCCAAGTCATACTTCCATTAGACTTTTTAAATTGGATTTAAATGAATGACCAAATGTTGATACAAATTAGCAGGCAATTAAATGCATGTCTTCCACACTGCTGAGCTGATTCACTGAGAAGGTGTTTCTGAAGCTGCAAACAGTCTTGCAGAGGGAGAAGGGATTTACTATAAAGCAATGTATGAGTTACCATAGCCCTCTTTTGTTCATTATCTGAGACTTGCATGTTTCCAAAAGAACTGCTTAAAAGTGCCAAGCTCTTAAATAATCTGAAATGGAAATTTTCTTCTCATTCTAAAACTGTAAGTTTTGTTTTCTGTCTTACTGTGTGTATCTTATGTTTCCAGTGCCTCTTTGTTTGTATTTTCTTTTTTTCCCCTTTCTCTCTGTTTCCCACACTTTGATGGCCTCTGTTACTTCTGTTTGTGGTCCTGCTGTCAGCCAAACAGGCTGGGCAAGCTGGCTGAACAGGTATAGTGATGCATGTGTGCTTGTCACGTCCTAAAGTCCATCTGGTTCTGCAGTGTTAGGGACTAGGCCCACATAGGTTTGTGCTTACCTCCTTTTGCACTGGCTTTGTGAGTTTTAGAGCAGGTACTTACTCAGATAAAATCCTAAAAGCTGAATTCTGAATTTAAAAGTTTTGCAAGCTTAGACTTACCTGTACTACATACCTCACTTGTGCATTCATTGACTAATTCCATAAAAAGGAAAGGCTCTACAGTACTCACTGTAGAAAGGGGGGCTGCTTTATTTCTTGTATGTTAGGGAAGTGCTTTGTAAGTGTCAGTAAAAAAGGGAGAGAAATTTGTACATTTATGTGGCTGTGAGAATGAAAGCAGGGTGTTGTGGCTTCTGTTGAATTTGTTTCTTACTCCTTATTCTTAGGGAACAGCAGGACCAGATCCAACCACAGTCTATGTAGATATGAGAGCACTTCGACACGACAGGTACAGTCTGTGTTAAAGCATTCACTCTTCAGTGTGGAGAAGAAAGTTCAGCCTCATTGCATTGGTTTGTTGAAACATCCTTGGCAGCAGCCAACTGACTCCCTGCCATATTATATCCCTGTGATGTGCAGTTCCAGGAAAGCTGCTCTCTAAAAATCCTTTAGGTAGTGGAAGTAGCACAGTTAGAATCTCCCTGAGTATTTTTTTTCCCTTCAAATATAAACAATTCTATTCCCTGGGCTACACTGTGTCACTTAATGCCACTCAGTCTGCTTGCTCTTTACTGTTTGTAATTCCTACTGGTGCTCTGCCATGACTCAGTGTGACAAGTAGAGGTCCAGGACAATCCAGAAAAGAAGGTGAATTTAAAATGCTGGTGGGACTGCAACCTTCAGGCTTTGTTGGGAAAAGCTACTCATCTTTCCAGAGAGCAGAGCTGCAGATTCTTAAAAAAAACATGTTATATGGGAATGCTAATAAGGAAGTTCTGAAGCCAGCTAGAAACTTGAAACTGTAAGTTGTGAATGAATGAGAATAACTGAGTGGTTCATTGCAGCTCAGTCAGTGCAGCTAAGGATGGAGTAGCAGTGGATATACTAGAACACATCTGTTTCACTTCTGTTTGAGTTCTTGTCTTAGTTAAGTACAGTCATTATCATCTCTTAGGCAGATTAGAGAAAATTCCCTGAGAGAACAAGAAAGAAAAAGAAAACAGAAATCCTAGCCTCCAGCAGTTCTTAAAGCCTTGTACAAATGTGTCCTCTTATTTTCTCAGGGTGCGTTTGGTAGAGAGAGGTTCTCCACACAGTCTGCCACTTATGGAGTCTGGGAAGGTGAGAGACTGACTGTGATCCTTCCTCCTTACAGAATCACAGAGTGGTTTGGGTTAGAAAGGACTTTAAAACTCATCTCATTCCAGTCTCTGTCTGCCATGGGTGGGGGGACACCTTCCACTATTCCATGTTGCTCCAAGCCCTGTCCAACCTGGCCCTGGACACTTTCAGGGGTGAGGTAGCCATAGCTTCTCTGCACAGCCTGTGCCAGGGCCCCACCACCCTCACAGGGGAGAGAGAATTTCTTCCCAACATCTACTTTAAACCTCCTCTTTCAGTTTAAAGCCATTATGACACTCCTTATGTCCTCATGGCCCTCACCTGGCAGGGAGTTGCATCACCTAGATCTCAGTAAAGAATGTGTGGGACAAGCTTGGCTAATCAGAACATGTCCAGGAGAACAGGTTATGAGTGAGGAGTTAAAGTGACGCCAAGTACATGACATGAATCAATGAGATGAATTGTTACCACCAGAACAAATCTGAGGCCTTCATATGGAAGGCATTTTCTAGGTGTGAAACCAGTACTGAAGCTGCAGAATGGCTGCTCAGAGTTAAAATTATTTAACAAATTACACAACAGTGGTAGGAAGGGATGGCTGGTATCTGTGGTGTAGAAAGAAGTAGTAAGGGAACTCAGACTGTTGACCTCTGATTAACTTCTTTGATGAATTCATTTTCTTAACTTCTGTTTGCTTCTTATTCAAGATTCTTCCAGGAGTAAAGGTCATCATAGCACACACAGAAACCAAGGGACCTCTGGGAGACTCACATTTAGGAGAGGTAAAGGTTTGGTACTGTTGTACTGTGTTTATCAGCAGTGATGTGATACATGGATACCTCCTGTTAGGTAAATGCTTCCTTCCCCTGAGTGGGATGGCCAGGATAACCCTGGTGTGGCACATGAATGATCCCCACAGAGAGTGGCCCTTGGTGCACATGTGGCTGCACAGCACCAGGTGAGACCAGGGCACTGGTCTATGTCTGCCCAGCATATAGAACAGCTAGGGATGTGCTCCCATCACTGGGCACCAGCAGGAGGTAATTTCGTGCTTTAACTTTTGTTTTATAGGCATCTTCTGTTGTGTAATAAGATGCCCAGCTAATAGGTTAGCAGGTGTTCCTTTCCAGTAAGCCAAATGCCTGATTCATTTTTTAATGGCCTTTACCATCCCCCAGTTAGATGCATATAAAACTCCTTTTCTCTGGGCAGAAGTTAATGATTTCAGTAAAACTGGCATTTTGGAGAAGTCAAAATTATCAGTGAAACAGATCTTTTAAATCAATTAATGATTAATTTGCTGTCTGTGACAGCAAAATAACCCATGTTTATTCCAGTTTGGATTTGGTTTATCCTGCAGATCTGGGTGAGTAGCCCACACAATGCTACTGGTTACTACACAGTGTATGGAGAAGAAGCACTGCACGCTGATCACTTTACTGCTCGCCTGAGTTTTGGGGACACCCAGACCGTGTGGGCTCGCACCGGCTACCTGGGATTCCTGCGCAGGACGGAGCTCACAGATGCCAGTGGAGGTGAGAGGAGACACCTGCACCTACAGGGCACTTGTGTGGGCTCCATGGGGAAGCTGAGCCAGCAGAGATTGGGCTGTCCAGCAAGTTTGTGCTGACTTCCATCACAGAAGACTCCTGAGTTAAGGAGATGTTCTATCATTCAGCAGGTTCAGGACATGCACAGACACCAGTGATTTTGCAGTCTTTCAGAAGTTAAAGGTCTAGAGGAGAAACTTTCCAGTATAGAAAATGAATTGTTAATCTTGGGGTTTTTTTTATCTAAGCCAAAATGTCTAAGTTTGGAAGAACATCTCCTCTGTTTTCTGTTAAAACAGAATACAAAGCAGCTCTTTATTCTCATATATTTTAAAAAATAAATCTCTGAACATTCTAAGGAAAGGAGTTTGAATGCTTGTAACTTAGTAACAAATATATAATGCTGTGATTGGACTTAAGTGAATGATGGTGTCCACATGAATAGTGTCACTGTCCCAGCTGCTGCCACTGAATAATAACAGCAAGTTTTTGTGCCTTGTAGCTTTCTGGAAAATCACGTATCACAGAGATTTTTATCACCATGGAACAATGTCAGTTGTCCTCTAGTTTTTAAGAGGCTTTGTGCAGTGAATTAACATATAGTATGTATGAAATAGAGCTTCCCAGCATGATTTTCACCTCCAGTGACACAACGGAGCAAGACTATAAAATAGTTAACAAAGAAAAAGCAAAATTGAAGTGAACAGAGTGACATAGATGAATGTGGAGAGTGTGTCCTTCAGATAGGGTCTAGGAGAACTCTGCTTATGTAACCTGGCAAAGCTGAGGCTGGGGAGAGAACAGAGTTGTTCTTACTGTGTAAACTGTGAGATCTTAAGAAGCTGAGTAGAATTTTGCTGGCACAAGGACAAGTGGGTATAAGCTAGTGTTAAAAAGAAAAAAAAAAGGAAGTTAAATTCGGGAGTTGGAAAATCAATTAAGGAAGAAAGGTTCTCTGATGAGAGCAGTGGAACAAAAAGATGCTTAAACAGTGGATTTTGCTTGGGTTTATGAACAAAGGTTACATTACAGTGAGAGAGAGGACAGAACTGGATGACCCAGAAATTCTTTTCATTTTGGTTTCACTTGCTTGGAGTCAATAGGCAGCAGTGCTACATGAGCTCTTAATTCTCTCCAAATGCTAGAGCTTGTGTTCTAGACTCTTTCCCCTAGGAAGCCCTGGGAACATCTTGGAACATCAGGAATAAGCACATACAAGTGACTGTGTTTGTCTGTAGATGTGCTGATGTTGAAATGTGTGTGCTGTATTGCAGAGAGGCACGATGCCTTGTATGTGGTGGGCTCTCTGGATGAAACACTGGAGCTCAGAGGAATGAGGTACCACCCCATCGACATAGAAACCTCTGTGATCAGGGCACACAAGAGCATTGCAGAATGGTAAGAAGCACAGCATTATTCTTCTCTATCATTTATTTCTTCTGAAGGAGAAGAACTTGTAGCTCACTTGGCTGTGTCAGAATGTACACATGTGGGCGTGGTAAACACATCCCAAGTATTTCATGGTTGATGTCTTCTCACATGTATTATTCCCGTTTGGCCCTAATGAATTGTGCATATCATAATGCGTAGGTGCTTTCCAGCCTCAGGTTTAGTTGTAAGCTTTGGGAGCTCTTGTCTTTCTTTTCATAGTATCTTTTAACAAGGTGATAAAAAGCACCTATTTTGTGGAGGTGTTCTTTGCTCCCCATTAACCCGTGTGTCATGCCTACAGTGCTGTGTTCACATGGACAAACCTGCTGGTGGTGGTGGTGGAGCTGGAAGGCTCGGAGCAGGAAGCGCTGGACCTGGTGGCACTGGTGACAAACGTGGTGCTAGAAGAGCATTATCTCATTGTTGGTGTTGTGGTCATCGTGGATCCTGGGGTCATTCCCATCAACTCCCGTGGCGAGAAACAACGGATGCACTTGAGAGATGGATTTTTAGCTGATCAGTTGGATCCTATTTATGTTGCCTACAACATGTGAAAACAGCAAATCACATCAAGGCTAAAGCACCAAAATTCAAGGGGCTTTCCTCATAGTAACATTGGAATCCATGCTCTTGTTTTTAAAAGCTGTTGAAGACCTTAGGAAAATGGAGATATTCTCTTTACGTACAGGCCTTCATCTCCCAGATTGTATTTGCTTTCATAAACCCATTGTAACAGTCACAGCTGTCTTAGGATGGAGAGTTTACTGGAATTCCTGAAGGAAGCTTATTAGAATTATCATGGACCAATTTTATTTTAGGGAGAGGGGCAGAGGGGAGAGAATAAATATGAATGTCAGTACTTGATGCACTGCATAAAAGGACATAGAGTGGGGTGGGAGAGAGCACCAGCTGTGAGGAGGACTCCTGGAAGCAGCACCCAAAGTCGTGAGTAGCCATCCAGAGTTCACCCTCCGTGTGACTGCAGTATATTGGCAGTAACAGGATTGGGGCATACCCTTCAACATTGCACACACCTCTGCCACATTCTCTACTGAAGGGAATTTTGCACATGTTTGAGATTTAAAAATGCAGCCTTTTTATTTTAAATCACTGACTCATCCCTATTCAGAAGAAGCCAATCCGTTCCAGTCCTGGATTCAATGTAACAGTTCTGCTGCTGTTCAGCTTTTTTGTACCAAGCAAAAACAAATACTGTAACAAGGTTACTTATGGTGCCATGCTGGACTCTGTAATGCTATAAACTTTATAATAAAATACAAAGTAATACCCAGTTTTAAATACTTGATGCAGGTGCC
Source organism: Catharus ustulatus (assembly GCF_009819885.2). Lineage (NCBI taxonomy): Eukaryota > Metazoa > Chordata > Aves > Passeriformes > Turdidae > Catharus > Catharus ustulatus. Next base: position 5,345,676 of record NC_046227.1, on the reverse strand, counting down.
TTTAGTGCTCTTGCTCTTGTAACTCCCATGTCAAAGTCCCTTGTTTTCCTACTGTTAGCTGTTAATTCCTGCCCTGCACAATGCCAAGGATTTGAAAATCCATTCCAAAGCCACTCTGAATGATTTGTATAAATGTTTACAAAGCATAGGATTACAAAATGTTTTCCCTGAATATTCTGTGTTAAAACTTGAAATAGTAATTTTTTTTTCTCCACCATGGAAAACCTATTCAGTGTTAGTTAGCTTGAGCTGCTGTGGTACAAACTTGCTTTGTCTTCTTTGGAGTTGTATTTAAACTCTTTTGTTCAGGCTAAAAAATATCCAGTTGGTTGAGTCACAGTTGGACTAGTTAAGGTTTTGAAGTTTCTGCCTGATATAATACTGCAGTGAACCTATTGCAGAAAGAGAATATGAAGTTATTCAAATAATTCTGTGTTGAAAGGTAGGCACGAGACTAGCAAATAATTATTTTTATAAATTTGTTAAAGACTTGAGAGCTACATAAAGTTTTTTTTAATAATGCACAAGTTTGCAAAAGAGCCAGTTTTTTTCTGCAAGGCAATTCTGCCTGGATCAGTGCCTAAGAAAGATGGATGTCAGTCCCCTGATAGATCAGATTTATCCATGGTCAAATAAACTCTGAAATCTTCAAGAAAAAGCTCTCCTTTATAGTAGTTATGAGCCCTGATGGTGTTTACCTGTGGTGTATAATACAGCTGCATTCTCTGACTGTAATTATGTACAGAACTTGTGTAACTTATTGTTTGAGTCCAGCAGCCTCCAGCAGCAGGCTGTGGGACACCCCTCCTACCAAAACAGCTGGCAAAAGGAGACAACTCCCTAACCCCCAGTTCCATGTTGTAGTTTTTTAGCAAATAAAGCATTGTAAGACTTTTGTATTGAGATACTGATGAAAGTGATACAAGTTGCCTTGTAAAGTAAATCTTAAAACAAAAAGCTTATTAAACATTTCAAAACAGCTCTTGGCAATCTGACTTGATGAATGTTGAAGCTTAAGCTGTTAGGTCAAAACCTTGGCTTAGCACAGTTCTCACTCGTATTACAGACAGTTTAGTGCCTTAATTTTTCTGTGAAGTTTCACTGGAATTGCTTTGCAGGTACAGCAGTTGTAAAGCCTTGGATGCTCCTGAATTTCCTGTGTTTTGAACCTCTGCCATGCTGCTATGCTGACATCACTACATCATGTATGACATCACTGATAATGCTCTCCAGCAACTTCATGAGGCTGACCCACAGCAGCTGCTGCGCTTCTGGAATTCTCTGGAACTGTCAGGGTAAAGAAAGTTCTCTTTCCAGGCTCTCCCCCTTTGGCCCAGTAAGTCCCATGGGCGCCCTGTGTCCCCTGGGAAGGAAAGATGGGAATGAGAGGGAGTGTTGGGTGTGAGAAGGGCTGGGGAGGGCGAGGGCCATACTCAGAGGATCACCTTGAAGACCAAGGATGCCCTGGAAAACAACAGCTCAGGAGGTGATCATGTCACTGCCAGCCAGGGGAGTTAGGATGGGATGAGATGGAATGGAAGGGGGTGGCGTGGCATGGCATGGCACAGGGTGGGGAGGCTCACCTTGGGGCACTGCACAGTGCAGGCCTTTGCCTTTGGCACTGGCTGGCAAGAGAAGACAAGGCTGTGCAAACCCAGGGATAGGAGACACCTGGGTTACATGGGGCTGCTCCCCCTCCACACCCCCCAAGGTGCTCTGGCCCTTACCCTGGTGGAGGTGATGCTGCAGAGGTCTTCAGTGAGCTCTCTCTCTCCAGCTCTGCCAGGTTGCTGCTATGGTAGATGTACTACGTGTCCTCACTGGTGACCATGCTTGCATCTGCCCCCTCCCTACCCACTGCCACACCCGGACCCCTGAGCTGAGAGCACCCTCAGCACCCCACACGAGTCCCTGCACGCCCTGATGAGCCAAATTCATCCTCACCCCCAGCCTTGACATCCCTGACTGCAGTGATGGCATCATCCCCAGAGGAGTGTCAGCCAGAGCCAGACTGCTGGCACCCCAGGATGGCACCCTGTGCCAGGACTCAGCAGAGAGGTCTTGGCAAAGGTGATGGCTGCCCATAGAGAGGGAGAAGGAAGAAGGGACAGTCTCTGAGAGCCTTTCTCTCTCAGTGCAGAGCAGCCTGGAACAAAAGGACACGTTTTTCACTGGAGGCCAAACCAACATTTTATTTCTGTCATTTCCATACACTCAGAGAGGCTGTGCCTGGTCTGTGGTCACACTGGGCTGATCCCATTTCCCTTCTGACTGAGCCTGGACACCCTGCAAGGCATATCCCACACCCAGGAGCTGACCCTAGTGCGGGAGCCTCATACGCTGTTGCTTCCAGTTCTGCAGGCTGCTAAAAGCAGGATTGACCAACAAAAGAAAAGCCTGGGCAGTCCCATGGTTAGGCTTTTAGATTGTTACACTTTGCATTACAAGCCGAGGGTGTCACAATGTACCAAATGGGTGGGCTCTGCTGAGCACCTGTGAGGGGACAGGAGCTGGTTTCCAATGCCACTGGGAGCCTTCCCATTCAGGCCAGAGGGCTCAGCAGCAAGTTTCCATATCAAGCATCACTTCTTCTTTCAGCCCTTGCATTTCCTTTTTTCCTTTGCATGCAAGCTTGGACCACACCATCCCTCTGCTTCTAGCCCCATGCACATTCCTGACTAAACAGCAGGAAAGGAGCTTGAGGCAAGCCACTTGCTCACTGCAACCAGCCCAATGGGCACTTTCGCCTTTCCTGAGCTGCACAAGTGTTTAGTGCTCAAAAAGCCACAGCACTTTTAATAAGCTCTTAAGTCTAGCACAAGCTGAGCTCTAAGGTGTCTGTAATCACACCCAGCCATTTTCCTGGAGGAGCATTGCTGCCTTGCCTCTCTCCAGCATGAGCAGAGGGGGCTCACCTGCTTCCCACCAGTTCACTCATGCTCAAAGAACTCGTGGCAAGCAGCAGTGACCATTGCAATGAAGGCCACAAACTCCTGGAAGTCACACTCTGCATCTCCATCGCAGTCCAGTGCCTCCATGACTTTGTCCACAGTCTCCTGGTCTTTGATTTCCTGAAGAGATAGAAACAAGCAGCCAAAGCTGGGGAGGACCACCCAGACAGTAACATGTCCCCGTTTCTCAAGTGTCCTCATGGCTGAATCTCTGTTCAGATGCACCCCAACATCTTCTTGCTGTTCCCAGTCTATGGTGGGGGCACAATCTATGTTCTGTGCCCCTGGGAATTGCAACCACAGCTGTGCTGCTGGGAAGGGACATCTTGAGTCCCCTGGGGCAGGGCTGTTTCCCCCATGTCGGGGAAGGCAATTTTCCTAGTGTCCAACCCACACCCCAGTCTGCCCTGCAGGCTGTTCCCCTCATCCTGCTGCTCCCTAGAGCTGGAGCGAAGGATTTAATGGCCAGCTGTTTAAATCCACCTCTTCACCTGTGCTGGCTCCCTGTGGGAGACAGGGGAGTGCAGTGGCTGTGTGGTGACCCCTGAGCCCAGCCAGGCTGGGGAGGGCAGTACTTACACCGAGGAAGTGGGGCAGCTCGTTGTTGATGAGCTCCTTGAGTTCCGACTTCTTCAGCTTGTGCTTGTCTCCCTCCTTCCCGGAGTACTGGTGGAAGGCATCAATGATGGCGATCATCGCCTTCTCCAGCTCAGACATGGTCGTGGGGTAACCCTGAGGACAGAGGGGACGGTGGGAATGCCAGCCTGGGCAATGTCCAGCAATTCCCATTGATTTGGAAGCACGGCCACCCCAGGGCTCCACCTATGCATCAGCAAGGTTGGAGCCGCGTTCGAGGCATTCTGCTGGGAAGCTCTGGCAGCAGCTCTGGATTCAGGGAAAGGCCAGGAGAGACCATAACTCTGCTGCCAGGAGCTCTCGAAGACAGCAGGGCCATAAGAGGAGGAGAGGGGCAGGCAAGGGGTCAGCTCTGGAGCTCCAGAAAGGTTTTGCAGTCCCCACTATTGCAGCTCCCCTCACCTGTGCCTTTGATTGCAGACCTGTGTCCAGCCCAGCAATCAGGGGAACCGGGTAGGAACCAGTTCTGATGAATGCCAGCAGGTCAAAATGAACACCTCTCAAACCTCCCTTTCCTGCACTTGGTCTGGAGACCCCTTGGGAACGATAATAATTCGCATTGCAGCATTCCCTGCTGACTTCACAAACCAAAGAAACTCTGATCAAAGAGGGAGAGCTGCCAACCCACCTCCCCAAAAGCTGGGAAAATAAAAAACCCTTATTGCCCAGCACTCAGTTCCTTCATATCCCACAGGTAAATGTCTCCTGGCTCCTGTTTCTCCACCACAAGGTACTGGATCTGACCCCACAGCTGATGTTCCCCACAGCTCAGCAGTCAGTGCCCGAACGGAAAGACAGACAAGGTAGAAAATATCCTAAGAAAAACACCTCCATTTTCTACAGACAAGGTAGAAAATATCCTAAGAGAAATACCCATTTCATGCTCCAGCCCTGCCTGTTTTCCGTCCGCCAGGCTGAGGAGGCTCCAGCTCTGCTGGGGCTCCGCAGAGGTGATGTGGAGCGGTGACACTGCCCTGACAATGTCACCCCCTGCCCCCCGGCATCCCCCGGCCTGTCTCACCTCCTGGCTGTGGCACAGCGATGCGGCGTGGCCGGGCGCTCCGGGGACGCTCTGGCTCCTTGTGCCCGCGGGGGGAGCGGGGGAGGCGGCGGCAGCCGGGGCGGGGTGTCCGAGCCGGGCGCTGTGCCCGCCCCGCAGAGATGCTGGCTGGGATTGGAGCCGCTGGAAAGCCACCCTTGTGAGAGGAAAACACCGCCTGCTTTACTCGTTTTCTGAAGATGGTAAGGGGACATAGCTGCAAACAGACAGTTTTAATAGGTGACACATACATAGGGATATATCCGGTTTCAAAATGTATTGCAGTAAACTCATATTTTTTGTAAACAAACTTGGGGATTATCACCAGCCCCAGTTATTACACATTACAGATAAATCTATTATGTTGCCTTTTATTTGTTCCTATTTTTCAAAGACAGAATGCCTGTTCATTAGATGGGTCTTTCAATGCACAGAATGTTCCGTGAATCAAGCTTGCAATTCAAAGATGTGAATGCTTTCTTTAAAGCTGCTGTCCTGCTCTGAACAGTGAGTATGCAAAAATAGCAATTCCTTGTACTCCTGATCTTTTCACTGTGTTTACCACAGTTCACTGGCAGCACACTATTAACACTGAACACACTTTTTCTCCTTTCTACTGTTTGAAGATTGTAGAGTCAGGCCAGACAGGGAAAATAAGGTTATTTTAATTCACTCAGCATCACCGAACATACCACCAACAAAATGCTTTGTCAAACTGAAACTATTGCTGCTTGTGCAAAAGCATTTATACCATGGGAGTGGAAGCATCAAGGAAAATACATTTTGCAGTCAGTGTGAGCATAATCCTTATACTTTTCTCTGTGTACTGTTCAAGAAATGTTGAAACATTCAAGAAATATCCATCAAACACCAGAGACAAGTGAAGCTGCAAATATTTTGAACCAATTCTGAGAAGGGAAGTGTAAATCAACATGCAAAACTCAGAAAAAGATGAGTTATTGTTTGTATATTGATTCACACTAGAAAAAAAAATCTTTTATTTTTAGAAACTTTGAAAAGTTATCTCAAACTTAAATTCTTTATTTACTTTTAAATGGGATATTGATACAAAACTTGTTCTCAAGTCCCAGCAGCCACCATGAACTGGCATTAAATGCACTTTTATCTAAACCCTGTTGCTGCACAGACATATTCCCTGGCAGTCCCTGTGTTCCCAAATCTACTGATACAACATGGACCATGTTACTTAAGAAACTTTTTCACATGCTGGTGTACAAGAAACCCATCTACATTGATCATTTCTTTACATCAGCTCATGAAAGCTTTTGTAACAAGCTCAAACACTGGTTTGGGGAAGAATTATTTCCCCAGCATTTAGGTTGAGTATGTTGACTTTAAATATTTACCTGACCACTGAAATTCTTGCATTTGGGGCATTGCAAACTACACCAGTTATCTGTGCTCTGGTGGGACCAGCAGGGACAGCAGGGATGCTTTTAGGGAGCGGTGTTTCTAGCATGGAGGTAGTTTGTCAGCAATTTTGCACTATTTGATTTTTTCCAAGAGTACTTGCATTCCTGTAAGAGCTGACTATAAATGGGGCTCTCTGTCAGCAGGAAAGAGACAGCAGTTTTTTGCTGACAGCAATTTGATCTGGTAGATCTCTAGCTCAGTCCTCAGCCAAGAAGTGCATTAAAGCAAACCTTTTCTAGTCAGAGACAAGGTCCTAGCTCATCTCCTTAAATCATTTCCTGATGTCATTCCGGAAGGTGACCTTTCCTTAAAATGGAACAGAAAAGGTAACATTTGACAGGTCAAAACTTGAACAGTCTTGAAATTCTCTTTCCTGGTCATTTTTGCTGTCCATTTCACCCCAAATCATTCTGACTCCTGTATTTTAAGGGTGATGATCTGGAATGATGTGCTGATGGGATGGGAAGGAGCAGCAGGATCCGATGTGAACATCAGAAACCTTGACCTTCTTCTGCCTCTGCTAATGAGCAGCTCCAAGAAACTTTCCTGATCCTTGTCCAGGCTCCTATCTCTGCCAAGACTGCTGTCCTGGCCTGGATCATCCCTAACCCAGCTTGTGAGTCTAGGAGGTCTGGGTGTGGGTGTGGGGCTGAGCTGCCTGTGCTTTCAGAGCTGCTTCTGTTATTTTAAAATTCACATTCTGATCTTCAAACAGGAGGGTGCAGCCTTGGGGCTCCTTTCCTCAGGGTCAGGGTTTCCTTGCCAGAGCTTTGGGCTGATATGTTTGAAGAAGCCAAGGAGGTTTTACAGTGCCCAAGGCTGAGCAAAACACTTCAGCCCTCTGCCTGTCTCCCTCACAATGTGGGCTCCTCATACCAGGCTCGGGGACAAAAGCCAGCCTTGTTTCTTTGTCTCTCTGCTGTGTATAGCCCCAAGCTCTGCCAGGCCGTGAGACAAACGCCAGCCGTCATTGAACTGGGACAAAAAAAGTAATGAAAGCAAAGGAATTTGGGTGGGAGGGTGAAGAAACTGCCTGTGCCTCTGCAGGGCTACACTCAGTCCCAGCACACACAGCAGCTTTGCAGGGAGCAGGTTCCCTTGCACCTACAAACACAGCAGTCAGAGGTGAGCTAGTTCCTGGCTGAATCCAGGCTCAGACACAGGAAAACATGGATTAAAATAATGCCTAAGTAACAGGAATTTGGCAAATATTAAAAATTTCTGGTGCAGGTGGTTTGTATAGAGACAGAAAAATAAAACCAAGTTGTTCATCCTCCATAACTCCCCTTAGGCAAATATTACCATAAATTATTTTAAGATTTAGGCATCCACAGACAAGTGCATACTTGCATGAACCTCATTTCAGGCAGACTCATTATGACAATTTTTTAGTTAAACCAAAAATAAACAGACTGTTAACCCTCAAATACAACACCCATGTCAGTGACCTAGAGTTCCCTTTGCTCATATTAACTGTGCAAGAGAAGCTGCACAGCTCTCCCTGCTGAGGACCAGTGGGATGAGAGAAGTCAAAGATATTATCCCCATCCATTCTCCCTCCAGGAGAAGTCCAGCAGCATCCAAAAAACATTTTGCTCTTACTGAACACAGCCAGGGCTGGACTGGTGAGTGACCTAAGCATAGTTTATGAAATAAATACCAAATTAATCCTTTAATTCTCAAACAAAATTACTGTATCCTCTCCAAATAATCCCTGGTGTTATTCTGGACATGAGTGAAGAGCTATTTACTAGAAGAGGAGTGTTTTAAATTAAACTTATAGTGTGCATTAAATACTCTAAGTATTAATGATTATAAAAGTATTAATAGACAGGCATTTTTCTGTGCTGGGGTGCAGTTGGGTGCCACATTTGTGAGCAGCTCTTTTGTCCCTGGGCAGTGCACAGACATGGAGGGGCTTTTCTGCCAGTTTAGCTTGGTCTTGTGTCACCTCTGTGGTAGGAGGGAAGCCAGGTCACTCTGAAAGGCTGAAAGGAATTTTTATCACTCCATTTAAACAAGCATGTATTAAATTTTCACCCAGCCCTCCCAACAGCATAGCAGCAGCAAGTACAGCATCTCTGGGATTTACATTCCCTGTGTGCCTCCTTCTGGGAAGCCTTCTTGAGCCAGGGGGCTTTGAAGGGCTGAAAGCCACTTGCTCACTGGCCTTGGGAAGGCAGTGATGCAACATTGAGGGGGTTAGGAGAGAGATGGGGACACGCCAGTGGGACAGGACATGAGGAGCTCTGCCATCCCACGGCAGGAAGGTGACAACCCAATCCGTGCCGGGGATACCTGACTCACCTGTCACAAAACACAGTGTTTTATGGGCGGCACCCCCGCCAGCCGCACCCTCCCCACCCGGGCGGGGCTCCGGCGTTTAACGAGTGCCCGACACCCCGGGAAAGCGGAGCTGAGAACGGTGGTCAAGGCTGGCACACGAGGGTCGGGGTGCACTGTCCCCATGGCTGGCACTGCACCCAGACACGTACCCCCAGTCCCTCGAGGGCACCCAGGCTGGGCCGGCGTCGTTTTGTTATTTCCATTAACCATGGAAACCACACTCCCGGACTTTGGGGGCGCACGGAGATGGGAACAGTCCCTCTAGGGGCTGCCACTGTCACCAAAGGGATGGCACTTGGGGGGGTGGCACTCCTGAGGAAGGGAGCGCGGGGGCAGACACGCGCGACGGAGGAGCCGAGCCCCGGCAAGTGGCCGAGCGATGTCCCACGGCAGGAGGGGGCGGGAGGAGATGGGGCGGGCCGGGGATAGCGCGGGGGCCGGGCGGGGCGGGCCGGGCATAGCGCGGGGGCTGTGAGGGGCGGGACGGGCACAGCGCAGGGGGTGTGAGGGGCGGGACGGGGACAATAAAGGGGCCGGGCGGGGCGGGCCGGGCACAGCGCGAGGGCTGTGAGGGGCGGGGCGGGCACAGCGCGGGGGCTGTGAGGGGCGGGACGGGGACAATAAAGGGGCCGGGCGGGGCGGGCCGGAGATAGCGCGGGGGCCGGGCCAGAGACAGTGAGGGGGCCGGGCGGGGCGGGACGGGGGCCGGCCTTGGTGCCGGCCCGCGGCCCCATTGGCTGCCGCCCGTGAGGCGATGTGGGCCCAGCCGGCGCGGCCCCGGCGCTGCCAGCGGGAGCGGCGATGGCGGCGGGAGCCATGTGGGTCCCGGCGGTGGGCTCGGGGCGATGGCGGGGGCAGGGGTGGATCCCGGCTGTGGGAGCGGCGGGTCCCGGCGGGGTGGCGGCCGCGGCTCACGGTGCCCGTGTCCGGCAGGGCGGTTCGGCGGCGTGGCGGCCCTTGGCGCTCGGCACCGGCCACGGAGCTGCCGGCCTGGCGGCTGCGCTGCGAGGGTGGACGGCAGCTCTGGCACTACCTGGGCGATGGTGATGGCGATGGCGGGGAGCGGCGAGCGCAGACAGCGCTGGAGCAGCACAGCCTCGGGCTGGACACGGTGCGGGGGTCCGGGCCGGGCTGGCGGGGCCGTTCCCCGGCTGGCGGGGCTGTGCCCGGGGCGCACGGCTGAGGTGCCGCTGTCTCCCCGCAGGACGCGACGCTGCGGACGCTGCCGGCGGCCGGCTCGGCCCGGGACGCGGCCCGCAACGGGATGCGGTTCTACGCAGCGCTGCAGGCCGAGGATGGGCACTGGGCGGGCGACTACGGCGGGCCGCTGTTCCTGCTGCCAGGTAAGCCTGGGCACCTGCCCAAGGGTGAGTGCCCTGGGGTTCGGCTCGCTATCTCTACAGTGCCGGCCTGTCTGGTCCTCCAGGTCTCCTCATCACCTGCCACACGGCCAAAATCCAGCTGCCCGAGGGGTTCCGGAAGGAGATGATACGCTACCTGCGCTCTGTGCAGCTCCCGGATGGAGGCTGGGGCTTGTGAGTAGTAAAGATGCTTCTTTGAGTGATGGCAGGTCCAAGGTCCAGGACTGGGAGCTGCTGTCAGATCTGCCCAGGCTTGGGGAGGGGGACTCAGCACCTGTGATAGCTGTGGGTGGTTGGACTTGCTTGTGCAGCACTCCAGGTACACTGTCACAGTGCTGGATGTAGCACCAAGTCTGGCCACATCTCCTCTGGGGCACTATATCCCATGTGTGACATGTTAGTAGTAGTGCAGAGCATTGTTTCTTCCTGTGTTAGATAGGTCCCTCTTTTCCAAAGTCACTCCTGGCATCCTGCTTCACCCTAACAAAGACAGCCTTGTGCAGTGGCTTGTGTCTGGCTAATGGCAATAGCTGACTAATGGATGTGGTGTTTCTGTATGTGCTCCTGACAGACACGTGGAGGACAAATCAACAGTGTTTGGCACAGCCCTCAACTATGTAGCCTTGAGAATCCTGGGGGTTGGACCAGATGACCCTGATGTTGTACGGGCCCGTGTCAACCTGCACAGCAAAGGTCAGCCATGGGGCTGGTACACTGGTGAGAGAGGGCTGGCCAGACCTGAGGGCTGCAGGGAACACTGGGGGCTGCCAGGTAGTGGAAGAAATGTTGTTCTTATTTGCCTTTCATGGCAACTGCATTTTCAATTAATGATGGGAAGTTGTGTTGCATTTTTGTACCATTGCCTGCTTGCCCTGTTTTGGGACGTGCATCCCAGCCTGAGTAGTGTGCTCTCAAACTTGGGGATAAGTGGGCCCTGTGATGGGGAAGAAAGTTGGGAGCTGGCATGGCTGTGTTAACCCTGAAAGCTGATACTGTTCTGTGCAGGAGGTGCTGTGGGAATCCCTTCCTGGGGCAAGTTTTGGCTGGCTGTCTTGAACGTTTACAGCTGGGAGGGAATGAACACGCTTCTCCCAGAGATGTGGTACGTGCCCTCCTCACTGTGGAGAGAGGAGCTAGTGTCAGTCCTGTCACCAGCCTTGACCCAGAACTGTCCCAGGCACTGGTGATTGCTGGAATGACTCCAGCTACAGCCAGGAACTGAAGGTGCTCAGGGTGTTTGTCAGGAGATGTCAGAGTGCAGTCCTGCTAGCATTTCCTACAGAGTCCCAAATACATTCATGTGCTCCCTGCCTGCCACCAGGATCTTCCAGCAGCCGTAACTGGACCCTAGCAGGAAGGGACAGCCACATGTAAGGCTGCCAGCCCTAAACCCTTGCTTGTACCCTCTCTGAATACTCAGAGGGCTGCTGGGTGTCAGAGAGGGAAAGTGTCTGACACTATCCCTGGAGGAAATTGGGGGCTGCATAATACCAAGGGCTGCCGGTGCTTTGTCAGCAAATGCCATTAACTGTTAGTCCAGGCCTCTGCTTTCAATGTCCCATGTGACTAAACTGGCTTCTCTCCTCCCTCTTTGAGCTCGAGGTCCTCCCTGCCCTGTGCCAGCTGGGCCTGGAGTGGTGTCAGGAAGGGGTATCCCTGTTGGAGGGGGAATCTGAGCAGGACCAGGCTGTGTGTATATCCCCTATTGCAGGAGACAGGGAAAGGCCTACCATGCGCTGGGCATTCCACACAGCATCTCTCCAGTGGCCCTTGGCCTTCACTGTTCCACCCAGCAGCATTTTCTCTGTTGCAATCAGGCTGCTTCCCACATGGTTTCCAGCCCACCCGTCACGGCTCTGGTGTCACTGCCGCCAGGTTTACCTTCCCATGAGCTACTGCTATGCTAAGCGTTTGTCAGCAGAAGAGGACGAGCTTATACGGAGCTTGCGGCAGGTAAGGAAGGAGCTGATCCTGCTGGACAAGGACACATGGCTCCATGACCACCTACTGTGCTGCCTATGCCCTTGTGAGCCAGCTTCTGACAGGAACTGGCCCAAGTGCTTGCTCCTGGCTGACCAGGCTGCCCTTTGCTGTTTCTTGCCAGGAGCTGTATGTGCAGGACTATGCCAGCATAGACTGGCCAGCACAGAGGAACAACGTGGCTACCTGTGATGTGTACACCCCGCACAGCTGGCTGCTGGGTGCTGCCTATGGTGAGTGCAGAGCTGCTGTGAGGAATGCTGAAGCTGCCTTGTACCCTCAGAGCTCTTTAGGATCTGCTACCCTGCTGGGGTAGGCTGCTGGGATGGAAACAGGAGTTATGTGATCCATATGGCTCTCCCTCCCTGAGAGCAGCAGGGCCTTGTGCCCATGTTCTCAGGCCACTCTGGGGCAGAGCTTTGCTTTGTCCTGATGCTTAATCAGTTGTTGTGTGAGTTGGGGTGCAGCCTGCCACAGCAAGTGAATCTGGCTGCACAGGGTGGGTTTTTTTTTCATTGCATGTCCCTTTCTTTTTCTGTAGCCATCATGAACGTGTATGAAGCTCACCACAGCACTCACCTGCGGCAGCGAGCCGTCACAGAGCTGTACGACCACATCAAGGCTGATGACAGATTCACCAAGTGCATCAGCATTGGCCCTGTAGGACACTTGCTGTTAATCCTTTCATATCTCACCCTTTGTTCTTTAAGGACCAGCTTGTGCAATTGTGGCATGTGATAATCATTAGATCTGGCTCAAGTCCCGCTGCTCCTGATGCTCAAGAGCTTAACAGTGCACAGGAGATGCAAAGGGTATGGGGACAGCTGTGGCCCTAGTGAGGAGTATCTCCCCTTAAGGTCCAGGGAGATGATCTGAGAGGAAGCTCTGGAGTAATCTTATGGCATCTGCCCCACTAACTCAGCTATGCTGAGTGATGCCACAGGTGGAGCCATTGGGATCAAGGCCAGGACAGCCTCTGGGTGGCTTTGTGTTGAGTGGGGGAGATTTATGTCTGGGGCTGGAAGAAGCTCTATCCAGAGCAGTGACAATGTTCCTCTTGGCAGATCTCCAAGACAATCAACATGCTGGTTCGGTGGTTCGTGGAAGGGAAGGACTCCTCAGCTTTTCAGGAGCATGTTTCCAGGATCCCTGATTATCTTTGGTAAGGGCTGAGTGTCTCCCATCTGGCAGAGCACACCATGGCTCCTGACTTGCCTCCTGGTGCTCCCACTGTGCCTGTGCTGCAGCACTGTGCTCTCTCCTCCCACAGGCTGGGCCTCGACGGCATGAAGATGCAGGTGAAATGCTGTAGGAGTTCACCTGTGACTGAAGGGACCCTGGTGTTCTGGGGCAGCCTGTGGAGTAATGGGATAGCGTGTTCATCCCAGGCCTGAGCTCCTGGCATCTCACCTCTGATGCCTGGTGGCCTTCTCACTGCCACTTCCCCCAGCCATGCCAGGAGGGAATACTGTCTGTCCTGCTAGTTTGCTTCCCTGTGGCTGGGAGCTGAAAGGCCTCCATTTCCTCCTTCCTCATGAGTCCTGGGAGAAGGACTGGAGAAAGCCTGATCCTGCATGTGGGCTGAGCTCTGCTTGTCTCAGAGCCATTGTGTCCTGCTGTTCCTTAATGCTAGCCACCTGTCCTGCCTTGGCAGTGCACAGAGCAGACTGAAGCAGCTATTTCATGTTCCCTTGCTGTCCCTTGACCTGCTGCATCTGTCCTCTGTACCAGCACGTCAGCTGTGATGCAGGGTGACATAGGAGGGAGCTATAGGGGGTAGTGTGGGAGGGATGTTCTGTCCCATAGTCCCCACAGTGGATCAGGCTGCTGCTAGCACCTGCCTCTCACTATCTCTTTTGTCTCTTCCAGGGCACAAACGGATCCCAGCTCTGGGATACTGCTTTTGCTATACAAGCCTTCTTGGAGGTAATGCGCCCTTCAGTGCTATATGCTGCCTTGGGAAAATGGTCTCTGCTCATGAGTCCCTAAATACCAGAGCTCCTGCTGTGCACCCCCTTGGAGCATCATTCTGGCCTGGCATCCCGTGGCTGAGCTGGGATGTCTGGCTACAGCCCCCTGCTGACTGCTTACTGTGCCTCTCTGTTTCTAGGCAGAAGCCCAGGAGATGCCTGAATTCACCTCCTGCCTCCAGAATGCCCATGGGTTCCTCCAGTTCTCCCAGGTGAGCAGAGCTGGTCAGTGGTGCATTACACACTGGCTGTGCAGGCTTGGCTGTTGCTCAGAACCCTGCTGGATGCATGTTGCCTTCTGAAGAGACCTTCTGAAGGGCTGACTAGCAGGCCCAGCCTCCTGTTTTCTGCTCCCTGTTTTCAGGGAACCATCTTTGAAGCTTGGAGAGGACCTTGCAAAGGTCCAAGGATGCTTGGGTTGTCTGCCTGAGCTTAGAGAACCTGGAAAACTGAAAGCTTAAGCTTATTTACTCTTCATCTGGTACCTACACATTTGAGACACCCTTCTGGGAAACCCAGGATCATTGGATAGTGACTGTATGAGCTCAGCTTCTGCTGGCCAGGCCAGCAGCGGCTCAAGGTGAGGGTCACTGTCGCCAGCAGCTTGGTGGATGTGCAGTCACAGGTCTTGTTCATGATGCTGCCAATGGGAGCACTGAAAGCAGATCGTTCCCTGGCAGGCAAGTTCCCAAAGGGGACTTTAGCAACACTTGCTGAAACCAGGCCAAAAAGTGATTTCTCTTTTCCCTGCTCCAGAGCTGACCTCTTTCCTGTCTACTTCCCTCAGTGGAAGGCAGGTACTGTCCACTTCTACATGGTTCTGTACCTGCAATGGTTTCAGCCCATGGTCCTGCAGCCAGGCACCTCCAGGCTGCCCTCACTTGTTTCTTGTCTCCTGCAGATCCCAGAGAACCCACCCGACTACCAGAAGTATTATCGTCACATGAACAAGGTATGGTGGCTGGCACTGGTCTCTCAGGGACACATGACTGGGGCAGAGATTTGGGCAGAGGGAAGAGGAACCAGGGGCAGCACCTGATCTCTTCCAGTAATAGAGTGGGTGAGGGAAAGTGATCCTGCTCCCTAAGCCCACCTGATCCTTTTGCAGGGTGGCTTCCCCTTCAGCACGCGGGACTGCGGCTGGATTGTGGCAGATTGCACAGCAGAGGGGCTGAAGGCAGTTATGCTGCTGCAGGAGAAGTGTCCCTTCATAGCCAAGCCTGTGCCTGCTGAGCGCCTCTTTGATGCTGTGAATGTGGTAAGGGCTGCAAAAATCAGGCCAAGGACTGTAAGAGAAGCCAAGGCCCAAGGAATTGTTAGATCTCATATTAGATCTGGTATTAGACCTGGTTAGATCTGAGCTAGTAGAGGCCTGGTGTGGCAACACTTCACTGTGATTCAGAGCTGCCTATGTGACCTGTGATGGCCCGGATTGGGCCTGCCTGTCACAGTGGTTTGGGACCTGGGTTTTCTGTCAGCCCCATAGGCCTGTAAGTCTGAGTTTGTCCTCACAGCTGTACTACTGGAGTAGTACTGCTCATGAGGTTGTCCTACTCCCTCTCTGCTTGTCTGGGCAGTTGCTGAGCATGAGGAACTCGGATGGCGGCTTTGCCACTTATGAAACCAAGCGAGGAGGCCACTTACTGGAGTTGCTGAATCCCTCGGAGGTGTTTGGTAAGGGGAGCTGTGGGGATTGGTTGTCCTGCCCACTGTGAAGGGACAAAGTGGCCTGGGCTCACCATGCCCAGTGGGTGCTGGACAGGGGATCAGTGTGCCCTGGGTCTGAGGGACAGGCTGGCAGCAGCTGAGGCTTGCCCACACGGGGGCTGTGGCACTGATACCCATTGCCTGCTGGCAGGTGACATCATGATTGACTATACCTATGTGGAATGCACATCAGCTGTCATGCAGGCACTGAGACACTTCCAGAGCCAGTTCCCTGAGCACCGAGCCCTGGAGATCAGGTGAGGCACTGAGATGAGAGCTGGGCAGGGGAGGAGACAGGCTCACTGTCCCAAGCTGCCTGCCATGGCCTCCTGAGCAATGTAGCTGCCTGTCTGCATGCTCTTGTCTCTTGTGTCACCCATCAAATCTTCAGAGGGGCTGATGGAGGCCCCAGAGAAGCAGACACTGAGTTTGAACTGCTTCTGAAGTGGATGATTTCTGTCCTGTCCAGGGAGACTCTGAAGAAGGGCCTGGATTTCTGTCGCAGGAAGCAGCGAGCGGATGGGTCCTGGGAAGGGTAAGTGGTGTTCCCAGCACTCAGTTTTCTTCTGGCTGCTCCAGTGTGAGAGGGATCATCCTGGCTGGCAGGATGTGTGGGAGGGAAAGTAAGGGCTGATCTCATCTAGCTGTTGTGCTTTACTCTCAGTTACTCTCCCTCCAGCCCAGGTAGAACAGGTACCTTGTGTGTTGCACATGACCCGAGAAGTTTGGGGTGGCTCCAAGTCCTGTGGTCTCAGCTCTGCTGACACTTGAGTTAGCTGGGAGCAGTTGCTGGTGGGACTGGGCATGCTTGGGCCATAGGTGAAGGCAGGCTGCAGCCCTGTGCCTGGCTCTGCTCTTCTGTGAACACAACTGTGTTGCAGCCTGCCTCTCCCTGGGGCCTCACACCCCTGACAGTGCCGCTCTCCTCTTCTTCCTAGGAGCTGGGGGGTTTGTTTCACCTATGGCACCTGGTTTGGTCTGGAGGCGTTTGCCAGCATGCAGCACACATACCACAGCGGGTAAGAAGGCGATGTCTGGGTGCCCTGCCCCTACTGACCTCCTGGGCCAGGGTAGGACTCTGGTGGGGCTGGGTGGATGCCCAGGCTGTGCATGGGCTCTTCTGCCTCAGGGGCTGCTCCTCCCAAATCCTGTGCCTGCAGTATGGCCAGGGGACTTACTGCCTGACCCTTAAACTCTTGGGGCAGTCCCATCAATGGGCACATCTCTTTGCAGCTGAGAACTGTGGGCATCCAAACACGCTCTGTTCCCAGACCTGTCTTGATTCTCACTCCCATCCCTGCAGGACTGTCTGCCAAGAGGTGGCCCAGGCCTGCCAATTCCTCATCTCCAAGCAGATGACAGATGGTGGCTGGGGAGAGGATTTTGAGTCCTGCGAGCAGCGCACATATGTGCAGAGTGCTGAGTCCCAGATCCACAACACCTGCTGGGCCCTGCTTGGGCTCATGGCTGTCAGGTAAGAGCAGCCCCACCTGGCCCCAGTGCTCAGGGAGAAGAGATGCAAGCTGTGTTGGGTGGCCTTGGGCCTGGCTGGTGTGACCCAGTGCAAAGAAGAGCTTTTGATCATGACTGCAGGCCTCTAGCCTGGGAAAATGGTGCCATATTTATAATATTTAGTGTCTTGGGGTTGCAGGGAGCCCTTGCCAAAGCACTCAGCATGCCTGGGGCAAAGCTCAGGGCAGCATAGAAGTGGTTGCATTCCCCAGGCACATGGATGAGGGTTTGCAGGTCATTTGGATAAAGATGCTTACGTTTCCTGTGTGCTTTGTAGGTACCCTGACATCAGTGTGCTGGAAAGGGGCATTAAAGTGTTGATGGATAAGCAGCTGCCCAACGGGGACTGGCCTCAGGTACATCTTTAGTCTTTCCAAGGTGTTCCTGAACATGCAGCAGTCCCCTGTCACTCATACCATTCTGCTCTCTTCTTGTTTCCCAGGAGAACATTGCTGGGGTGTTCAACAAGTCATGTGCCATCAGTTACACCGCGTACCGCAACATCTTCCCCATCTGGACGCTGGGGCGGTTCTGCCGGCTGTATCCCAACAGCCCTCTGGCTGGGCAGCTGCCAGCCAGGGCCAGAGCCTCAACTGGGGCAGGGCAGGAGGAGCAGAGAGCCCTGTCTGCTTGAACGTGGGACACTGGGGATGCCATGGCCCTGGACTCATCTTGTATCCCAGTGTCTGCACGGGGCCATGGCGGTGTGTGCTGCACGGGATATCTCAATGCTGACCTTACATGTGGACTGCTGCCTCTGCCAGGGAGGGGTACTGCACCGGTGCTGTAGAACCTCTGCTTGCTGTTGAACCTCTTCTAAACATTCTCTTTCTAAGGTTTTTTCCTGGTATATTCTCCATCCCCAGATGGGGAGTAAAGTGCCTTTTCAGACCATTTTGAAGATCTGACCAAGCTGCCAAGCTGTGTTGTATTCCACATCTAGACAGACCCTCATCCTGGGTTGAAAGGCTGCCTTTACCATCACAGGCTGTCTGTCTATACCAAGAGTGTGGGATTTGCACTGCACAATCCCTGCTGAGCTGACCTCTATACTGTGGGTGCCAGTGATGGCCTTTGAATTGCTCACTCTGCTCTGGAGCTCGTGCTGGGAGGGGAACCTGTCCTCCCCCAGATGTGTGGGAAAAGGAGTGCTTTGCTTAATTTTGTTATTTTGTTCTGTCCCCTAGCTGGTGGCACCTATTTTCCGCAGGTGAAGTCACCACCAGCCCTTGGGAAAGGGGCAGCTGAAGCAGAAAGCTGTGAGGTGGTTGGCATCATGGTTCAGCATGAGCCCCAGGGCTGCAGCCTTCCCCCAGCTCAGGCCATGGTGCTGTGGGGCATTCACAGAGCTGGAAGTCAGATGGGTTAATAAATTGCTAAGGGTGATGCAAGAGGAACTTCACTGTGTTCTCCTTTCTGTCTGCTAGTGTGTGTCCCAGGCAGAGGGGAGCTGGCATAGCAGCCTCATGTCACATGGCTTGGGTTGCCTGTCCCCACATGTATGAGCACCATGTCCACTTGTGCTGGTTTTGCATTAATTGAATTTTGGTGAGGAGGGAAAGAGCCAGCGATGAAAGTGATTTTCTAAGAGAAGCCACTAAGAGTTTCCTCCATGCCTGGCAAAAAGCAATTGCTGGCTGGCTGAGAATAGGCATGGGGATACGCCAATTGAAGAGCTCGACACACCTCTGTGAGATTAACATTTTAAGCCAAACAAGCCCAGGAAAAAGCTCTCTTGCTTCTAGTTTTTTTGGATTGCCTGAAATCATTGCAGTTTAATCTCAGAGCATTACCATGAAAATTCTCTGCAGTGACAGGCAGAGCATCTCTGACTTCCACTGGTGCACTGTATAAATGGAAAGATGTGCTGGCTCAACCACCATCATCCAGACCAGCTGTCACTGTCAACATCACAGGCCTGGAAGCACTTTGGGTGAGAGCTGAAAATGTAACCCCACAACATAGAGAGAACTGGGAAATTCAAATGAAATCCCCAAAAGTAAGCTTTGAAATATTTGAGAAGTAATGAAAATGTACAAGAAAACAATGGTTCCATGTTTAAAGGCAAACAAGCAGCTAAAGCTTGATTCTGTTTAAAAGTGATGGTTGAAGTGAAACAAGGTAGGTGTAAATGTGGGGGGTGAAGTGGTGAAGTGATTGTAGGTGAGCAGAAAAGCAGTAATAGTGTTGTTGTATGTTGGTTTGGCTTTGTGTTTCTTTGATGCTGAGTTGTGTGAGACAAAATAAGATGTTTGTTCAGTGCATTTGGTGTTGGGTTTTGGTGTCCATCTCAGCCTGTGTGTTGCTGAGGAAAGGGCCCCTTGAGTACTTTTATTTCCTATGTACCCAGCCAAGTCACAGAGCAGCAGAGGTCTGTCAAGCAGGATGTAGACTCTGATCAGTTCCCTCCAGCAGCAGCATTTGTAAAATGACCAGGACAATACTACACCATGGGGGGAGTCTTCAGGGTTGAACTGTGCTGGAACTTGCATCTCTGGTGTTCATCAGCACTGAGCTGGAAGTGAGGGAGACACAAGGAGGGTTCATGACTGTAACTCCCTATAGGGGTCAAACCGACCACTGCTGCAATCTTGATTCCATGCTTGCAGCAACTGAGTGACTGTGAAGAGTGACTCATCCTTTGATTCTCGACTGGGTATCCTGAAAGGAAGACCTCCAGCACTTTGACTGGCATCTCCACAGAGCACTCTCACACCCACGAGGCAACAGGAACCCTGCTGCAGACACACTGATGCTCCCACCCTTGGAACGACCTGCAGCCCGCACTGCAGCTCCCCCTGAGGGGCGCAACAAGTCGGAGATGCCACTCATAGATGTGAAAAATAAAAGACATAAATCGGTATCAAGATAAAAATCTGCATGAATCTTGGTGAATGTCAATTTGCGAACTGACCTACAATGCTATCTGACAGAGACCAAGGGTTGCCACCAATTGCTCCAGGTGCTCCTGCCAACAGCCACCTGCAGAAAGGAGCACATTCGGCAATGCACGTTGGCTTTGGCTGTCCTCTGGCACAGAAGGGCCCCGGGGGCACCGGTCTCTGTGGCAGGAGCAGGAGCCAGCACGGGCAGGGCTTGGGGGTGGCTGGACTCCTTTGGCAGGGACTCTGCTACACCTGCTGATTTCAGTGCTCCCAGGGCTCAGAGCAGCATTCGTGCCCTGGGCCATACGTCCCCTGGCTGTGTCACAGCCCCGTGTGTGTGACGGGCACCCAGCCCCAGGTGTTGTCCCAAAGAGACCCTGGCAGCTTCTGTGGAAGGCCCCGGTGCCCTCCCTGCTGTGGCTGTGCTGGCAACCGTGGGGGCTCCTTCTGCTGCCCTGAGCAGGCAGAGCACAGGAACATCTGCTTGTTGTTTGAGCTGTTCCTAAAGCTCCTAAAGTTGGGCTGTCCTCGACACTTGGGGGAAACTTTTCCTTGCAAGCTGGGGCATTTTGGGGGAGGGGTGGGGGTGTCCCCAGGGCAGGTGGAGGTGTGTCCTAGGGCTCTTTGTGACACAGTGCAGCGTGGTCACCATGGAATGGAAAGAGACACAGCGTACAAGGGTGACCCTTTGTGACACGTCGTGACATAGGTGCTGGCGGCGACACGGCCACGGCACAGTGCTCGGTGCACGCGTCGGGACAGGACGGAGAGAGCGGTGCTGTGAGGAGCCCCCACACAGCCAGCTCGTTCCTTGCTGACCCGCAGCTTTTCCAGAGCGTTACCTGTGCAGGTGACCTCGAGGCCAGACTGCAGGACTTAGTGTCCTGTAGCCTTGCCAAGGCTTCTCTGTTGCAGCTGCCTTCTAGGCACAGCTGCAGCACTTGATCTTTGAGAATTTCCCAGGCATCTCTCCTGCAAGCAGTCCTAACTGGAAACAGGGAGATGGAGCAGGCACCCCCCAGTGTGCCCAAGCTGGCCTGGGTGAAGGAGGAGGAGGCTGCAGCTACCTCAGCACAGCAGCCTGAAGACCTGGAGCAGGTCCAGCTGCTGCAGGAGGGTGAGTGGCACAGCTGGGCCACAGGGCTGGTGCCTGCAGCCAGCTTGGCCCCATGCCATGCCATGCCATGCCATGCCAGGCCATGGGACATGCCCTTGGGTAGCTCAGAAGAGGGGCTGGGGCTGAACCCCCTGGCAGCCATCCTCCATCCCTGGGGCATCCCAGGGCTGTCCCTGCCTGGGAATGAAGGGCTGGCCTGTGCTCTCCGGCCTCTCCTGCAGTCTCTCATCCCTGGCTCCTCTCACTCTTTGCCAGGTGCAGCCATGGACTGGACACAAGAGCAGGACCCTGCCCGTGGCCGCTTCCGCAGAACAGCGCAGGTACTGCAGCCATCCCCACCTGGGCTGGGCCTGCTGCCACTGCTCAGCCCAGCAGCGTGCTTGGAGCACTCCGTGCATTCTCCCTCTCTTCCTGCCCTTCTCCTGCAGATGATCTGTGAATTCATCATGAGCATTTGGCGGGAAGAGACCACTGGTGTGGGCACTGGGCTCTTGGCGGACTTTCACGTCTTCAGTGCTGAGACCAGTGCTGCCATGCTGGATTTGCTGGTGGAGAAGGGTGTCTCCAATCCAAAACACGTAAGCAGCCTGTGGCCAGGGCTTGATCACCCCAGCAATTGTGTGGCACCTCAAGCTGGCTCTGCTGCCTTCCCCCAGCCTTTGAGGCCCAGCCCAATGTGGTGGGAAGAAGGGAAGCGCTTTCCAGGGGATTCTGGGGAAGCTGATGCTCTGGCAGGTCTCCAAGTGTCCCCATGCCTTGTGCAGGTGCCAGCCATGGTGAGGTACATCCACAAGTGGCTCACGGCCAATGAGTCTGCAGGGCACCGGCTGGACAAGGCCCTTCTGGAGCTGACCAAGCAATATCCCTGGGATGTGCCGGTGACTCTTTTGCGCTGGGCCCCATCGGGTGACAGGTACGGCAGCCTCAGCTGCCTTGAGGCCTCAGGGTTCCCCGGCCCGTTACCCTGTAGAGCCTGTCCCTGGAAACTGCCAGACAGGCAGACAGTTCCAGGGCCCTCTGGCTCCTCTGTTGGCCAGTGCTGGCCTGTCAGCCCCTGAGTGTGCTGCCATGCTCCCTCCCTCAAGGGGCCTGCACCCTGCACGTGGGCTGCCTGGGTGCAGCCAGCAAGGCCCGGTGGGCAGAGGCAGGGCTGAGGGCTGAGGGCCAGCACAGGCCCCTGCTGCAGCCCAGGCCACAATGCTGTGGCCGAGACCCCCCTGACACAGAGCTGTGACCCCACAGAGCTGCTGCAGCCATGTGGCAGGTGATCCTGACCTCGGCTGGGACTGCGGTGCCGGCGCTGCAGATACTCCTGGCCGTGCTGAGCGCCTGGCCAGTGCACAGTGTGTGCACCTCTGATGGGGACAGCACAGGAGTCCTTGCCCTGGCTGTGAGTTCCTGCAACTGACCTTTGCTTGCCCCTTGGCCACCTCTCGAGCAGCTGGCTCTCTGTCCTCCCCCCAGCTGCATCCCCCTGCCTCAGGCACTGGCTCAAACCTGGCTTAGGGGCAAGGTTCAGGAGCACCAGGCTGGGTGCTCCTCTGGTGTCTCCCCTGGCCTCTCCCTCGCACGCTCAGGCCCTGCCACATGGATGTCTTGGCACTGACTGCTGTCCTTGGGTGGGTTTTTTTGCAGGCAACCATCGCACTGTGGAGGATCCTCAAGGTGACCTTGTTCCCTCCTGTGGTATTGGAGCATTTCCCGCAGCTCTTTCTGCATCTGCTCTTCCAAGTTTACATGAGTATACTGGATACACCAGAGGAGGTTGATACCTTCTGGAAGGGCTGCCAGGAGCAACTGGGCCTTGCCACCAACCCCCAAAGGTGCTCCATCCCAGTCCTCCCAGTCTCCCCGTCCCTCCCATGCCCCTCAAGGCAGGAGCCAGGGCTGCCAGCGTGACCTGGGCTTTGCTCTGCACACAGGTTTGCAGTGCAGACCCTGAAGGCCCTGCTCTTCCAAGTGGAGTGTGAGCACGTGGTGCTATCCATGGAGCGCAAGAGTGGCTGGGACACGCTGCTTTCTGCGGACACCCACCACTATGCTGTGGGTCTGCTGGCCAGGTGAGACCCCCTTCCCCACTCTGCCCCTGGCATTTGTGCCCAGGGTGCCCCACACAGTTCCCGTGGACATGGGTGAGAGGGCCTTGTCACAAAGAGATGGACGAGCAGACTGGAAAAGGCTGGGAGAGGAGGGTCCCCGGGAACAGCTGCCTGTCAAAGCACCCACGGGCTGCTCGGGAAAAGACCAGACCTCTGTCAGTCAGTTCTGGGAGAGCTTTGCCCACTCGGCTCAGGAGCAACGGTTCCTTTTCCTCCCCACCAGGGAGATGCGCCATGTCTCCCCTATGTGGTGCTGCAGCATCACAGACGGCCTCTTGGAGCTACTCAGCCAAGGCATGTCAGACTGGGAGCTGCCCGCCATGGCATTCCTTGTGGAGGTGAGCCCCATGGGCAGCGCTGCCCCGCTGAGCTGCCTCCCACCTCTGTGCCCTCTCACAGCCGCAGCTGCCTGGCACGGTGCCCGGGCCCTGTGCTGCTGCCTTGGCCCAGCCCTGTGCAGTTCTGAGCTCCTGCAGGCTGGGCACCCAAGGTCTCTGCTTTGTGCCTTTCAGTTCCTGCAGTTCCCTGACTTCGATGAATGGGGTGACAGCATCCTGGAGATGATGGCAAGGCAGCTGCAGAGCGAGTCCAGGGAGATGCGTCGGCTGGCGCTCAGAGGGCTCATGGTGCTCAGCAGGGACCCCTCGATGGTGAGAAGGAGGCAGTGGCTGCAGCTGTGCTGGCAGCGTGGGGCTGGGGAAAGCAGCCCCTTGGGCTTGGCTGGGCTTTGGGAGCTGTGGCAGCTGCTCCCAGCTCTCCTGCTTTGCTGCTCAGCTGCCTGAGTGCTTCAGGACAGGCCTGTGGCCCCTGGGCTCCGAGGCAGCAGCAGCAGAAGCAGCAGCGTAGGGCTGCACGGCCTTGTGTTCCATGCAGAACAAAAGAATGTCCGGCCTGTGTGGAAGCCTTGTGGCTCTCCTGCGGGATGCAGATGAAGATGTCATCGAGATGACTCTCGTCGTGCTCACCTTTCTGCTCCTGCACGGAGGCCTGGCAATACCCAGCCCCATCGCCCTACAGCTGGCTGGCGCACTCTGGCCACTCCTGGACAATGTAAGGCTCTGTGCCCCCAGCCACGGCCACTGGGTGCTGCCCCCAAGTGTGGTGTGCCGTGGAGTTTTGGGCCTGTGCACAGAGAGGCCTGGAGCAGCTGATGTGGAGGGCTTTTGCTTGCCTTCAACCAGGACAACCGCTATCTGCAGCTGAAATCCATTCGCCTCTTCCAAGAGATGCTGAAGTTGGCAAAGGGGGAAAAGGCCCTGAAGGTGCTTGTGAGCAAGAGCTTGCTGCCGCTCTTCTTCCACTGCCATGATGAGAACGCGCACGTGGCAGAGGTGAGCACTCCTGACCGCTGGTGTCCCCATGGCAGGGGGCTCAGCTGTCTCCCTGCACCCTGGCACCTCATGGGCTGCAGCCTCCTCTTGGCCTTGGCACAGGGAGGCAGGTGCTGTGCCCTGGGCTGCGGTGCCATCTCTGGCTCTCTGCTGCTCTGCAGGCCTCCCGGGAAACGCTGCTTTCTGCAGTAAGCTTCCTCAAGAGGAGGGATCTGGAGCACCTGGTCTCCACAGATCACATGTGGAGCTTTGCCGAGTGCTTGGTAAGGACAGCCTGCAAGCCCCAGCCCCAGCCCCAGCCTGGAGAAGCCCCTGCCTACGGTGCCCAGCCCGTGGGGCTGGCAGCTCTGGCCCCTGCCCAGTGCTGCAGCCAGGGGCACCGGCCCGCGGCCCGCACGCTGCTCCCTTCCCTGGGCTGCCCACGCCGGCTCTCCTGCAGGCTCCTCCTGTGGCCCCAAGGCGGGAGCTGCTGGAGCCCCGAGCCAGCTGGGCTCTGCTGCGGGGCAGCACCGCGGCTGTGCGGGCTCTGCCCCGCTCGGGGCTGTGCGGGCAGGGGAGGCCGGGGCCGAGGGGCAGAGCCCGCCCCGACCCTTCCCTGCCGCCGCTCTCTGCAGCTGGCCAAGGACAGACGCCGAGCGGCCGAGCACCTGCGCCAGGCCCTGCCCTACCTGCAGAGCCCACAGGAGCGCCTGCGAGAGGTGGCCGTCAGGTTTATCGGTGAGCCACAAGCCGGGCTCCCTCCCCGCCCCGCCGCAGCTCGGCCCCAGCCCCGGCTGCTGCCCCGGCAGCGCCATCCGGGCCGGAGCTGTGCCCTGCGGGGCAAGGAGGGCGAGTGGCCACAGGGCTGGCAGCGCCGCTGTGGGGCAGCTGTGCCGCTGGGGCCGTGACAGGCTCTGTGTTCACAGGGCTCGCCGGGCGGTTCGTGAGAGAGAAGCAGCGAGAATTCCAGCTCATGTGCAGGGGTGAGTGAGGCCAGCGGGCTGGCAGCGGGGGCTGGCACTGGCAGCTGCGTTCCCTGCCCCGGCTGTGGAGGGCTCTGTTCCCTGTGCGCACCAGGGGCGGCGTGGGCACAGCACAGAGACCTTTCTGGGGCCTGTGGGAGGGACACGCGTGGCCAGCACCTTCCAGCTGCTCCTCGCTGTCCCCTGCTTCCTCCGGGCCATGGCAAGAGCTGCGTGGCTTGGACGTGTCCGGAGGAGCTCCCCAGCTCCATGAAGATCCAGGCTCTGACTGTGGCTCTGTTCCTCTCTCTTCCAGTCCTACAGAACATGGCAAATGACACCAGCCCTGCCATCTCATGCCTGGCACTGCAGACTCTGTACATCGTCATGGGTGTACAGAGCATGCCCTCCTCCCGACTCCAGCAGCTGCGAGATCAGTTCCGCCGGCTCTGGAAGTCACGGCCTTCCCTGTTCCGTGGTGGCCGGTTGTCGTGCTGGAGTGCTCTGGGGAGCTGATTCGGGAGGCTGCATCTGCTGGGACCGCCCGAGCCTTCAGGGACCACCTCTGCCCTGCAAGCACTTCAGTCACCCCATTCAGTGTAGTTTAGTAAATTAGTAGACTAGTAAATTAGTATTTAGTAGGAGTAATAAATTGTTGTTTTCATAGACAGAGGTGCAGGAGCTTTCTTTTGGTGCCCAGAGTCTTCAGGCCCATGGGGGAGAGGGAAAGAAGGGTGCTTGTGCTCGGCAAGTTGGCCAAGTGTGCCGTGTGGAAGGGAAAGTGGCCAAAAGGCCCTTGGCCTTTGGCGGTTCTGCTGAAGCTTTAAGGCTTCCAACAGAGCGGGTGGGCAGAGGCCGGAGCTGCGGCAGGGATCCCTAAGAGCCTGGTCCCTGGAGATGGCCAGCAGCCCTCTGCCAGCCAGGAAGCGCCATCTGTGTGCTGCCCGTGTGCTGCTGGCTGGATTGCTGAGGGCTCTGAGGTGCCTCTTGATCCGGCTCCTCTGGAGCTCCTTCAGCAGCCAGGCAGGCCTGAGGGAGGCCTGGAGGGCACGGGACAGGGGCAGGCCATGAAGGGATGTGGTGCTGCCAAGGCCTGCCAGGATAAGGCAGGGGAAGGTGTGAAGGGGATGTGTGTGGTGGTGGGTGGCAGGAGGCTGTGATGGGACAGGAGGACTTGTGTGGATGGGTTGGTGTGGAGCCCTGAGGAATTGAGTGGCAGAGGCCGCAAGCAGCCCCCAGACAGCCACCTTCTTCCTGCCACCCGGCTGCTCTGACACGTCCCCGACGCCTCTCTGGTGCCTCTTGCCTCAACAGGACGGTGGGGACAGCCCCAAGGTGCCCAGGCTGATTTGGCTGGGAACAAGGAGGGACAAGGAGGGACAAGGAGGGACAAGGAGGGACAAGGAGGCCCTGCTGGAGCACGGCACTGGCTGCTGCTGGCGAGGCACAAAGGGCACAGGCAGGGCTGGTGCTCAGCCCGAGCCCTCGTGGCTGCCCAGGCCACGGTGCTGTGTGGCGAAGACACCCCTGACGCTGAGCTCGGGGCCCCCAGAGCTGCTGCCACCATGGATGGCAAGGATGATGTATTCTGGAGCTGGCCTGCAGAGTCCCTGCTGTCAACATGGCTCAGGGCACCAGGGAAAAATCACCAGAGTGTGCAGTGGAACAGCAGCACCCAGAAGGCCTGTACCTCCTCAGGAAGGCATCCACTCCAGCCAGGATGCCAAAGCAGGGGATGCTGTGGGCACAATTTTACGTGGCTTGGCAAAACGTGTCAGCAAAAGTTGTCCCCATGGCTTTCTCTTGACTTGCCAACCTGACAGCAACGCTTGGCAGCTTCAGCTGCAGCCTGTCCCCCTGAGTGACTTCAGTGGCCGTGCTTGAGGGCACACTGGCCTTCCACACTTGGCTGTCCCAAGGCAGCAGCGTTGGTGCCGTCGTTAGAGACTCTGATGGGACATGAGCCCTGGGCTGCAGCTGCTGACATTCTCGTCCACTCAGGCACCTTAAAAATGGCAGCGTGAACTTCTAAAGTGGAAATGGAGAACTTCCTCAGAAAGAAGGAGGAAGCAGCAGATGCTGAAGAAATGCAGGACTCTTGTGGCTGCGGTTCAGAGATGGAGGGAAGTAAGCACTTTGGTGTCTGCTCAACTGATGGCCCAGGTCACAAGCTCAGGCTCTGCTGAGAGAGGATTCTGTTCTGCTCTTGTTGGAGGCCGTTCCCTGCCAATGCACAGCCCTCCCTTGTTCCTGGATCAAGTCTTGTGGAGCCATGGGAACATGTGTGTTCTGTGTCCATCGAAGAGCAGAAAGTGGCAGGATCCGTTAGCTTGCAGCGCTTGTCTTGGCTCTTCCTTCATGGTGCTGGCAGCATCATCAGAGACACACAACAGGTTGTCTCATGCCAGAGTTCTCCCTATCTTCTGCACTTGCCCAACTTCCTCGCAGCCTCATCAGGGAAAATGGCTGCAAGTGCCTGTCCATTCCTGGCCCCAGCAGGCACCCAGTTGTGTTTGGACGAGAGCTGCTGGCCACAGCCAGCCATGCAGCAACCTGGAGCATTGGGCATCAGATGCTGGGCTTATGTTTTTAACCAGAAAGCAAGAGAAACACTCAGAAAAACACAAGGAAACTTGACAGGACCTCTGTAAGAATCTAATTGTGCTGTGAAAGTCAACAGTGGATGGGGTTTTTGTGCTGCAGATAATCACTTCCAAGCAGAAATTATTCCAAGAAGGAGCAACAGCTTCTGCCTTCTGACAGAGACCAAGGGTTGCCACCAATTGCTCCAGGTGCTCCTGCCAACAGCCACCTGCAGAAAGGAGCACATTCGGCAATGCACGTTGGCTTTGGCTGTCCTCTGGCACAGAAGGGCCCCGGGGGCACCGGTCTCTGTGGCAGGAGCAGGAGCCAGCACGGGCAGGGCTTGGGGGTGGCTGGACTCCTTTGGCAGGGACTCTGCTACACCTGCTGATTTCAGTGCTCCCAGGGCTCAGAGCAGCATTCGTGCCCTGGGCCATACGTCCCCTGGCTGTGTCACAGCCCCGTGTGTGTGACGGGCACCCAGCCCCAGGTGTTGTCCCAAAGAGACCCTGGCAGCTTCTGTGGAAGGCCCCGGTGCCCTCCCTGCTGTGGCTGTGCTGGCAACCGTGGGGGCTCCTTCTGCTGCCCTGAGCAGGCAGAGCACAGGAGCATCTGCTTGTTGTTTGAGCTGTTCCTAAAGCTCCTAAAGTTGGGCTGTCCTCGACACTTGGGGGAAACTTTTCCTTGCAAGCTGGGGCATTTTGGGGGAGGGGTGGGGGTGTCCCCAGGGCAGGTGGAGGTGTGTCCTAGGGCTCTTTGTGACACAGTGCAGCGTGGTCACCATGGAATGGAAAGAGACACAGCGTACAAGGGTGACCCTTTGTGACACGTCGTGACATAGGTGCTGGCGGCGACACGGCCACGGCACAGTGCTCGGTGCACGCGTCGGGACAGGACGGAGAGAGCGGTGCTGTGAGGAGCCCCCACACAGCCAGCTCGTTCCTTGCTGACCCGCAGCTTTTCCAGAGCGTTACCTGTGCAGGTGACCTC
The DNA here is from genome assembly GCF_009819885.2 of Catharus ustulatus. Classification (NCBI taxonomy): domain Eukaryota; kingdom Metazoa; phylum Chordata; class Aves; order Passeriformes; family Turdidae; genus Catharus; species Catharus ustulatus. The sequence continues at coordinate 5,316,794 of NC_046227.1, read as the reverse complement.
GAGGCCAGACTGCAGGACTTAGTGTCCTGTAGCCTTGCCAAGGCTTCTCTGTTGCAGCTGCCTTCTAGGCACAGCTGCAGCACTTGATCTTTGAGAATTTCCCAGGCATCTCTCCTGCAAGCAGTCCTAACTGGAAACAGGGAGATGGAGCAGGCACCCCCCAGTGTGCCCAAGCTGGCCTGGGTGAAGGAGGAGGAGGCTGCAGCTACCTCAGCACAGCAGCCTGAAGACCTGGAGCAGGTCCAGCTGCTGCAGGAGGGTGAGTGGCACAGCTGGGCCACAGGGCTGGTGCCTGCAGCCAGCTTGGCCCCATGCCATGCCATGCCATGCCATGCCAGGCCATGGGACATGCCCTTGGGTAGCTCAGAAGAGGGGCTGGGGCTGAACCCCCTGGCAGCCATCCTCCATCCCTGGGGCATCCCAGGGCTGTCCCTGCCTGGGAATGAAGGGCTGGCCTGTGCTCTCCGGCCTCTCCTGCAGTCTCTCATCCCTGGCTCCTCTCACTCTTTGCCAGGTGCAGCCATGGACTGGACACAAGAGCAGGACCCTGCCCGTGGCCGCTTCCGCAGAACAGCGCAGGTACTGCAGCCATCCCCACCTGGGCTGGGCCTGCTGCCACTGCTCAGCCCAGCAGCGTGCTTGGAGCACTCCGTGCATTCTCCCTCTCTTCCTGCCCTTCTCCTGCAGATGATCTGTGAATTCATCATGAGCATTTGGCGGGAAGAGACCACTGGTGTGGGCACTGGGCTCTTGGCGGACTTTCACGTCTTCAGTGCTGAGACCAGTGCTGCCATGCTGGATTTGCTGGTGGAGAAGGGTGTCTCCAATCCAAAACACGTAAGCAGCCTGTGGCCAGGGCTTGATCACCCCAGCAATTGTGTGGCACCTCAAGCTGGCTCTGCTGCCTTCCCCCAGCCTTTGAGGCCCAGCCCAATGTGGTGGGAAGAAGGGAAGCGCTTTCCAGGGGATTCTGGGGAAGCTGATGCTCTGGCAGGTCTCCAAGTGTCCCCATGCCTTGTGCAGGTGCCAGCCATGGTGAGGTACATCCACAAGTGGCTCACGGCCAATGAGTCTGCAGGGCACCGGCTGGACAAGGCCCTTCTGGAGCTGACCAAGCAATATCCCTGGGATGTGCCGGTGACTCTTTTGCGCTGGGCCCCATCGGGTGACAGGTACGGCAGCCTCAGCTGCCTTGAGGCCTCAGGGTTCCCCGGCCCGTTACCCTGTAGAGCCTGTCCCTGGAAACTGCCAGACAGGCAGACAGTTCCAGGGCCCTCTGGCTCCTCTGTTGGCCAGTGCTGGCCTGTCAGCCCCTGAGTGTGCTGCCATGCTCCCTCCCTCAAGGGGCCTGCACCCTGCACGTGGGCTGCCTGGGTGCAGCCAGCAAGGCCCGGTGGGCAGAGGCAGGGCTGAGGGCTGAGGGCCAGCACAGGCCCCTGCTGCAGCCCAGGCCACAATGCTGTGGCCGAGACCCCCCTGACACAGAGCTGTGACCCCACAGAGCTGCTGCAGCCATGTGGCAGGTGATCCTGACCTCGGCTGGGACTGCGGTGCCGGCGCTGCAGATACTCCTGGCCGTGCTGAGCGCCTGGCCAGTGCACAGTGTGTGCACCTCTGATGGGGACAGCACAGGAGTCCTTGCCCTGGCTGTGAGTTCCTGCAACTGACCTTTGCTTGCCCCTTGGCCACCTCTCGAGCAGCTGGCTCTCTGTCCTCCCCCCAGCTGCATCCCCCTGCCTCAGGCACTGGCTCAAACCTGGCTTAGGGGCAAGGTTCAGGAGCACCAGGCTGGGTGCTCCTCTGGTGTCTCCCCTGGCCTCTCCCTCGCACGCTCAGGCCCTGCCACATGGATGTCTTGGCACTGACTGCTGTCCTTGGGTGGGTTTTTTTGCAGGCAACCATCGCACTGTGGAGGATCCTCAAGGTGACCTTGTTCCCTCCTGTGGTATTGGAGCATTTCCCGCAGCTCTTTCTGCATCTGCTCTTCCAAGTTTACATGAGTATACTGGATACACCAGAGGAGGTTGATACCTTCTGGAAGGGCTGCCAGGAGCAACTGGGCCTTGCCACCAACCCCCAAAGGTGCTCCATCCCAGTCCTCCCAGTCTCCCCGTCCCTGCCAATGCCCCTCAAGGCAGGAGCCAGGGCTGCCAGCGTGACCTGGGCTTTGCTCTGCACACAGGTTTGCAGTGCAGACCCTGAAGGCCCTGCTCTTCCAAGTGGAGTGTGAGCACGTGGTGCTATCCATGGAGCGCAAGAGTGGCTGGGACACGCTGCTTTCTGCGGACACCCACCACTATGCTGTGGGTCTGCTGGCCAGGTGAGACCCCCTTCCCCACTCTGCCCCTGGCATTTGTGCCCAGGGTGCCCCACACAGTTCCCGTGGACATGGGTGAGAGGGCCTTGTCACAAAGAGATGGACGAGCAGACTGGAAAAGGCTGGGAGAGGAGGGTCCCCGGGAACAGCTGCCTGTCAAAGCACCCACGGGCTGCTCGGGAAAAGACCAGACCTCTGTCAGTCAGTTCTGGGAGAGCTTTGCCCACTCGGCTCAGGAGCAACGGTTCCTTTTCCTCCCCACCAGGGAGATGCGCCATGTCTCCCCTATGTGGTGCTGCAGCATCACAGACGGCCTCTTGGAGCTACTCAGCCAAGGCATGTCAGACTGGGAGCTGCCCGCCATGGCATTCCTTGTGGAGGTGAGCCCCATGGGCAGCGCTGCCCCGCTGAGCTGCCTCCCACCTCTGTGCCCTCTCACAGCCGCAGCTGCCTGGCACGGTGCCCGGGCCCTGTGCTGCTGCCTTGGCCCAGCCCTGTGCAGTTCTGAGCTCCTGCAGGCTGGGCACCCAAGGTCTCTGCTTTGTGCCTTTCAGTTCCTGCAGTTCCCTGACTTCGATGAATGGGGTGACAGCATCCTGGAGATGATGGCAAGGCAGCTGCAGAGCGAGTCCAGGGAGATGCGTCGGCTGGCGCTCAGAGGGCTCATGGTGCTCAGCAGGGACCCCTCGATGGTGAGAAGGAGGCAGTGGCTGCAGCTGTGCTGGCAGCGTGGGGCTGGGGAAAGCAGCCCCTTGGGCTTGGCTGGGCTTTGGGAGCTGTGGCAGCTGCTCCCAGCTCTCCTGCTTTGCTGCTCAGCTGCCTGAGTGCTTCAGGACAGGCCTGTGGCCCCTGGGCTCCGAGGCAGCAGCAGCAGAAGCAGCAGCGTAGGGCTGCACGGCCTTGTGTTCCATGCAGAACAAAAGAATGTCCGGCCTGTGTGGAAGCCTTGTGGCTCTCCTGCGGGATGCAGATGAAGATGTCATCGAGATGACTCTCGTCGTGCTCACCTTTCTGCTCCTGCACGGAGGCCTGGCAATACCCAGCCCCATCGCCCTACAGCTGGCTGGCGCACTCTGGCCACTCCTGGACAATGTAAGGCTCTGTGCCCCCAGCCACGGCCACTGGGTGCTGCCCCCAAGTGTGGTGTGCCGTGGAGTTTTGGGCCTGTGCACAGAGAGGCCTGGAGCAGCTGATGTGGAGGGCTTTTGCTTGCCTTCAACCAGGACAACCGCTATCTGCAGCTGAAATCCATTCGCCTCTTCCAAGAGATGCTGAAGTTGGCAAAGGGGGAAAAGGCCCTGAAGGTGCTTGTGAGCAAGAGCTTGCTGCCGCTCTTCTTCCACTGCCATGATGAGAACGCGCACGTGGCAGAGGTGAGCACTCCTGACCGCTGGTGTCCCCATGGCAGGGGGCTCAGCTGTCTCCCTGCACCCTGGCACCTCATGGGCTGCAGCCTCCTCTTGGCCTTGGCACAGGGAGGCAGGTGCTGTGCCCTGGGCTGCGGTGCCATCTCTGGCTCTCTGCTGCTCTGCAGGCCTCCCGGGAAACGCTGCTTTCTGCAGTAAGCTTCCTCAAGAGGAGGGATCTGGAGCACCTGGTCTCCACAGATCACATGTGGAGCTTTGCCGAGTGCTTGGTAAGGACAGCCTGCAAGCCCCAGCCCCAGCCCCAGCCTGGAGAAGCCCCTGCCTACGGTGCCCAGCCCGTGGGGCTGGCAGCTCTGGCCCCTGCCCAGTGCTGCAGCCAGGGGCACCGGCCCGCGGCCCGCACGCTGCTCCCTTCCCTGGGCTGCCCACGCCGGCTCTCCTGCAGGCTCCTCCTGTGGCCCCAAGGCGGGAGCTGCTGGAGCCCCGAGCCAGCTGGGCTCTGCTGCGGGGCAGCACCGCGGCTGTGCGGGCTCTGCCCCGCTCGGGGCTGTGCGGGCAGGGGAGGCCGGGGCCGAGGGGCAGAGCCCGCCCCGACCCTTCCCTGCCGCCGCTCTCTGCAGCTGGCCAAGGACAGACGCCGAGCGGCCGAGCACCTGCGCCAGGCCCTGCCCTACCTGCAGAGCCCACAGGAGCGCCTGCGAGAGGTGGCCGTCAGGTTTATCGGTGAGCCACAAGCCGGGCTCCCTCCCCGCCCCGCCGCAGCTCGGCCCCAGCCCCGGCTGCTGCCCCGGCAGCGCCATCCGGGCCGGAGCTGTGCCCTGCGGGGCAAGGAGGGCGAGTGGCCACAGGGCTGGCAGCGCCGCTGTGGGGCAGCTGTGCCGCTGGGGCCGTGACAGGCTCTGTGTTCACAGGGCTCGCCGGGCGGTTCGTGAGAGAGAAGCAGCGAGAATTCCAGCTCATGTGCAGGGGTGAGTGAGGCCAGCGGGCTGGCAGCGGGGGCTGGCACTGGCAGCTGCGTTCCCTGCCCCGGCTGTGGAGGGCTCTGTTCCCTGTGCGCACCAGGGGCGGCGTGGGCACAGCACAGAGACCTTTCTGGGGCCTGTGGGAGGGACACGCGTGGCCAGCACCTTCCAGCTGCTCCTCGCTGTCCCCTGCTTCCTCCGGGCCATGGCAAGAGCTGCGTGGCTTGGACGTGTCCGGAGGAGCTCCCCAGCTCCATGAAGATCCAGGCTCTGACTGTGGCTCTGTTCCTCTCTCTTCCAGTCCTACAGAACATGGCAAATGACACCAGCCCTGCCATCTCATGCCTGGCACTGCAGACTCTGTACATCGTCATGGGTGTACAGAGCATGCCCTCCTCCCGACTCCAGCAGCTGCGAGATCAGTTCCGCCGGCTCTGGAAGTCACGGCCTTCCCTGTTCCGTGGTGGCCGGTTGTCGTGCTGGAGTGCTCTGGGGAGCTGATTCGGGAGGCTGCATCTGCTGGGACCGCCCGAGCCTTCAGGGACCACCTCTGCCCTGCAAGCACTTCAGTCACCCCATTCAGTGTAGTTTAGTAAATTAGTAGACTAGTAAATTAGTATTTAGTAGGAGTAATAAATTGTTGTTTTCATAGACAGAGGTGCAGGAGCTTTCTTTTGGTGCCCAGAGTCTTCAGGCCCATGGGGGAGAGGGAAAGAAGGGTGCTTGTGCTCGGCAAGTTGGCCAAGTGTGCCGTGTGGAAGGGAAAGTGGCCAAAAGGCCCTTGGCCTTTGGCGGTTCTGCTGAAGCTTTAAGGCTTCCAACAGAGCGGGTGGGCAGAGGCCGGAGCTGCGGCAGGGATCCCTAAGAGCCTGGTCCCTGGAGATGGCCAGCAGCCCTCTGCCAGCCAGGAAGCGCCATCTGTGTGCTGCCCGTGTGCTGCTGGCTGGATTGCTGAGGGCTCTGAGGTGCCTCTTGATCCGGCTCCTCTGGAGCTCCTTCAGCAGCCAGGCAGGCCTGAGGGAGGCCTGGAGGGCACGGGACAGGGGCAGGCCATGAAGGGATGTGGTGCTGCCAAGGCCTGCCAGGATAAGGCAGGGGAAGGTGTGAAGGGGATGTGTGTGGTGGTGGGTGGCAGGAGGCTGTGATGGGACAGGAGGACTTGTGTGGATGGGTTGGTGTGGAGCCCTGAGGAATTGAGTGGCAGAGGCCGCAAGCAGCCCCCAGACAGCCACCTTCTTCCTGCCACCCGGCTGCTCTGACACGTCCCCGACGCCTCTCTGGTGCCTCTTGCCTCAACAGGACGGTGGGGACAGCCCCAAGGTGCCCAGGCTGATTTGGCTGGGAACAAGGAGGGACAAGGAGGGACAAGGAGGGACAAGGAGGGACAAGGAGGCCCTGCTGGAGCACGGCACTGGCTGCTGCTGGCGAGGCACAAAGGGCACAGGCAGGGCTGGTGCTCAGCCCGAGCCCTCGTGGCTGCCCAGGCCACGGTGCTGTGTGGCGAAGACACCCCTGACGCTGAGCTCGGGGCCCCCAGAGCTGCTGCCACCATGGATGGCAAGGATGATGTATTCTGGAGCTGGCCTGCAGAGTCCCTGCTGTCAACATGGCTCAGGGCACCAGGGAAAAATCACCAGAGTGTGCAGTGGAACAGCAGCACCCAGAAGGCCTGTACCTCCTCAGGAAGGCATCCACTCCAGCCAGGATGCCAAAGCAGGGGATGCTGTGGGCACAATTTTACGTGGCTTGGCAAAACGTGTCAGCAAAAGTTGTCCCCATGGCTTTCTCTTGACTTGCCAACCTGACAGCAACGCTTGGCAGCTTCAGCTGCAGCCTGTCCCCCTGAGTGACTTCAGTGGCCGTGCTTGAGGGCACACTGGCCTTCCACACTTGGCTGTCCCAAGGCAGCAGCGTTGGTGCCGTCGTTAGAGACTCTGATGGGACATGAGCCCTGGGCTGCAGCTGCTGACATTCTCGTCCACTCAGGCACCTTAAAAATGGCAGCGTGAACTTCTAAAGTGGAAATGGAGAACTTCCTCAGAAAGAAGGAGGAAGCAGCAGATGCTGAAGAAATGCAGGACTCTTGTGGCTGCGGTTCAGAGATGGAGGGAAGTAAGCACTTTGGTGTCTGCTCAACTGATGGCCCAGGTCACAAGCTCAGGCTCTGCTGAGAGAGGATTCTGTTCTGCTCTTGTTGGAGGCCGTTCCCTGCCAATGCACAGCCCTCCCTTGTTCCTGGATCAAGTCTTGTGGAGCCATGGGAACATGTGTGTTCTGTGTCCATCGAAGAGCAGAAAGTGGCAGGATCCGTTAGCTTGCAGCGCTTGTCTTGGCTCTTCCTTCATGGTGCTGGCAGCATCATCAGAGACACACAACAGGTTGTCTCATGCCAGAGTTCTCCCTATCTTCTGCACTTGCCCAACTTCCTCGCAGCCTCACCAGGGAAAATGGCTGCAAGTGCCTGTCCATTCCTGGCCCCAGCAGGCACCCAGTTGTGTTTGGACGAGAGCTGCTGGCCACAGCCAGCCATGCAGCAACCTGGAGCATTGGGCATCAGATGCTGGGCTTATGTTTTTAACCAGAAAGCAAGAGAAACACTCAGAAAAACACAAGGAAACTTGACAGGACCTCTGTAAGAATCTAATTGTGCTGTGAAAGTCAACAGTGGATGGGGTTTTTGTGCTGCAGATAATCACTTCCAAGCAGAAATTATTCCAAGAAGGAGCAACAGCTTCTGCCTTCTGACAGAGACCAAGGGTTGCCACCAATTGCTCCAGGTGCTCCTGCCAACAGCCACCTGCAGAAAGGAGCACATTCGGCAATGCACGTTGGCTTTGGCTGTCCTCTGGCACAGAAGGGCCCCGGGGGCACCGGTCTCTGTGGCAGGAGCAGGAGCCAGCACGGGCAGGGCTTGGGGGTGGCTGGACTCCTTTGGCAGGGACTCTGCTACACCTGCTGATTTCAGTGCTCCCAGGGCTCAGAGCAGCATTCGTGCCCTGGGCCATACGTCCCCTGGCTGTGTCACAGCCCCGTGTGTGTGACGGGCACCCAGCCCCAGGTGTTGTCCCAAAGAGACCCTGGCAGCTTCTGTGGAAGGCCCCGGTGCCCTCCCTGCTGTGGCTGTGCTGGCAACCGTGGGGGCTCCTTCTGCTGCCCTGAGCAGGCAGAGCACAGGAGCATCTGCTTGTTGTTTGAGCTGTTCCTAAAGCTCCTAAAGTTGGGCTGTCCTCGACACTTGGGGGAAACTCTTCCTTGCAAGCTGGGGCACTTTGGGGGAGGGGTGGGGGTGTCCCCAGGGCAGGTGGAGGTGTGTCCTAGGGCTCTTTGTGACACAGTGCAGCGTGGTCACCATGGAATGGAAAGGGACACAGCGTACAAGGGTGACCCTTTGTGACACGTCGTGACATAGGTGCTGGCGGCGACACGGCCACGGCACAGTGCTCGGTGCACGCGTCGGGACAGGACGGAGAGAGCGGTGCTGTGAGGAGCCCCCACACAGCCAGCTCGTTCCTTGCCGACCTGGAGCTTTCCCAAACGTTACCTTGCAGGTGGCCTTGAGGCCAGACTGTGGGAATTGTTAACCCACAGTCTTCCCAAGGTTTCTCTTTTGCAGGTTCCCTGAAGTGCCGTCCGTCAGATTTACTGACCGAGATCCTTTACCAAATGTCTCCTTTCAGTGTGATAGGAGGCCTTGAGGGCAGACTGCAGGACTTCGTGTCCTGTAGCCTTCCCAAGGCTTTTCTATTTTAGGTCCCTTCAAGGCACAGCTGCAACACTTGGTGGCCTGGAGCTTTTCTGTGGCATCTCTCCGTCAACTCACCATAAATCCAGACGTCGAGATGGCAGAGAGAACACCCAGCCTACCCAATAATGTGGAAAAATGTCCTTGTGTTGTCATTCCACAGCCACATAACGAGATGGAGCAGTTCCAGGTGTTGCAGAAGGGTGAGTGGCTGATCTGGGCCACAGGGCTGGTGCCTGAAGTTAGCTTGGCTCCATGACATTCTGCGCCTGTGGACATGCCCTTGGATAGCTCAGAAGAGGGGCTGGGGCTGAACCCCCTGGCAGCCATCCTCCATCCCTGGGGCATTCTGGGGCTGTCCCTGCGTGGGAATGAAGGGCTGGGCTGTGCTCTCCGGCCTCTCTCAGCTCTTCAGCTCTGCACTTCTTTGCTAGATGCAGCGAGGGACCGGACACAACAGCAGGACTCTGCTCGTAGCTGCTGGCAGTCTGTAGGCCAGGTACAGAGAGCCATCCCCACTTTGTCAGCCAAGTATCATCACTGGAGCACTGAATGGATCATCCCTCTCTTCCCTATTTTTCTTCTTTTGCAGAAGTTTACAAAACTCACAGGCCCTTGGTGTCGAGATATGATCACCATGTTCACCAAGAGTGCACCGCAGCCTGGCCCCACACTCCCTCAGAGCATAGCTTCTGCTCCCAGCCTGGATTTTTTTGGGGAGAGAGTTGTCTCCAGTCCAAGCCAAGTAAGTGGCCTTTGTCCAGGGCTGGGTGTCCCTAGGAATTTCATGGTGCCTCAAGCCACTGAGCCTCCTCAGCCTTTGAGTTCAGCCCAGTGTGGTGGGAAGGGAAGCATTTCTCAAGGGAAGCTGGGAAGTTGTTCCCTCTGGCAGCTGTCCAAGTCTCCCCGTGCTTTCTCCAGGTGCCAGGCTTTGTTAGGAACATGCACCAGAAGGTAGCATCCAATGGATCTCCAGAGGACAGGCTGTTCATGGACATCCTGAGGCTGACTGATGCACACCCCACTGATGTCGCAGTGACCCTCCTGCGCTGTGCCCCATCATGTGACAGGTACAGGGCCCATCTACCTGGAGGGCTCAGGTCTAACCAGCCCTGTAGGGCCCATCACCCTGTACAGCCAGTCCAATGGGGTCTGCCAAACAGGCAGAGAGTTCCAGGAGCCACTGGACCTTCTGCTTCTGGGCTTGTCAGCCCCGAAGCCTCCTGCCATGCTCCCTCCATACTACTACTGTGGCTCTGTCATCTGGGCCCCTGTGGCTGCCCAGGCCATGGTGCTTTGGCTAAGACCCCCCTGACACACAGCTCTCATCCTGCAGAGCTGCTGCAACCATGTGGAAAACCATAGCTTCATCAGGAACAACAATGGAAAAGGTGCTGCCAACACTGCTCTGTGTGCTGGAGGACTGGCCAGCACGCAGAATGTACACCTCTGATGGGGACAATAAGGATGTATTTGCCCTGGCTGTGAGTTTCTGGAACTGACCTTTACTTGCACCCAGGTTGCCTCTCCAGTGTCTCTCCATCCTCTCCCCCACTGTAACACATCTCCCTGCCTCAGGGGACACTGGAGTTAGGGGCAAGGTTCAGGAGCACCAGGCCAGGTGCTCTCCCTGAGTCTCCCCTGGCCTCTCCCTCGTATGCTCGGGCTCTCTCACTTGGCACTGAGTGCTGTCTCTGGGTGGTTTATCCTTTGCAGGTAACCAGGGTGCTTTGGGAGATTCTCCGCCTGCCCTGGTGCCCAGAGCCATTTATGGAATATTCTCCCCATCTCCTCGTGGCTTTGCTCTACCAAATTTTCATCAGTACAGAGCAGATGCCAGAGGAGATCGATACTTTCTGGAAGAAATGTCAGGAGGAACACGACCTTCCCACCAGTGCCAACAGGTGCTCCATCCCAGTCCTCCTGTCACTCCCACACCCCAGGGCTGAGGTCTGGGCTCCCAGTATGACCTGGACTTTGCTCTGAACACAGGTTTACAATGCAGACTGTGAGGGCACTGCTCCACCACCTGAAGTGTCTGGATATAGTGCTGGCAATGGAACGCAAGGGTGGCTGGGACACGCTGCTCTATGCTGACACCCACCACTATGCTGTGGGTCTGCTGGCCAGGTGAGACCCCCTTCCCCACTCTGCCCCTGGCATTTGTGCCCAGGGTGCCCCACACAGTTCCCGTGGACATGGGTGAGAGGGCCTTGTCACAAAGAGATGGACGAGCAGACTGGAAAAGGCTGGGAGAGGAGGGTCCCCGGGAACAGCTGCCTGTCAAAGCACCCACGGGCTGCTCGGGAAAAGACCAGACCTCTGTCAGTCAGTCCTGGGAGAGCTTTGCCCACCTGGCTCAGGGTTGACGGTGCCTCTTTCCCCCTGCCAGAGAGATGCGCCGTGTCTCCATACCCATGTGTTCCTGCATTGCACTCCGCCTGGTCAGGCGGCTCTGCAGGGAGGAGCCACTCTGGGATATTGCTGCCATGGCATTCCTTGTGGAGGTGAGCCCCATGGGCAGCGCTGCCCCGCTGAGCTGCCTCCCACCTCTGTGCCCTCTCACAGCCGCAGCTGCCTGGCACGGTGCCCGGGCCCTGTGCTGCTGCCTTGGCCCAGCCCTGTGCAGTTCTGAGCTCCTGCAGGCTGGGCACCCAAGGTCTCTGCTTTGTGCCTTTCAGGTCCTGGAGTTCCTGAACTTCTGTGAATGGGGTGACTGCATCCTGCAGATCATGGCAAAGCACCTGCAGAGCGAGTCCAGGGACAGGTGTTACCTGGCACTCAGAGGCCTCGTGGTGCTCAGCAGGGTCCCCTTGATGGTGAGAAGGAGGCAGTGGCTGCAGCTGTGCTGGCAGCGTGGGGCTGGGGAAAGCAGCCCCTTGGGCTTGGCTGGGCTTTGGGAGCTGTGGCAGCTGCTCCCAGCTCTCCTGCTTTGCTGCTCAGCTGCCTGAGTGCTTCAGGACAGGCCTGCGGCCCCTGGGCTCCGAGGCAGCAGCGTAGGGTTGAACCACTGGAGCGGTGTTGGGAATGCAGCTGTTCATGGATTCACAGCACAGCCTTGTGTTCCACACAGGCCAAAAAAATGTGCAGTCTGTCTGGAAGGCTTGTGGAGCTACTGAGGAACGAAGATGTAGATGTGGTGAGGATGACCCTCTCCGTGTTTATGAATATACTCCGCAACAAAGATATCCTAGTATCCACCCCCACGGCCCCAAAACTGGCTGATGTGCTCCAGCTTCTCTTTGACCATGTAAGGCTCTGTGCCCCTAGCCACAGCCACTGGGTGCTGCCTCCAAGTGTGGTGCCCTGTGGATTTTGGGCCTGTGCACAGCGGTGGCTGGAGAATCCAGTGCTGAGTTTTTACCTTTCCAATAGGACAACCGCCAAGTGCAGCTGCTCTCCATTCGCCTCTACAAAGAGGTGATGGAATCAGTAGTGGGGAAGGGTAAAAAACGTCTCAAGATGCTTGTGAGCGAGAGCTTGCTGCCGCTCTTCTTCCACTGCCATGATGAGAACGTGCACGTGGCAGAGGTGAGCACTCCTGACCGCTGGTGTCCCCATGGCAGGGGGCTCAGCTGTCTCCCTGCACCCTGGCACCTCATGGGCTGCAGCCTCCTCTTGGCCTTGGCACAGGGAGGCAGGTGCTGTGCCCTGGGCTGCGGTGCCATCTCTGGCTCTCTGCTGCTCTGCAGGCCTCCCGGGAAACGCTGCTTTCTGCGGTAAAATTACTGAAGAGGAGGGATCTTAAGCAGCTGCTGAAGATGGAGGACCCGTGGTGCTTTGGCGAGCGTGTGGTAAGGACAGCCTGCAAGCCCCAGCCCCAGCCCCAGCCTGGAGAAGCCCCTGCCTACGGTGCCCAGCCCGTGGGGCTGGCAGCTCTGGCCCCTGCCCAGTGCTGCAGCCAGGGGCACCGGCCCGCGGCCCGCACGCTGCTCCCTTCCCTGGGCTGCCCACGCCGGCTCTCCTGCAGGCTCCTCCTGTGGCCCCAAGGCGGGAGCTGCTGGAGCCCCGAGCCAGCTGGGCTCTGCTGCGGGGCAGCACCGCGGCTGTGCGGGCTCTGCCCCGCTCGGGGCTGTGCGGGCAGGGGAGGCCGGGGCCGAGGGGCAGAGCCCGCCCCGACCCTTCCCTGCCGCCGCTCTCTGCAGCTGGCCGAGGACAGGAGCCGAGCTGCCGAGCACCTGCAGCGGGCTCTTCCCTACCTGGAGAGCCCACAGGAGCCCCTGCGAGAGGCGGCCATCAGGTCCATCGGTGAGCCATGAGCCCGGGGTCTTGGTCCCTCCCTGCCCCATTGCAGCAGGATCTGGGCCAGGGGCCATGACTTGTTTTGTTTTCTCAGGTATCGCTGGGATGCTCATGAGGGGACAGCCACAAGAGCTGCACCTCATCTGTGAGGGTGAGTGAGGCCAGTACGGTTTCAGTGGAAGCTGGCAGGAGAAGCTGCGTTCCCTGCCCCAGCTGCGGAGGGCTCTGCTCCCTGCACACACGAGGGGCGGCATGGGCAGAGCAGAGAGACCTTTCAGGGTGGGGAGGAGATTCATGGCCGGCACCTTCCAGCTGCTCCTTGCTGTCTCCGACTTCCTCTAGGCCGTGGCAAGAGCTGGGTGGGTTGGTCCTTTCAGGGGGGTTTCCTCATTCTGACCAAGGGTCTGTTCTCTCTTTCAGCTCTTCAAGCCCTTAACAGAGATGACAGCCCCTCCAACACAAACCTGATAGTTCAAGTCATGTTCGATGAAAGAGCTACATCACTAAATTCATCTTGTGGATCGGGACAAGCGGGACAGTACCAGATCCCAAGCAGGAGGAGACCACTTGGAGATCAGAGAACAGCTGCAGCTCCAGACACCTCTGATGCTGCGCACACCTGAGCTTTCCTGGAAGCTTGCGTAGTTTCCAGCCTTTCCTTCCTTCTTTACTGGTTCCCCCCTTCAGCCCCTCTTTTCCCTTTTCCTGCTCCCAGCTCTTCCCTTTGCTTTGCTTTCCATTAATAAACATTGCAACTTCTTCATCTTATTTGTATTTTTGTGGAGCTGAAGCAGACCAAAACCTGAGTCCTGGAGTACACAGGCCCCGTCCTGCCGTTCTTTTCTGCACTGCGTTTTGTACAGAGAGGAACATGGGCAGATCAGGCTGGAAAGGTCCCTGCCCTGAAGGTCTGGTTTCACAACATTGTGGAGTTAAAGGTCTTGCTGAGTACACTGAAGGTCAGCAGTAGGACAAAGACCCTGGATTTCACAAGAGCCAACCTCAGTATTTTATGCATCCAGCTGAAAGGGATGCCATGGCAAGCATCCACTGAGCGCAAAGAAGCTTGGAATACTGGAAGTTGTTCAAGAACAGCTTCCCTACAAAGGAAAAGGAAGAGGGCAGAACCAGAGACCACCCTGATTTACAGTGAGCTTTGGGGGTACTAAAAATGAAGCAAATGAAGCAGCAGCAGAGAGGTGAGGCTCAGATGTGTGACCATCCCACAGTACTGAGATCTGTCACGCAGTGCGGGGATCCTGGGTGCAGTTCTGGTCCCCACAACTGAGGAATCGCAGCTCCTGCCTCATACATAGTCAGAAACCAAACAAAGTGAGACCAACTAGAGGAGACCCCTTCCAGTCTGTCTTGGGCATGGCTGCAAAACAGCCCCTGCTTCTTCCTCCACCTGAGTTTGGGGTCAGCAAACCCCAGAGTCAGAGCCAGGTCATGCTCTATTGTCCAAAGACTCTTCAGAGCAGGCATGAAAAGTCCTCCATGCACAATGGTGAGTCCTAGAAGGTGCTTACACGAGCATCTAACCCAAATCTACCCTCTTCCAGTTTAAATATGTGGTTTAATATGTGGTTTTCGCCAGCAAGAAAAAAAGAGCTCCTCTGGCTCTGTCAGTGCCTGTTCTGCTCTTTGAGCCACCTGATGTTGGGACAAAGAACTTGCACCAATTCCAGAGTCTGTAGTGACAATAAAGATGCTGAATTTGGGATTGATAAATTGATATGGTGACTATATAAGGCTAAGCTAGAGTCCTAAAACTCCTTTGATGCTGTGATGGTTGCTCAGCAGCTGAGAACTTGAGTACCATTGTAGTTTTGCTGTCAGCTCTGGGAATCACAGAATTCCCAAGCAGTTTGTGGTGGAAGGTATTTTAAAGATCCTGTAGTTCCAGTTGCCTGACTATGGGCAAGACACCTTCCATTACAATTGGACTAATCCATCTTTACCTTCCCCTCTCTGGATTTTGATCTAATGTGAAAATATCAGCTGGTTAAATTTTGTAGCTCACAGAACTAGGAACCGGAGTTTCCAAAGGGAACAGGAGTTTCCCAGTATCCCATCTAAACCCACTGTAGTGATTTTGGTTTGCCAATTTGAAATTTCCCAGCCAACACACCAATTTATGTTGTGGCTTTAGCATTGGCCAGTGCACCCATTAGAAATATTCACTCATTTCCTGCTGTGACATAGGATTAGGAGGAAGGCAAAAAAGGTTCAAACTTTAAAAGGTACAAAGAAAAACTTTATTACAAAAAACTGTAAGGAAAAAAAAATTTAGAACACTCCTCCTCTCCCCACAACTTCTTTTCCTTTACACTGACAATGTACAGAAAACCACTTAGTCAGGTTACCATTTTTTTAAAAAAGGTTTTTCACCAATTCATTTAGGAGAGAAGATTTCTCTCTTCAGTGTATGGAGATTTTTACACAAGAAACAGTTTTCTTGTGGCCTCAATGTTATAGTGATCAGCTGCCCGGGAGAATAGAAATCTGATCACTGTGTAAAAATCCCTTCCTCAACTAACAGTCTTCCTACAACCATTATTGAGGACTATATCAACTTATGGGGCACACTTTAAGGATTGTAACAGTTCAAACAAAAGGTTTTCTTATCTTTGAAAACAGAGGTTTCTCTTCTTCCCTGGAGGGCAGCAGGGATTTTCATCTCTTCTTTTTTAAACTTAGAAAATCACAGCCATTTCAATATCTGCTTACTCTAGCACCAATGCCTCTGCTTGTATCTACAGTTAAAACATTCACCCACCCCATAATCTCTCTGTGTTTTAGGGAAACAAGAGGCTCTTCTCCATAGCATAAAAAAGGAGAATCACAGTAATGCCATCAGAGCACAAACAGGGATAAAGCACTTTTATTTACACTCACTCAGTTTGTAAAATCATGTATACACTGCCATCATTTAAAGTGCAAGCTACATGTCTTCTGAATAAACTGAAGGCATAACGGGTGCTGTGTAAGATAAAATACTGCCACCAGTAGTTATACAACTAACTACAAATGCCAGTAGTACAGTTCAAACCATGACCAGCTTAGTGTGTTACTTCCTCATATATTACCAGCCAAAAACATATTCCATTGCTTTAGATACAATACTTTCATCTTTCCGAGGAGTTTGTCTGTCAGAAACCACCTAGAATGCAGGGAGAAGAACAAAAAGAGAAAATACACAGAATCAGTCAACATGTAGTTAATAGTTATTACATTAACCATTTCTTTCTTCTCCTAAGTGTTACTATATTTTGACAAAATGTGTTTGAAACATTTTCGAAACAAGCCCTTAATCCCTGGAAAAGTGGCAAGTCATTAATTTAGTATTTTTGATTATTATTTTAGAGACTGGCCAGACTGAGCTTGTACTTGAACCACATCACACACAGCAAAAGGTAAAAGCTAAGGTCACATTGAAGTTAATGTCTGTATAACCTCACAGAGCTAAGTGGAGAAAACACAAAAACACATGATTCTGCTTCCCCCAAAATACCTGATAGTCACTAGTGGAAGCCTTATATGCTGTTGCCAGAGGTCTCATTGTAGAAATCCTTGCAGTATTATTTGCAGGTGGTACTGGTGTGCCAACAGATTTTGTAGGTGGAGTGAAAATCGAAGACATTGAGGATGTAGAGCTTCTTTCAAAGTTTTCCATCACACTCTTAAATAGAAGGTTAATATAATGTAAACAAATACTGAAAAGCAGTATTCCAACCTTTATCATCTAAATTTTTTTTTTTTGATAAAACATATTTGCATCCCAAAAGATAACAGGCATGTCACTACAGAACATACAGGTGCTCATGACCACCAAGCATTTTCCTCACTGCAATCATTTACATGTTGAATTTTGCAATTGCAAAGTAGTGGAGGGTTGGAATCTGTTCACTGTCTGTACTAAATGTCAACCAAGTCCAAAACAATGTAGAGAAAATATATGGTATGATTTGCAGTAAACTTCAAGGATCCATTTCATAAGCTTATGTTTAGAAAGGAATGTAGAGTAGAAGAGGTAGCAAGTGACTTGATGGGAACCACAAGTTCCACACCAAACCAGAGAAAGGGCAGGTGTGAGAACAGGATTGGGATTTTCTTGCTAACAACTTTTCAGTCCAAAGTACTAAGAAAAATTCAAGAGCCAGAGGCACATAATCACATAAAAAATAGAGAGGTACAATTAGGAGCAGCAACAGTCTTAATCTGCCATTAGGTGTCCATTGCAGACCCTAAATGCCACAAATTCCAGCCAGGAAACTTATGTCAATTTCTCTTACATTATGGTGTCACTTCCTTGCCTTGTACAGCAATATAATTGTATGCACTGTAACTTCCAAGGAGCACAGAGATTGCCCATAAAATGATCCTTCTCAGCAGGAAGTGTTGATAAATAGTTAAGAAATTACTTAAGTAACAGACTATATCTATATAGATGAACTACCTACAATTTGCAATTGCAAAAGAAAAAACATTAAAAAGGTGAGGGAAAAATAAAAAGAAAGACCAAAAGCAGAGTGCCTTATATTTAACTAAAAGCAACTATTAACTTACTTTATCTATACAGGGCTTAACACCAATCATGATAGATTCACCAAAAATTCTTCCATCTTTGCTTAAGGCTTTCCGGGCTTGAAGCTTTGACTGATATCGAATATGCATCCAGTTTCCTGTGTTGGACATCTGAATGAGATTAAGTGAAAATTGTGAAATGTAGTTTTTAAAATGTTTAATTCACAGTGTTTTCTGATGTAGGTGTCAAATTAAGACATACCACATGCTTTAATATGTTTCCATACTGAGCAAACTGCAGTAGAATATAGGAAGCTGATGCTTGAGGAAATCTGAAAGACAGAAAAAAATACTCAAAAAATGATGAATGTAAGAATTCAGGTGTTAAGATACAACCCTATGAAGCATTTACAGAAATCCAGAAGAGAGCACTATAATGACATCAGAAGCAATGACCTGAGAAATAGCACCTTCTAGGCACTTTACCACACACCCCAACAGCACAATGGTGCCTTTCTAACTAGAAAAAATAATATGTAGTTTGAGTTAAGATGCTTCACTGAAATGTAAGTGAAATGTATGCTTTAACCATAGCAGTATTTCCTGCAGCACATACCAATGCCAGACAACAGCAGTGCCCAAGTATTTTTCTCATGTGCTGTAAAGACTTGACCCAGGTTTTTCTGATACTTTGGAAATCAACTTACCCAAATACAGTTACCCAGGTGTCATCAAGTTGATCTTCTGAAGTAAGGGAATCACCTTGAGTATAAAAAGGATCTAGCTGAGCAGGAGATAGAGTAGTCTTCTTAGGTTGCCCAATACTTGCAGGACTGAACACGCCTGAAGCTGTTAAATTGACATGGTATTGTTGAACAAGTTTCTTTTGCAAGACAGAGGTTTATAATAAAAGAATAAATTCAGTGTCAAGTATTTCACATATGTGGAAGAGTTTGGTGGGGATTTACTCACAGACAGAAAAAGTCAATCATAACTTCACATCTGCAAGCACACTAACAAGTTTTATGACTGGCAACCTAGTGCTCTCTCTGACTTCGAAACAACAGCTTAATGCAGTTGCCAAATAGGAACAGGCCAACAGAACAAAGCTTAGCAAGAAGTCATCAGTTCATACACAAGATATCAAACCTTGTGAAGATGGAAGGCAATCCATCCATCACAGCTTCTTCATTCAATTACCACCACCTCTGTGCTCAGTTCAACACCACATTTGGAACAAGGGACAAGGAAAGTTGCTTGAAACTCAGCCAGTCTCAGAATGAATAATTACTTCCTACTCATACCCACACACCTTTTGAAAAGCTAACAAATACACAGCCTCTTCAAAAACTAGCAAGGAACTGACATAGCTTGAACAGTGATGATTTTTCTGTATTAAAGAAAGCAGTAAGAAAATAGAAATTTTGACAGGACATCTACCTGCTCCCGGAGTTGATGGCAGAATTCCAACTGATGGGCTTTGTGTAAAGCTGGCCTGCATTAATATACAGAAAGTAACAAATCATTCTTACTGATATACTGCTTGGATCAAGAGAGACAATTTTCAAGTGATTTGAACATCCAGGTAATAATATTAACTGTTTACCTTAAGTTATTTGTAACTTTTAAGAGTAAGAACAGATATTTGCATGTATATTTAATAAGTTTCCCAAGAGGTATTAATGAAAAGCTATTTGACAATATATTTGACATATGCTTTGTGAAACAAAGAACCCTTTAGTTCACCTTCTCAAAATAGTCATGTCACTATTGCTGCACTGTAATAATTCACACAGTCATGTGCATCCTGATGGGAAGGATAATAGTATCCTAAGTTCATCAGCATTTTCACTGCCTAAAGGGTTCAGAAATCATGGAAACAACCTTCACTTGTATGGAAACTATTACTAGACTTACTTTCCTGATCAACTATTTAGTGCAGAGAAGGAACGCATACTTTGAGTTTTAGATGGTAGTTGTTTTCTTTTTAACATAGGATTTCAACACCCAGAACAATTTTAGCCTATTTTTAGCCTGAATCATGGCATTTCTTAGATACAGGATTGAACAGCCTGGAGAACCTGCAGACCTAGCAACATATGTTCTGACAGGTGCTCAACATTATCTGAAATGTAATATCCAGTCCTTTAAGACACAATAGGACTCTGTCCCTCACAGAGAACATCAGCTTCCAGAATAAACTTTTCAGAAGGCAACACTCAATAGAAAGCCTGTTCATTCTGTGAAGTGTTCTCCTTGCATCAGTGAAAAAGGACCTAGAAATGCTTGATTAGACAGTTCAGCAGCAGAGTTTATTATAAAATTTACCTTGTAGAAATGTGAGTGTTCCTCTTTCAAAATTAACCCCAACTGTCAACCCAAAGTTCAATTAGATATTTTACTCAGAAAAAAAATCCTTCTGTTTCTCTAAGTGCCTCTATTGCCTTCTACAAGCTAATCATAGAAACATGGAATTATTAAGGTTGGAAAAGATCTCTGAGATCACCATGTCCAACCATTAACCTAACACTGCCATCCTGACCACTAAACCATGTCCCCAAGCCACTTTCACACACTTCTGAACACTTTCAAGGATGGTGATTCTAACACTTCCCTGGGTGGCCTGTTCCAATACCTGACCACCCTTCCAGTGAAGACATTTTTCCTGATATCCAATCTAAACTTTTTCTAGTGCATCCTGACGCCCTTTTCTCTTGTCCTATTACTTGTTACCTGGGAGAAGAGACCAGCCTCCACCTTGCTACAACCTCCTTTCAAGTTGTGAAAGGGTCCTTCTGGCAATCAGCAGCCCAATAAATTTACAAGAAAGTGAAAAGTTGACACACAAACCCGAATTTGTATATACAAAGCATAACTGAAGTGTGACTTGCATTTTTCACTTCCTACTGTACTGAAAATTGGCAATAACAGGAATTTGCTTCATGACCACAGCTCTTGTTTAGCCTAAACAGGAACAGGTACACCAAACAACCCAGCATGATTTAAAGGATCACCAGTTATTTTGGTACAGTAATTTATACCCTAAGTTTGAGAACTCACTGAGGCAGTAAACTGCCTCACATCTTTACTGCTAAGAACAGGCCAGTACCAAAGACACTTACTGGTCTTCTTGAGGATAGAGGTGTTGATCCAAGCCCAGGACTAGATAACTCATCATAAATGCTTCTCACTGGTGGAGCACCACCTTTATCTTTATGAGAAGGGACTACTGGTTGTGGGGGAGACCCTCCTGCAATTGAAAGGAACAAAAGAAGAGCATGAGAAAACTGGTAATTTTGCTTCAGTGCTGCTTGTTCTTGAAACTTCAATAATAAACAGAGCCATGCTGTCATGTTGTTTGCTTTGAGACTGTTGATTGTTTCACTGGATGTTTGCAAAACCACCTGTCCTACCAAACTGTTCAGGTTTGAATGTTCTAGGTAGGAGATCACGTGCCTCAAACAACATTCTACAGAAGTACCATTTAGAACTTTCAGACCTCTTATTAACCCATTCTATTCACATTTCTTTCTTTGAAGTTCAGAGCATTTAAGCCAGTCCAGAAATCTCTTTTAATTGTTTCAGACTAACTTCCTTATAGTACATGCAAAAGCAAGATTTTTAAAATTTAAAAATTGAGACAGTCTTCGTACATGTTAAAGAACCATACCAAAATCCACAGAGACATTGCACATTACTGTCACATTCCCACTACCTAAATTCCTTGGCTTCCCATCTAATTTCATATTAAATAAAAATGTCAGCTCTTTAGAGCAGTGATTAGCTTGTATATAGACAGGATGAAGTGAAACCAGCTGCCCTCCCGTTTTGTAAACTTTGGGACTTCCAGTATAACAGAGAATTAAACTTCTTGGAAGAACTTGACATATCTTAACGCTTTGTGCGGATTTACCCCAGGAGAAAAAAAAGTAGTTTGCATCAAGTTTTCACTTTAGTTTGGCAGCAGATGTGTTTTCAACATTGCTGTTTGTGTAATTGACTTGTAAAAGTCATATAAATTGATTCTGCATTAGCAGAGATTCATGTTACCTTCCTTTTGAAACAAACTTTTCCTGATACCAAAACTATCACATTTAAAACATTTATTATGATTGAATACACCGAGTTCACCACTTATCCGATCAGTGGAGTTCGCTATAGAAAGACATAAAACTATAAGGACTCAAATCTGCAAGAGTCACGTAGAATAATGAGACAAACCAATTTTTTGCTTTCGGGACAGTTTTGCAACATGTAACAATTCCGACCTGCAAGCAGTGGAGACCTTGTTTCCATCACTCCAACAGAAGGGCCATACAAAGCACGCGGCTGAGGAGTCACTGGGGCAGGTAAGTCACCCATCAAAAACCCAGGCAGGAATTGGGCACTAGTTCCTTGTTTGGGAGATGTCGGGGAGCCAAGAGTCATCGGTTCAGCTCCTGAAAACAACATTTAAAATATGACAAGTAAGCTTTTTCCATTGTGGGCTCTATTAGAGAGACATAGCACAAAGTACAGTAAGGGATTAGTATCACAGAACTCCAGAATTGTTAGGGTTTGAATGGGACCTGTGGAGATCATCCCGTCCAAAGCCTCTGCCAAGGCAAGGTCACCAGAGCAGGCACACAGAAAGAACCCCTCCAGATGGGTTAGGAGTGGCTTCAGAAAGGAGACTCCACAGCCCCCCTGGGCAGGCACAGTGTAAAGCAGTTTTCCTCATGCTGAGACAGAACTCCTTGTGTTTTGTTTCATGGCCAATTCTCCCCGCACCACCGGCAGGAGCGCGGCACCATCCTCTCGGGACCCGCCTTTGAGACATCCACATGTATTGACGAGATCAAAGGCTGCTTAACCACCCGTTTTACACGTCAGCGCAGTTTACCACACCCTCGCGTTTCTCGCGGCTACAAGCGGCAGCCGAGCGATGTAACCCAGCTCTGTCTCCGCTGCCCCGCGGCGCGAACCGCCCCCGTGCCGCGCTCTCCGCACATCCACCCTGCCCCTGGAGCGAGGGGCACCGGCACCGGCGGGGCAGCGCGGCCCGCTGCGGCGGAGCCCGGCGTGGGTGCGGTGAGGGGGTGCGGCGGGCCCGGCTCACCTGCGGGCTGCAGCTCCATGGCGAAGGCGGCCATGTCGGCCCGGATGGCGGGAAAGGGGCGGCGGCGGCGGCTCTGCCGGGCGCGTTCAAACGGCACCGAGCTTCCTGCGGCCGTCACTTCCGACCCGGCCCCGGACATGGTGTCAGGAATTGGGGTGGGACGGGCCCTGCCAGGCCGGGAGGGTGCCCGGGGGCGGCATGTGGCGGGCTGTACCCTCAGCGCCCCTTGGCAACCGGTGCCTCCGAGCAGGGCCTGGTGTGAGCAGGGCTGGGGGAGCCGCGGTTACCTCACAAGGGCTGAGAACCCGGAGCGGCCTCCGCAGGGAAAGAGCCGCCGGTTCTGGGCCGGCACCGCAGCCTCGCGTCCCTCGGGACAGCGCCGTGAGCTGTGCCCCATGGACACGGCGGATCAGATGCGCTGGGGCTGCCTAATCCCCGCATTAATGTTAGCATACAGTCACGGGATGGGTTGGCTTGGAAGGGATCTTACAGCCCGTTCCACTATGCCAGGTTGCTCCAAGCCCTGTCCAGCCTGGCCTTGGACACTTGCAGGGATGGACACTCAGCTCCTCTGAGCAGCCAGGGCCTCCCCTCCCTCAGTGTAAATAATCTAATCTCAACCTGCTTCCCCTCTTTGAGCCCATTCCCCCTTGTCCTGTCACTGCGTGTTCTTCAGCATGAGCAATTCATACTGAGAACAAGAGAAGCTTCAATCACAATGGTGTACTGCAGTTCAAACTTCTGGTACCAGGACAGAACGCCAATCTTCAAACCAAATCACTTCAGCACACAATTTATCCAAACACAGTGTTCTCTTTATTTTGTTTCATATTAATATATCAAATCATTAAGAGCTGGCAATAAGGCCACAAAATACTGTTAAAATCCTGTAGAGTTGGTTTTTTTAAAGTATGACATATTAAGGCAGTAATTTCAGCCTGGGATCTCTCAGGAGGGTCACAATTATCAAAATTACAGACCCTATAATGTCTGTTCTTTACATGTGATGAGGAACGGAGTGAGGGGGACAGCACCTGAGGACCAGATGTGAAGAAAAGACAGTAGGATGGGCAGGGACAGATCATTATCAACATTTTTTGTGTCTCTACTGAAATTATTTACAGGAAAAAAAACCCGCTAGTTGCAAGACTGGACTCGTCATGTTAGTGCAAATCAAATCACTACTAGATGAGAAACATTATAAATACACAAAGCATTAAAACATCCCATACATTTTGAGCATCCTCAAAAGACCATTGTTTTAATTTAAAAAAAAAGAAAATTAATGGCTGGCTAGTTCACAAAATTCAATCATATCATCTATAGTTGCAATATAATTTTAAAATCCAATATCAAGGTAATTCATTATATGAACATTTTGTTATCTAGATTTTACAACCAACTAGGAATGCACAGATTTGCAAGGAAAGCAACTTATCTCAGTTATTTTACTTCCTTTCTCAATTGCCTGCATTTTCTGATGGTTCAGTAAGCAAACCACCACTCTGTTGTTTTCTAATATTTCAAGGAAAATTATCTTTTTATTAGTGCTCAGGTTTTAGGCAAAACTTCTCTGAAGTCAGTACAACACCATTTGGCCTTTTGGTGACATGCTGGAAAAAAAACAGGGTCAAAGGAGGGTAAGAAAAAATAAATAAAGACTTGAAAATGCACGTGTAAAAGGGGATTTCAAAATTACAGATGAAAGTACATCCAACAGTTCCTGTATAGTCAAAACAGGTTGCTTCACTTCTCCTTTTGGATCAGTCATGACTGTTTATGCTCCCATTTGCCTTTACAATCTGTTCTTGGTACTTGTGAAGCTGCTCCATGAAGCCAGGATTTGGACAAGCTGCAGGCCTTGCGTTTTTCACCACGGAAAAGGCTCTGGCAAAGCTCAGTCTTTCTGAATTCATTAGAAAACCAATGACTACAGCTGCTGCACGGGAGACTCCTGCATTGCAGTGAACCAGAACCACGCCATCCTCCAAGAAAGAAATGAAACATCAGTTGGGATATTCATTAGGTAGATGACAAGTGTAAGAAACCATATATAAAATTCTTGTAAGACTTATTGAAACCTCCTTGCTGAGCTCAAAGCAAATATTTACACATATAAGTGAGTCCAAACACAGATATGAGCATGATATAAGCATAAAATTAAGTATTTTTCTACCCAAAATGCTTTATTATTACCAAATTTGTCAAACCTAATTCATACTATAGGTACTAAAGCACATCATCTTTCTTTCTTCCTGAGGGCTTACAGCAGCCCATTCATGTAAAAACAAAATTACCTGGGACTTCTGGGATACTAAAGTATCTGATCTAATTGGGTGCCAATTTTGAAACAGATTTTATTTGCAATATGGAAAGGAACTTGACAGTATCTTGTTAAAGGTTAAAAACATAACAAGGCAAATAGCTAAGCACAGAGGTAGATTTTAGAATATCTTGTAGTTCCAGCTGCATGTTTCTTGTGTACTCTGCAGGGAAGATTCTAGTAACAGGGATCATGCATGGGAACAGAAAAATTAGAAAAGATGTCTGATTTGCAATAGATTTTTTCCTTCCCATCACACCACTGGTACAATTAAAGCCCCTTCACTGTGAACTAGGGTGCAAAATCCAAATCTACTCAACCTCCCATAAATTCACAAATTCTTCTTCAGGGGTTTGAATTCAACCCCAGAATTTTTAATTCAATGGCTTATCCTGAATTATATATGAAATTAATTGGTTTTATCCTACTTAAACATTTCCCACACAATCTTTGAGACACCTGAGACACCTGAGAAGCTCTTTATAGACACTGGAAGTTTTGTTAAGAAATAACAAACCCAAATAATTGCAAAGACAACTAGACAATCTAGCATGTCTTAAGCAATGTTTGCAGGGCCCAGGCTAAGTGATGTTGTCATGTCTGTATGTCAGATTATGACCTGGAAAAGCCCCAGTCGAAATTGTCCACCAAATGCCCCTTTGACACAAAAAGAAACCACTAAACCCTCAGCACTTCCACATTCTGAATGAAAATACTGAAAGATGACATGAAGTACTCAGATACTTGAGGCTAAACAAAACTGTTCTAGATATAAATAGCCTGTTCTGTCTGCCCTTAACAGGCACAAGTTACTTAATGGGCATTTTACCAGGGACAAAAAGGTCTTTTAAGCACCAGGATTCCTTTCCAGGAACTTATGCTTATGTTACAGATTTGGGAGCTACAATTACTTTCATAGACACAGAGACCAGAAAATGGTTCCTGCTCCAAAAATCTCACCCTTTAAATAACAAGACAAAGAAGTATGAAATGCAGCATTATTATCCTTGTTGGAGAAATTCCAAGCAGAGGCACTGAGGGTAAATAATATGCATTGGAAACGATTTTTCTTTTCCTTTGTACAGTTCATGCTGTGTTTCCCTCTTTCACGTTTAAGTCTCATGTATCTTTTAAAATAACTGGTTTCTTTTACAATGCCAAAAATTATATAGTGATATCCATGAATCCTGAAAATTATTGAACATTAATGAATCTGGGCCATAATATTAAACCAACTTTAATAATGAGAATATTTATCTTTCCTTGCCAAAGCCCATTGTTTACAATCCATACAAAAATGAATTTGGTATGTCATTCTTAACTAATTTGTAGTAGCTATGAATACAGAATAAAAGTGAGAAACAGACTGCAGACAGGAAATTTATCTCTATTTACCAAGAACTCCTTGCTCTGATCCTGATACCCTAAGTTTTCCAGCCCAGAAATAGTCTGTGGACTTGCAAGAATCATGTAAGATTCAAGACCAAATTGTGGGCTTTTAAAAAATTTCTACAGAGAGAGAAATAAAATCACCTTGCACCAACAGAAAAGATGATTATACGATAGTTATATACAATGGGCAAAAAGCCTCATCAAGGAAAGAAATTTAAATGAAGCATAAAGTTTTTAGTGGAGTTGAAGGCTAATGTAATTCCTTATGGATCCACTTTACTTTGCAGTGAAATTGAGGCTTTTTCCTTAGGAAAGACAGGGGGAGCATAACGAGGGATGTTCATGAAAAAGCAAAGATTTTCTCTTTAGAAACACAAGACTTCAGAAGTTTTATTATTAGCTATTAAACATATTAAAAAGTATCCCTCATTCATAGTATTATGACTTGACATGGGTCACTGAACATGTCATGGAAAACCTGCCTGCCAAGTTGGAGCCTAGAAGAAAAGTTGAGCTCTGATCAGTATCAGAAATCGTACCATGATGTCTAGAGACTTGAGCCATGACAGTTTTAGAAACATGAATCCTGTTACAAGTACCCAGCTGGCAATGACTTACAGAACAGTGCAGGCTTCACTAGCATCCTCAAATTCACATGCTCTCATACTTCCTTTGTGGAGTTAACTATGTTCTAGAAATAATTTCTCATATTTTATGTTCTCTCACCAGTGAGAGAGAAGTGTTCTTCCTCCCCCGTTTTAGGAGATGAAACAGTAGTATCTCTGTGGTTACTTAAAACAGAAGAGCACTTCATGATACAATTTATCATGAGCTCTTTTAACTATTTTGGCAAAGCAAATAAAGTAATTCAAACCACCCAGAGATCTGTCTCTGTATGCCACTATCATGTGCTTTTTGAACTGATCCTGGAGAACAACTATTCCACCAATTACCTTCTCTTTCATCCACCTCTTCCATCAGAAAACTACAAATGTTGTTGTAAAAGTTTTCCTGTAAACTCCTTAACCTACAAAATAGTAACTGAGATATAAACACCAGAGGCAGAAAGCAAAATTGTGCATTTGTGAATGGCAACTCTCTTTTAGAAATGAACTGGAAACTGTAATTAGAAACCTTGAAAAGGTAATTTAGTGACAATACGTTATCACATAGCTTGTAAATTATAAATGAGAGAAGGAAAGAACACTGCGACACAAAACTGGGGCAAGATCATCTTTTATCCCAATCTACATAAACCCTGACCCTGGGAGATATGGTAGAATAGCATGCAATAATGTTTGTTTGGTGAGTTATGGTTTAAGATACCAAAATAATGGTTGTTGTGAATTACGCAGTAAGCCTGAATTTAACAGCTCTGAGTTGGGAATGCTCCTGGCCACAGGTAGCTCTGCCAAGCAACCCCAGAAGGGTTTTTCAGCCTATTTTCTGTGTCACATCCTTTTAGGGTTTTGTGAGCAGTTAAATGACTTTTGGCTCCAGGACTACTAACACATTTTCTGATATTTTTGGTCTGTATGTGGATTCATAGCATCTTCATTGAGTAACCTACTCCAGTGGGAGGTGTCCATGCCCATGGAGCTAGATAATCTTTAAGATCCCATCCAACCCAAAGCATTCAATGATTCTATAATGAAAAGCACTAGGATGGTGAACAGCTGATGATAAACCACACAGATCTGTAAGAGCCCTGTTTCTTGCTTCTAATCCAGGTTGGTTTCTAATCCAAAACAACATCCCCAATAAATAATTTTTCTTCATTTCCTTCTGTCAGGGGTAGTGACTTGGATTTAGGATGCAATTGTGTAGTCTAAAGTCAAGCCCTGGTCAGAATGTATTGAAGGAGCAATTCTGTGAAACTCAAGACAGTAATTTTGAAAAAGCAATGCTGGAGGGAATGAAGATTAACAGCAGAGCCATGTCTCTAGGAATGCCTAGAAATTACTTGGATTTTCTATTTAAAATTTAGAAAGACAATGGCAAAACTATTCATTTAGTACCATATCTTCTTTTAACAAAAGAAGCTGCTTTAGTTCTTAAGTAGTGTTATAAATAATCTAAACAGGATAACTACTAACATTAATTATGGATATACTGTACCTGGATCTTGGCTTTCTCAATAAACTCGAAACATTCAGGGAAATAGGAGGTAATATCAGTTTCTGGGAGGTCCAGAATAGAAATGGTCTTGTATATAAAGTCATTAAGGAAGGCATTTTCGACTCCATATGCCACATTTAGAACATGAGTGACCTAAGTCAACAAAATAAAAGAAAGAAAAAGGCATTTTCTGAAGATAGCAAGCAAAACAAGCAGTAACAGAGGTAAATTAATCTTTAGGCATACACAGACTCTACCTTACACTGATGCAATGTTCAGTTTTACATACATGTCTATGGTGTGCTTTTCTCCAAGCAAAGTTTCAAAGTGTCCTAAAACATACTGTGATAAATCTCAGGGGATTTCTGAGAGAAACTGGAAAACTCCTCAAAAACAGACTAAAAAATGGATTTTCAACAGAAAAGGGAGTTTTCATCACAGTTGGAAAATACAAAGCACTAGGAATGAGAGCACAGACCACCCAACAATCCCCCAAATTTCACCGTGCTCTAACCCATCAGCTTAACATTCCTTCTGCTTAGTTACCAGAAACATTTGCTGAAGCAGAAGGATTTCAGAGTAAACTACACCTGTTCTTGGCAGGTGACACCACCTCTAGCCTCCTGCCATCTCTGCTTTGTCCAGGCTACAGCCAGGTTGTGGGTTATTTAAGGTTACAGTAAAGTGACATTTAGATGGCACCAGATGCCAGCCTGGTGCATGGCTTGTCCTGCAGAACCACCACTGTCCAAAGGCCTTATCACCCCATTACTGCAACAGAGAAGAGTAAAAAGACAACATTTTGGGACAGACTTAGAGAAGCTTCTTTGTTTTTCTAGTTTCATCAATTCACATAAGGCAAGAGGGAATGGTGCTGCTTAGTGTCTGAAGTGGGAATGCATACGGCAGCGTAGGAATCTGTTCCATTAAACAGCTCTGAACAATCATCACCCCTGCAGGGAAGCAAGATTCTTTTCAGTCGTACCTAGCAATGAGGATGAGGAGCAATTGCCAAGAAGTTTCACCTCAGCATGAGAAGAACTTCTTTAGATTGAGGGTGGCCGAGCACTGGAACAGGTACCCAGGAAGGTCACAGAGTCTCCCTGTCTGGAGACATTCCAAACCCACCTGGACACGTTCCTGTTTCACGTGCTCTGGGTGACCCTGCCTTGCCAGGGGGTTTGGACTAGATAATCTCCACAAGTCCCTTGCAAGATTCTGGGATTCTCTGAAAGCATTTCAGCTTCTCGTGAAGCCAACAGAAACCCATCCACCTGCAAATGGAGCAGCCTTTAGAAAACGCAAGTGGGATACAGTTTTCCTCAGATTCGCCGGAGACTATTTTAGGAATTTTAACTCGGTGGAGAAGCGCACTGCGCGCATTACGCGGGATACATCCGTACGTGGGTGCAACGCTACCTTGTGTTTTCT
Source organism: Catharus ustulatus (assembly GCF_009819885.2). Classification (NCBI taxonomy): domain Eukaryota; kingdom Metazoa; phylum Chordata; class Aves; order Passeriformes; family Turdidae; genus Catharus; species Catharus ustulatus. Next base: position 5,287,275 of record NC_046227.1, on the reverse strand, counting down.
CATGGTCTCCAGGTCGTGAGCAGCATCCTGCGAGCCTGCGGAGAGAGACAGAGGTTGCTGCGCTGAGCACCCCCCACGGCCCCTCTCGGTGCCCGCCTTCCCCAGCCGCACTCACCCAGCAGCAGCCAGGGCTTCACCACTCCGACCTGCAGGTCCGCGCTCAGGTCCTGCACGAAGCCGCCGCCCGGCGCCTCCTCCTCCTCCTCCTCCATGTGCAGGCAGGCGCCGCGCCACGTCTCGATGATCCTGCGGCCGGTCAGCGTGGTCACTCGGGTGCGCTGCTTGCGCAGGTTGGCCCTGGAGAAGCTGCGGATCTCCTGGGCGAGGGAGTGCATGGCGCGACTGCCGGCACGGCACGGCACGGCTCGGCTCGGCTCCGCTCCGTTCCGGGCCGGCCGCCGGTGACGCCGCTCCCGGGGCGGTGCCTCGGCACGCAATGCGCTCCCCGCCCCGTCCTGTCGTGACTAAAGCAGCCTTTACATGGAAAAGCCGGCTTTGCAGGCCTGTCTGACTCTAACTGGGACCCGCTTGTCGGGAAGCGTGGGAAAACGTTGTAAAGAGATAAATGGAAAATGTTAGAATTAAATAGATTGTGGTGTGGGGGGTTTTTTGTTTGTTTTTTTTTTCCCAGAGTTGTTTGACTAGTGACCAAAGACTAAACAAAATCAGCATCTTATGTTAACCAGAGGCAAAATGAAGAAAAGGGAGCCAAGGTGAGGTTACTTCCCCCTTATTCCCAAATGACTTAATGCCTACGTTTTCATGTGTTCTCTGTAGTGCACCATTTGTGTGTTCCACAGCCATAGAATCCCAGCATGGTTTGGGTTGGAAGGGACCTTAAAAATGATCTCATTCCAACCCCCTGCCATGTGCATGGACACCTTCCATCAGACCAGGTTGTTCCAAGCCCCATCCTGGCTTCCAGTGCTTCCAGAGATGAGGAACATACAGCTTCTCTGGGCAACCTGTTCCAGTGTCTCACCACCCCCTCCACGGTGGTGAAGGAAGAATTCTGTAAAGAATTTATTCCAGATATCTATTTCCCCTCTTTCATTTTGAACCAATTCTTTCTTGAAATATCACTGAGGTTCCTGATAAAGAACCTCTCTTCTTTATAGGTCCCTTCGGATAATGGAAACCTACATAAGTGTGTGAAATGTTTGTTTGCAAAGTGAGATGGTGACACTGCTAACTTAAATTCTGCCCACAATACATTTCAATTTGCTAACAATCCTCTGTGCTGCCTTATAGAATAAAGACATATTGCTACAGTACTTCTCTTGGAATATTCCTCAAATTTATGCTAGAGGGATATGATGAGTCTGAAAAGATCCTCCTGATAGCTCCCAGAATGCAGTACAGACCAAAGACAACTTAGTTCCATGTAGAGAGGTCTACAAATGCTTTGGCAATTCGAGAAGCAGAGAATGCTGTTAGGAACTGCAAGAGCGTCAATTATTTCAGGGAATGCCAGAGGCAGTTTTCTAACAGGAATGAGACACAAAAGCAAGGTAATCTAAAAAAGGCAGAATATCCCACACACTATCTGCAGAAGCTGGAATATAAACTAAGATAAAATCAAAGATGATGCTTAGTGTAGAGAGAGGAACAGAGATTTGGGCTGGATCAGAGGTTAGGATGGCAAAGGCACCTTGAAGTACAAGTAAGAGGTTTTGTAACATTCTGCATGGTAGATAGGTGACTTCTCTGAAAGCAGATGTGGAATATGGGTGGGGTTTTTTTTGTTCCCCATTGCTACAAGTGGACTGTGCTTCATAGCAGTTAACTTAAAACAATAATGATGCAGAAGTTGATTGATTTATTTTTGGTTAAGGCCTTACCAGTTATTTTGAAGAACTTGATCAGAGAGGAAGCAATGGAGAGCTTTAGGTGTGTGGCCCAAGCCAGCAATTACATAGAATTTCATGGCTGTTTTCAGGCTGTATTGGCTCACTGCAGCTGCCTCTGTGAAAGACAAGGATATTAGGATATCTTGAAAGGGCTAAAAGCATTGTGCCTAGGCACACTTGGGCAAGAATACACAATTCTACATTGTAACCAATATAGAAACTAGATGAAACTTGGCAAGAAATAGGGAACAAAGCTTGCAAAGAGTGGAGGAGGAAGCTTGCTAAAACCAGTGAGGAAGTCGCTGAAACAGCAAACAAGAGGCTGTGCGTGAAAAGAGAAGGTGAAAAGGAGAAAGGTGAAAAGGGCACGGTGATGAAGGCGTCCAGACTCCATCAGGGAACCACCGAGGAAGAGCGGAGCCTTCCTCAGTGCCACCACCAGGGTGACCGAGCCTGCACTTCGCTATGCTAATGAAAACGGTGAGATTTAAGAAATAATTTGCATAACCACATCTTATCCCGCTTCTTGGACTTTGTCTCAGAGGTGTCTCCTGGCCCGGTTTGCGGTAATTCAGCCTCATGTCAGGAAATTTTTGCAAGGTCTTAGGAAAATTTGCTTGCAGACAAGCGCCAGCATCCTCCCTTAGAGTAACCAGGCGCTTTGTAGCCACTTCTGGCTTGTGTGAGCATGGGGTGTGCTGTGTAAGCATTTGCAAGACTAAGACAAATCCGTAAGACACTCACAATTAGACTTAATAATACGTCTAGGTGTTGTTCCTTGATTTTCGAGGAGGAAGATGCAATAGGCGCGGATGCAGAAAGGCAGCTGACTCCAAAGGAATGGATTCCCTTTCTGCCAGGGATGTTGTCCTTGTTGTAACTGCCTTAAACACCAGGGGTCCCTACTGGCCAAAAAACTCTGTGCGGCCCTTTTCTCTCTGAAATCCAAACACACTGCAGATGTTTACATGCAGAATTATTATCGTATTATTTACTGTGTCCATTCATGTCATAAGCATTAGATACAGCTTGAATATTCATAGACACGACTTTTAAAGCAGGCATTTCCATGTTGATGTCAAGTTGTTAATGCTGTTCATTACAGAAGGGATAGGAGGGAAGATAATTGTGAATTAGAGTTTAAAACTGGGATTTCAGTTCACAGATGATTTCCTATATTCCTCTTGATGCTTTGCTGAGAATGGAAGACTTCTCTAAAGGTGTGGCAGGAGCTGGATGCTTTCTCTACTTCCTTGACTGAATGTATTTATGGTACTTCTGGATCTTCAGGTTTTGAATAAGCTACATATCAATGCAAATGCAGTAGTTTTAAGTTATTTTTAATTATGTTATGATTCTTCTATTTTGTCTGTCAAGAAATTCAGCAGAACCTGTTCCATGGGTATAAACTAAGAAATGTGTACTGTAATTACTAATTATTACAAAAAGCAGCTTGTACATATTCAAAGAGCTCATATGGCAGTACATCATCTCCCTGCTGTATCTATTTCCTTCCACTATTATTTTTGGTCTAGGTACTGCCTGTACTTATTGATGCAAAAGAGTTGGCTTCTATCAGAGGAGTGATAACCAGACATTCCAAATAGCTGACTTTGAAAAACCAGCCTTGCACTCTGAAAAATGCATGTTAGAGGGTTGAGCTAGATTGTAAAATGCACTGAAAATTGACAGTTGATTCTTAGGCTGGTAATTTAACTGAAGTGGAGAACTGAACCCTAATTAGTAACTAATTACATCACATTTCAAACTGCATTTACCAGATGACTTTGAGGAATAAGAAAAATGGGGGAGAAAATCAAACTATTGTCAGCTAAAATCTGACTTTAATAATGCCTCTGCTTCAGACTCTATGTTCCTTGGTTGAAAATAACAGAGAAGTTGAAAATAACTCTGTGCACCAGTTGGTGACTGAATGACTGTGAATCATTAATGTAGTGTGGTGATGAGAAATGCAAGTGTGACAGTGAAATGCATGAGGAGGTATTCAAAACAGAGAGAGGGAAATAACAATGCCATTGTATGAATGCTTTTTGGAAGTGCATTGTGCCATGTGGGGATGACAGTATTCAGGAAAGTTGATCTCATACTTGAAACAGTGCAGAGAATAGTTTAAAGCTTAAATTGCATTGCATATGTAAGACTTTCATCAAAGCATTCTGTGGCACATGGGCTCCTTGGGACAGGCAGCTCCTGTCTGTGATGACCAGGGCAGCAGTAGCTGTCAAGACATGATGCCTACTCCTGTTGGCTTCTCCCTTTCTGAAGCAGTTAGGAGTCACAAGCTCAGGATCATTCACACCCTGAGCAACAGGGCAAGGTAGTGCAAGGGAGGATGGCTGGAGTATGACATGCTCCCTCTTCCCTTCATGGCCTGTCTGTGCTCCATGCCATTTCCTTCATGTAGAGAGGTTCTGGCTGAGAGACAACCACTGCTTTGTTCTCATCAGTTTGTTTTTCATCCTTTAGACTTGCCAGTGTCTGGTAGGGAAGGAATATTCGGGAAGAAAACTATAGAGTCTCAGCAATGCTGATGGACAGTGATTGGTCCTCTTTTCCTGTACCTTTGTCCCACATCCTGGATGAGGATGCAGATACTAATTCCTTTGTTCTTGTATCCAGTAACATGCCTGGAAAATCTATTGTAAGTGGAATCCTGACTGGAAAGTGAGATTTCAAAAAGCTAGTGAGGTGCAGACAAGACCTTGAAATGTTATTTTATGAGGAAGAATTAATTTATAGCAAGGCCTCTTCTAGAACTTAATATAGTGAAGAGTGAGAAGTCCACAAGGATTCTCAGTTTCGTGTACTGAGTTCATTGCTGAGGTGAACTCTGCAAGCCTAAGAAATTTTAAGTCTGCCAATTATTGTGGGTTTTGGGGTTTTTTTCCTAGGATGGCAGGAATAAGGGATGAAAGAATGGATAGATTAATTATATAGCATTTTAAATGCTGTAGTAGTTGGACCATGCTGAAGGCTGTGTACAGAAAGCTAACAGGACATTCCTGCACAAAGTACTGCAGTTACACATACTGTGACCTGGTTGTTAGTGAGCCAAGCTTTGCAGGGAGGTGTTAGTTTGTTCTGAATTTCTGGATCTGCCAGTTTGTAACACGTTGGAAGTGCTAGACCCTATTGGCTAAACAAAGTGCAGTTACTTGTGTGTGGAACAGGGTGAAGCCAGAGGTGGTGGGAGTCAGCTGTATGTATTTTTGTGCTTTGTTTCTTCATAAGTATGGTGCTCATGTACTGCTGCAGAGAGTTTTCCACTGTAAGGGGGAGTATATATCCTAAGCACACATTTACATATTCCTATATTCCTTTGGCATACAAATCAAAGCACCCATTAAAGCCATGTTGTTCATGTATGCTGCATCATTCTCAACCAGCTTTATCCATGCAGTGTGTTAGGTAAGAGCAGATGATGCAGCTTGGTCAAGCCCAGAAACAGTCAGTTCCTCAACTCTTTGGAGTTTGGGGGGACTGAGTTGATCATCTAACTCTGATAAGGTGCAAGATGGAGCCCTGTCCAGACTGCTAAAGACTGCAAACAGAGGCCCAATGTTTGCTTCTAATATTATTATTAAGTCTATGAAACTTCTTCAAACACTGCCTTTTATCCCTGGCCTGAAGGGTAGGCAGCTGCTCTTTGTTTAATATTTTATTTCAAGCAGCATAGTTTGCTGGTTTTTATAAAGCTACCCTGAGCCATTGATGTTTCCACTGGCATATCTTATATTGCTGTGGAGAAATCTCCCCAGAAATCATGCCCATGACCAAAGACATGGCCCTACAAACACCAGGGCATTCCTCTCTGCTCTCACCACACTTTGTGAGCAATCCATATAAATGAGCAGACTCACTGATGTGAAGGTGTGCGTTTTTAAAGTGTGTCAGGATTGTGCTTAATGAAGAGCACTGCAGGATAGGGTAGAATGCAAAGCTGAAATATTTAGTAGCCAAGGGGAGTACCCCTGGGGACCTGTTGGCATGAGGAAGATCTGGCAGCGCTTGTGTTGATGTTACAGAAGTGGGATCTGAATTCTACTCCCATTTGTGCCCAGGTTTCTATTCTCCAGGTGGATTGAACTTGCTTCTCTGCAGTCATGTGTTAGCAAGGATAGACAAATATATATATACAGACAAACACACACACACACATATATATATATATAAAATGTTCATGTGTTCATGTAGCTTGGTGTAAAACCAAGTGTGTCAGCTCAGTAGTAGTTAGTCAAAGTTAATCAGGGAAAGATACAATATCAAGAGACTAGAATTTTTAAACAAAAATGCACATGTCTGAAGTACCTTCCATTCAGGCTGGCTGCTCTGCAAAGGAGTGATGAGTAACTAGGCAGTTAGCACAGACCACCAGGCACCAGGGCAGCTTTTCTCCACCACTTGTGTGTTATTTCCTTTTAAATACCTACCTTCACTTCAGAAAAACCAGCCTAAGAGAAGTTAACCTTGCAGTAAAACATGAAAAACCCTGTAAGGGTCAGGACTATCAAAAAGAAATAAGAAAATCTGAGCTCCTCTTTGAGAGATGCTGTTAACATAAGTGAATTTCTGTAATGCTTTCAAGTCCTTTGAAACCTGAAATATGGTTTTCTTTCTCTATTTTATGTGGCAGATTTGAAGTAAAAGGTTATGATTTTTCTGATTATTCAGTGGTTATTGTGACTGCTCTTAATTTTATTTTATTTTTTTCTTTTGGTCAGAATACTCAAATTTCCATTTTGTACCTCAGCTTTTAACAGTCTACTCCAAAAATGCAATTAATCTGTCTCACAACCTTTCTGTTTCTCTACAGATTTGTTTCAGTGGTCATTCGAAGACAGGAGAGCTACTTAAAAAAAAAAAATCCACAAAATTTTCTCTTGCTCTGAACACCAAGCCTACAGCCTCAAAAATAAAAATCAAAGAAGACAAAAATCAATTTTTACGTCAGAATTCTTGTAGCATCTTATGTATAACTTTTGCTAATGTGTAGCTTCCACAGACATAATAAAATATTAATGTTACCATTTGTACCAGGAAGCATAGCAAGGTTTTTTTTGTTTCACTGAGTTCAGGAAGGAAACCATTGTAACTTCTAGTCAGGATCACAAAACAGTAAATACAGTAGGAAAATTATTTCATGGATTAGTGTAGTTAGGCATGTAAGTAGAACCTGCTCATACTCTTCATCATGAAGAAATGCCTTCTATAATTAGGGTGAAGGTGAACATGTATAAACATAGCATCCCACATCCTGAAAAACAAAACTGGAGAATACTGTTCCTCTTCAAACCCCTTTTTTTTGCCTTATCATATCACTAACATGGATATCACTACTTGATATTTGTGTGCTGGAAGCAGTTCCCTGCAGGAAGGGAAGGAAAATTAAGCTGTCCAAGCCCTGTCTCCTTCTATGTCCATAGTTTGATCCAGCCAGCCCAGAGCTGCCTAATAACTTCCATTCCACTCACAAAAAGAGAACTAACTTTTCTTTCAAAATATTGGTAAGATCAGTGTGATAAAGTTTTAAAAATTCCATAAAATAATATTTTTTATATAATATTTATATTATAAATCCCTGACTCCAGAGGCTACATCTGTGAACTGGGAGAGAATGCAAATTGCAGGGGACAGAGTAAAGCAAGCTTGTAAATAGTGTTGATGCAAAAAAACTATGTTATCCAAGTTTGCAATGAGATATTATATGTGTCAGCAAAGAAAATGGTACTTCTGGGATATTTTTTTTTTTGTTGTGAGGACTGAGACAGATGCATCACCATTTGGAGGATAGTTGAAAGTATTTGAAAACCAGGGCTTCAGAAGGAAGAAAATTGGTAACTTAAAAGAAAGACATTTCTAGAAAGAGAGGTGACATCCTGGACTACACCCACAGAGGCACACCTCAAAAAAAAAAAAAAGATTTTTATTTTTTCATGGTATACACCAGAGAAAAAGAATGACCCAGATTGATCTAAACTGTCTCTTAGTGTTTAATTATTTGGTTTTTTTCTCCAATAATGAGACAGTCTGAAAGGCTAGGGGGTTTTAAATTATGTTTTCTCTTTGGGTATTTAAAAAAAAATGCACAGAATCATTTTGCTTGAACTCAAAAGCTGTTCCTAAACTCACCTTATTTTATCCTTACTTTTAAAGAAGCCAAAAGTTTCCATTCTGATTGCCTATTAAAGTAATTGATTTTATTATTTTTATATGGAATTAATTTATATATGTAGACCATAAATAAAGTTTGGATGATGAGCCATGTTTTGTGATTTACTTTAGGAAAAAAAACAAAAAGCAAACCTTTATATCATTTAGACTGAAACTAATTGTAGAAAACAAGATTTGGATGTCATTATTAATAGATTTGATGTAACTAATTTACTATGCTGTTAACATCTTAATTAGGAAGATTTCTTTTCTTTGGTACTGTCTTGTAAAAACAAGTCATGAGCAATATTTCCTTTCTTCCTTTTCCATCCCACATTTCTATCCACAATTTTAAAATCACCAAAAACTTACTTAAAGAACAGTCCTCAAATGTTGAAGATTTCCATTCAGGTTTGAGTGACAGGACGAATGTCCTACCAAAAAGTGTTTGGAAAACCAGTCAATGACTCGTTGTGAGCAGCACTGAGTGTTCTTGGCTTCATCTTAATATTAAAACTTCACAATTTTTCATAAGATGTAATGGCTGTTTTCTGTCCAACTCTAAACAACGAGCTTCATTAATTGAAGCAGATGAAATCTCTGATTCTACTTTGTTAATGGCATTCCTTGTTAATTCCTTGTTAATTCAGCAAGTTAAACAAGAGACTATTTTTGACATGAACACTATGAAGGGAAAAGATTTTTCTGGAATAGACTCACATTTTGTGTGAGTAATGCTTGATCATTAACAATTTCATTATCAACATCAAAAAATATTGCAGGGAAAACAAACCAAAACAAACCTGGAAGATATATATAGTGAGTTATACCTATAAGCCAAACTTTTTTTCAACCACGTTAAAAGGCATTTATGATATTAACATCCTTAAAAAAAAATTAAAATTAGAACCCCCTAAACATTACAACAACAACTTCAACAACAACAAAACCCTAAACATTTCATCACTAAAGAAATGTTTGTGGAAAGCTCTAAATGCAGTAGAACTCATCTGTGCAAGGAAATACACTAGTAATGATTGGTATAGATCTTCTGATTAATGGTTTTATTACCTGTTAGAAATCCTTAAAATTGTGTTATTTCACATTCTGCTTTATAGCTCTTAACAGCATTACTTAAGTTGAAAAAAAAAATTTAAATACACAAAATACAAGTTGTTGGACTCATCTGTACAAGAAAATTCTTTGATATCTAGTCCTCTGCTTCAGCAAAGGAAGCCATGGGCTGTTTACCTAGAGAGCAAATCATTAGGAAATTAGTACTTTCAAAGTATTCATGCTTCCTGTAGGAAAATTACTGTATCAGGTTTCCCCAAAAGCAAAATTGTCTGCATTTTATCTCAAAGAAGAACTCAAAGTAGGCTATTTAAACAGCTAAAGTTAAGATGCAGATTCCTCTCACATGTTTTTATTGAGTGATGTGTTTGATGGCCACACATAATTTTTTATTGTGGCAATCTTAATAACCACTGAACTTCAGTTCTTAGCTACAGTTATTTGAAGCAGAAGCACTCCTTAGTGCCCACAGCCTAATCCTGTCCTACCTTTCTTCATACACAGGGTTTCACACAGCATATTGGGATAGGCTTTTGTCATATTTTATTCCATCTCTGGTCTAAGTTGCATATTTCTGTGCTCTGTGAAACAACTGGGATTTTTTATACCCTCAAAAAAAATTCAAATATCTTTGTCAAATGGAAAAAACATTACAGATGGAAATGTGGAAGGCAACTGTAGTGGTTTTTCAATCTTTTCCCCAATCTGATCATAGGTATACACTTGTCATTCTTCACCGCTAGCTTGCTTTTTGGCCCACATTTTATCTACAAAAATCTACCACTGCTCTGTTCTGTCACATGTAAACCTCCAACTTTCAAAGATCCCCACTGACTGTAAATGTGATTCCTAGAAACACTGAGGGAAACCCCTTCATTCTTTGGATATTCCTTGATTCAAACTTTCCTCCCTTGAATAAAAGGTAAGTTTAAGGCAGGGATTATTATTATTTTTTTTAGTCTTTGCTGGATGGATTGTCAAAGCTTTGTATTTAAAGAGGGACACACTATTCCGCTGGGTTCTCCTGAGAGAAAGGGAGAGGAAGGGGGAAGACAAAGTAACCTCTAACAGGTTATTTTTGTACATTTACAACTGTGGCTGCTTGTGCTGCCCCATTTATCTAGGACAGAAGTGTAACACAGGCTGAAGAAAGTAGATCAGAGCACTGGAATTTGTACCTGCCTGCCCAAAAAGGCTCTGTAGGTCCATGAAGATAGTTTCACTTGTAGGCCCTATTAGAAGCCCTACAGTTTCCCTGTGTGCTGGAACACCATAACAGGGCTTTGCCATCTGTATTCCAGCATCAATGCACAACATTTTGAATACATCCCAGTTTTAAAGAAGTCAGAGGTTGTTCTTTGCAAACTTGTGGTTTATTCTAGTCAGTGGGCAGTTAGCATAGGCTAGCTCATCTTTGTGACAAATATTTGAAGGCCATTAAGCATTCTGTCAATATTTAGTGGCCTTATAGACATTTTGGAGATCACTGTTGGGTGATTTTAACTCTTCAGCCTGCAGGGAAACTGAATAAAATGCCCTTTCTAATCCTAGTCCAGTGCTCTTTCTGACTTCATATTTGCCAGGAGATTTTTGAAAGCTGGCAATGCAATACCTGCTTAGATAGCTAATTTAAGGTCTACAACTGTATCCGTTCAAGAACTTAATTTAGTTGTGTAGCTCATTCTGACAGACCTCTTAAACTTTGTTTCACATGTATGAGCTTGTATTTTAATAGGAGAATAGATTAAAATAATGCCCAAATATGTCTAAAGGAAGGAGAGAAGAGAATATGGTAAGTTGCTGTCATGCTGGCTTTATTATGAATTAAATAAAGAAAAAGGTTTGGATCCATCAAGAAAATTGTAGATTGAAATATAATGAATCTATCAGCTTGGTTTAGTGAAAATGATAGGTCCTTTGAACCTGCTGCTTCTTTACATAAGATTAAAAGTCTGTCTGATAAATGCAATTGTGTTTTTCAAGGCTGCTTACGTTTTTAGGGTCCCTCAACAATATTATAGCCTTTGTATGGTAAACTATTCAGCTTTACAAGCAAGTTCAATAATGTAATAAATACTAATGTATTATTAACAAATACATACTAAGGCATAACCGAAATAATTGGGGCTATGGTGACCATTTAAAAATTCTGTTAAAATTACAGTTTGTCTTCCTGTTTTGAATTTTTTCTACATGAAAAGGAAATATTGAACAAGACAAGTCTATAAAAAATGTTTCTTGACTTCTCTTGGCCAAAGGGGAAGAAGTCATGCTGTGGGCTCTGCTAGTTTGCTCATGGAGAATGCAGTTGATGACTGAAAATGCATTTCACTGAAAATCCTGGCCATTTCACATGAAAAATCCAAGCCAGAAGTTGAACTAAGGAAAAACAGACAGGAGAGGAAAAAAACCCATAAATCCTACTACAGAGATTTAAGTTATAAGTGTAGCAAAGAGTTAGGTGCAATGAAACCTACTCTGCAGTATTAAATTGCCCACTATGGGTTTTAAAACAGCTAGAAAAGTATAAATCCCTGTGTACTGTTTGGAGAAGGGAAGGCTGCACAGAGACCTTGTAGCAGCCTTCCAGTATCTGAAGGGTCTACAGGGAAATTGGAAAAAAGACTCTACTTCAGGAACTGTAGTGATAGGAAAAGAGGGAATGGGTTCAAAATGAAATTTTTTTAAAATTTTGCCACACCTGTAAGAGCTGTGCTGTTACTGACAAAACTTGTATTTCCGTGTTACTGCTATGCTTGCTGCTAGATTGGTGAACACAGATTGTGTGTTGCAGACATTTTTAAAATCTAATGTGCAATAAATCTTCCTGCTGGAAAATCTATCTGTACTCCTGAAGTTTCTGCATAAAGTTGCAGCAAAACTAGTATGACAACATGGGCATAATACTGTTGCCATTAAAATTGGTGACAAAACTGTGGAGTGCTGAAGTAAACACATTGACATTGACCAAGAGCATTGTTAAAAGTGTTAAATGTGTAACCACATTACAGTGATAATTCAGATCATCTATCTAGTATTAGGTCTGCATGACTGCATAGTATTAAAAAGTCTTTGTGTCAGAAATTATTTTTACTGATTCACTATTCCAATATCTGGTATGTTTTCAAGAAATGCAGCTAACTTGGCACTATTTACATTTAAAAAAACCCAAACCTGTAGTAACCCAAGGTGTCCTTATAACAGGATCTTGTAAACAGGCTGATGAATAATGTGAGAGTTTAAATACAGGGTTCTACTACAAAGAGGAGAGTCAGTCATTTTTCTGTGCCTTAGCCTGTTATCTGTGCAGCATGGAGAGGTCTTACAGTAAAAACTGTGTAACTAGCCACAGAGAGTTTCAGAGTTTTCCAGTGAGCTCTGTTCACAAGCCTTATCAAACCAAGCAGCTCTGACTCTAATGTGATCTGTAGTTTTTCTACTAATTCCAGTGGAAGAAAGATTAGGATGTTGGATCATAGATGTTTCAACACAAAACACAAAAACTCACAATGTATTGGCTCAGTGATGTCATGCCACTTGCTTGGTTATATATAAATTACAAATTCTGTGATTGTTACTGTTTGAAACTTCTAGAACATCTAATATGGCTAAAAATACTTGAATATGAAATTAAAAATGGGATGCTTTTGTTAGCTGTAGGTGTGTAGGTGAGGAGCAAAAAAAAAGTAGTATTTGTTCTTAAATGGCTTTAAGCTGAAGGAGGGTAAGTTTAGATCAGCTATTAGAGGGAAATTCTTTACTGTGAAAGTGCTGAGGCACAGGAACAGGCTGTTCAGAATTCAGAATTCAGGGATTCCCCATCCCTGGAAGTGCTCAAGGCCAGGCTGAACAGAGTTCCTGGTCTAGTGGAAGGTGTCCCTGCCCATGGCAGGGATTGGAATGAGATGAGCTTTAAGGTCCCTTCCAACCCAAACCATTCTATGATTCTTATTTTGGAGTGCAACTACATGAGAAACATCTTTGTTTCAACTAGAAATATTACATATGATACTTCAAAAAATAATTTATAATGGGAGGCAGATGCTTTGTGTAAAATATTTTTATAGAGATTATTAATTAAATCACATTACATCACATAGCACTTATGCTTTATAAATTTAAATAGCAATTTGAATATTTCTGATGTTTTCCATAGACTCCAGTAATGGGAAGTCAGGTCTAACAGGTCTAACCTAATTAATCATTACAACATTGCTGCTAGGTACTCCTGACTTTTGGACACAAAGCTAAGAAATAAAATCATCTGATAAAGGCCAATGAATGAATCAATGGCAGATTTAATATTGGAACTCTAAGCTGTTGTTTCCTAGTTTTATTCTGAATCAAAAATTGTCTTGTAATTGCTAAAGTGAGGAGAGAGGTCAGTAACAATTTAACTGCATTCAGTCTTCTCACATTCATTCCTATGCTTTCTAAAATAGATTAGTTTAAAATCTCTGAAAGACAAGAGACTGATTCTGATTTCTAATGCAAGAATGTGAACTGAAAATTAAATACAAGTATTAACATGCAAAAAAAGGCACAGATGGTGTTGCCACTATAAAAAAAGGTTAGATTAGAAGGTTAATTCTTAAGCCTGTCTCTCATTCCCCAGACTGAGGATCCCTGCATCCCAGCTGGTTGTGCTGGCCTCTCAGTGCTGAAATCATCTCCCAAAGACATTTCAACAAGGGATGGTCTCCTGGAGATCCGTAGTTGACATTCACAGCACAGAAATCTCACCATTCCATAAAAATATGCTTCTAATTCCTGTGGCTTCAAGTGAAAAAAAAATAGCAGTGATGTGACTCATCTAGTTGGTGATATGGTGTTTCGCTGAATTTGCTGTACATTGGTCTAGAGCAGCAGCTCAGGGGGATGGTGACAGCCTCATGAGAGGGGTGGAGGGGCTGCTGGCAGCACTTCCACGGGTATCCCCGGGTTCTTCCCACTTCCAGGGGAGGTGTGATGCTCTGCTGCTGATGGAAGTGCCCTCAGAAAACAAGGGTCACCAGCAGTGACAGTGTGTCAGCATTACTCTGTGCAGCGTTCTGCTGGGCCCCAGTTCTTAAATTCAGTTGCTTAAGTAAAAAAATCATAGAATCATCAAGGCTGGAATAGACCTTTAATATGATAATCCAGCACTAAACCACACCACCTTCACCACCTCCTTGAGCAACCTATTCCAATGCCTGGCCACCTAAACAGTGAGAAAAGTTTTCTGAGGTCCAATCTGAACATCCCCTGTCTCAGCTTAAGGCCATTTCCTCTCATCCTCTCCCTGGTGTGACAGAAGAGAATGGTCCTCAACTCACTTCATCCTCTTGTCAGAGAGCTCTGGAAGGCGTTTGTGTCCCCCTGGAGTCTCTTCTTCTTCTCCAGACTCAACTCCAGCTCCCTCAGCTGCTCCTTGTAGCAACATGAGCAAGAAGCTACAGCAGCTTCCTTGCCTTTCCCTGGACAAGTTTCAGCACCTCTGTGCTGAGCGGAGGGGCCCAGACCAGGACACAGCGCTTCAGATGTGGCCACACCTCACAGTGCCAAGTACAGAGGCATGTTCCCTTCCCTGGTCCTGCTGGGCACGCTGTTTGTGACACAGCCGGGTGCCAGTGGCTCTCCTGTTCCCCTGGGCTGGCCCAGGATCACCTCACGCTGGCACAGGTTCAGCTGATGATCACCAGCATCCCTCAGTGCTTTTCCACCGGGGAGATTTCCAGCCCTCAGTCTGTAGAGCTGAATGGAATTATTGTGGCAAAACTGTGGGACTTATAGCTTAAAAAAATTAGTTTATTAAAGTTAAAAAGTGAAGTTGATAAAGTAAAAAAATGGGTCTTAGATTCACAGGATGGTTTGGTTTGGAAGGGACTGTGAAGACCATCTCGTTCCAGCTCCCTGCCAGGGACAGCTTCCAGCACACCAAGCTGCTCAAAGCTCCACCCAGGGATGGGGCATGTATAACTTTATTCGCTGTAAACTTTGCATTAAAATGAGCGTTCCGAGCACACCTCAGCCCCTCACACCCGGCGAGCCCCGGCCCAGCCCCGCGCCCGGCACTTCCGCCGCCCGCCCGCCGGGGGCGCCCGCGCGCCGCCCCACGTGACCGTGCCCACGCCCCGCGGAGGCAGCGAGCGCCGGGCCGGGCGGACGAGGAGCGCCGGGCCGGGCCAGGCCGGCGGCCGCGGGGCGGGGAGCGCCGGTGCGGGCACTGCGGGGCCACCATGTCGCGGTCCGTGCTGCAGCCCAGCCAGCAGAAGCTGGCGGAGAAGCTCACCATCCTTAACGACCGCGGCGTCGGCATGCTCACCCGGCTCTACAACATCAAGAAGGTGCGGGGGGCCCCGGCGGAGAGAGGGGGGTGGGTGAACCGGGAACCGCCCCGGCGCGATCCTCAGCGCCGCTCGGGCTGGGCTTGCGGCGGTGCCGGCTGCGCTGCGGCCTAGCGGCGGGGCCCGGGAGGCTGGGCGGGAGCCGCCGCCCGGCCCGGCAAGGGGGGGCCGGGGCTTCGGTGCGGCCGCCGCATCGATACCGGCAGGGAAGGATGAAGGAGCGGAGGAGGCCGGGCCGGTGCTGGCGGCGCCCGCAGGAGCGGGGCCTGCTCCCGGCGCAGCCCCCGGAGCCGCTGCCGCCCCGCTGCCGTGCGTGACTCACACGAGCCGCGAGTGGGCAGCGCCGCGGGGCTTTTCCCGCGCCACAACCTGTCGCTGCCCAGCGGGGAAAAAGGGGTTTGGGGTAAAATTAGAGAGTTTAATGTCCGTAAGTTCGGGGCGCGCGGTTGCTTAGCAGCTCTCGGCGTGCGATGGAGCGGGTGCTGGAGCAGCTCCCCGGCTGCCGAGGGAGGTGGATCGGTGTCGGCCTGGCTGAGGTGGCTCGGAGGTGCAGGAAGCTCTAGGTCTGGGTGTTGAGAGGAGGATGGGGCACGCCTTCGTGATCGGGTAATTCCTCTTCTGGAGGTAATCGTTGTGCTTTCCTGTGGGAAAGAATGTAGTTCATGGCCACAGAATTGTAAAATTATTTGGGTTGGAAGGGGAGCTTGAAGATCATCTGGTTCCAGCCCCTGCGCTGGGTGCTTGTATCCTTCCCAGCTTCATTTTCCTAATGAATACATCGTCTGAAAGTGTATGGCCCCTCAACCCACTTCCAGTAGTGAATACTACTTAGGATTTTACTGCTTTGCCTTGAACACGATTATTTGAGAGGTTTTTTCTTATTTCAAAGAAAATGCTAGTTATTGCCTTTGAGCAGCGAGTGCACCTTTATGGGTTCAGCACACTCAAATTTCAGTGCTGTTCCCTTGCTGGGTTCAGCTGCAATGGCAAAGGGAGTTTGGGAGTTCTAGGTGCTTACTTGGTCCTTTGACTTCTGGACCCAGGCTCCTGTCAGGAGTGACCCTGCCTCACTGATCCGAGGTAAAGGATGTTTTTTGCTCATATGGGAGACCAGAAGAAGTCAGCACTACCAAGTCCAATGTGGATTTTGATTAAGGTGTTTTTTTCAGGGGAAAAAAACCAAAACAAGTGATCCAAGTATTTAAAAGTCAGTGTTCATCCAAAGCCGTATCACTATTTGGTGTGCACTTGATCGTTTCTGCAGATCTTCTTCACTGACATAAATAAGATATTCTAACTAGATGACTGCAAATTCCAGTCTTTCTGTAAGGTTCCTTTTAGTCTGTAGTTTTTTACATTGGAAGATCACTTCAGTTTAATGATTGTAACAATATAATTGCACTTCTAACAGGCGGAAATTCACAATTTACGGGAAAAACCATCAAAACGAGGAAGTTGTGTGTGTGCTTGTTGTGCTTTGAGAGAAATATCCCAGGTGAAAAATGAGCAAGGGGAATTCCTCCTGAGCATAGCCCTGCTTTGCAGGGCAGGAAACAGGACTGAAGAAATTACAGCTCTGCCTTAGCCATTGTGAGTGGGGGCTCTGTTTTCATTCCCAGTGTTCATACAGGGACATTTACTCCTGTTGAATTATCCAGTGCCTACGGACATGTTTCTGCTTGGCATGTTTGGATGGCAGAGTCCTGAGCATGTGGAGCATCCTGAGGCCCATATGGTGGTGGCCTCTGCTGTTACTCATGTCTAGGAAATGATGCAGGTGGACAGGCTCTCTGTAGGGGACCATCAGCACTGGGAGTGACACCACTTTTCCCTGCAAGTGCCAAGAACCAAGTCCAAAACTGCTAGGTCTTGCATACAGAGAGAGAGTAGGCGTGACCAAGTGGCTTGATTGTTGTGTCATGTGTAGTTTTGCAAATATGGAGATGTCCCAGGCACAACTCTTGTGTATTCATGTAGTGATTTGTGAATTCAAATAGTAGTTTTCTTCAGCTGCAGTCAGTACTGTTTGACAGGGGAAACTGGCTAGCTCAGATGGTGAGTCCAGAAGTCTTGGGATTGATTATTGTGTTTTATTGTGAGTCTCTCTTCAGCCCAGCTGCAGCATCACTGGCTGCATGGAACACTTTAGTTTTGTTTATTTCTTTTTTTTTTCCCTCTCTTTAAGCTGTCAATTAAACTGCTGTCTAAGATTCTGTCACAACTACCTCTGTTGAAGATGATACTGAAACTCAAGCTACTAGAAAACCACACACAATATGTGGGTTTGCGGTTAAAGGAAATGGTTAAGACTTTTTTTAATAAGAGGAAGTGAGAGGTTGAAATGTATGTAACAGCAGCAGAGATTGCTGTGGATGCCGTCTAGAGAGCACAGATTTTCAAGGATTAAGAATTTTCTCAACTGTTAGAAACAAAGCAGGAAAATTTTACTTCCCAAAGAATCACAGAAGTTGTTAAAAGCAGTTAGCAACAATGATTCTTTGTATTTCCTCTTCCTATACAAATTTCAGTTTTGTTGCTGTTATGCTGATAATACCTCATAGTTTCCTGTTTACTGACCTTCTGTGCCACTGTTGTCTTTTGAAACAGTTAAAAGTTTGTTTTTATTAAAACAGGGCAGCTGACTGTGCGGTTTTTTTGCCTCTGAGAGTGACAGGGAAATTAGGAAAAGTGAAGTTACTAAAGTAATGGTGGATGATGAGACAGAACTTACTATATTTCCACCCTGTAAGGAAGTGGATTTTTTGTTGCTGTTGTTATTTTGAAGGATGGCTTTTTGCTTGTTGCTTTCAGCTGTTTTTTGCATTGGGACCAGTACTGATAGTGAACTTGGAACTCTTACCCTTGTGGTTTCTCTCTTAGTTTGCTCCTTCTGTTTTTTAATAATGTATCTATAGTTATCTAGGTTATTGTCTACCCTGTAACTTTTGTCATTACTTGCCTACAACTACACCTCTGTAAATCAAAGACAGCAGGGTTTTTTCATGCCATCCTGGCTCAGGAGAAGCTTAGATTTCATGGTTACCTTCCAGAGCAGACCAAGTCTTGTGTTGGTAAGCTTTGTGTAAATGCTACCATCACTGTCAACTGTTTTGAGAGTAGTGGCAGGAGAGAAGAATCTTTTTTGTGGGCCTGTATTTTGTTTGTTTATGAAGCCCTTGGATACCAGGATGTGTTTGCAGTAAGAGATCTGATCTTGAAATACCTGAAATAGAGGTTTAGCCACAGCAAATCAAGGGAGTCTGATTTTTGATGAGCGTTGAAGTAGTACTACGCTCAACAGAACTGCAAGGGATGAAAATTAAGGTTTTGAATTATTTAGAGTATATGTTAATCAAACATGATGAGTCTGTTATTTAGCATGAATTGCTTTGCTTGGAGTGTTCTGTTTTCTTCATAATGTAGGTTTTGTGTTTGTTCATAAGATGTTTTTTAAATGTCATTAACAAAACAAATTATTTTGAGTTTCCTAACTTGATTACTTAGTATCTGAAAAATGAGAATTTTAAACCAATTTTTAGATGTGAACTGCGTAATCAAACTGAAGTCATAGGTAAGGAACTTAATAACTGTTTGCAGAAACTTAGCTGACTTTATATTTTCTTTAAAGATGTAATAGTGTGATACTAGGTTTTTATCCATATTGAGGATGTTACTACTTAAATTTAAAAGTTGTAAAAGCTAGTTGATTATTTTATTAGTAGAACCAGTTGATAAAGTGTACAGTTTTGCTCTGGCACTTGAGCAGTTCTTCAGGAAACAGTGGAAGAGATTTTAGGTGACTGAAAGACGATGGGGAAATTTCCAGTCTGCAGAACTCAAGTTTGGAATGGTGTAGGATTAGGTCATGCTTTGGGCACAGAACTCTGTGCTGGAGTGCAGACCTTTGAGCTGAGAGGAAAAGCTCACCAGTAATTTAGTGTTGAATTGTAAGGCTGGTGTTGAACAATCAGGTAATGTCTTCAGGTCACTGGGAAGTGTCTTGGGGTGGGGCAGTATTGCTTCCACAGATGTCAGCAGTTCTTTAAAGGGTAAAATGGCAGTATGTGTTTGTGTCTGTCATATTGGAGGAATGGCTTATAGTACTGTCTTATTGATAAGCAGAGGAGGAAACCCCAAACAAATTCACAGTGCTGGCAATTAAAAAATTCCTTTGCTCAGGAAACAAACACTAACTAGTAATACCGTCTCATACTTCTTTTTTCCCACTCAAAAAACCATAAATTTGTAAAGAAACAGAAAGACTTTGTAATAAAATAAAAATGTTCCATGATATCTTCACAGAGTAGGTTTTTTGTTTTGCCTCAAGAATAGATGCCCTGAATTATTTTGCTTTGTTTCTTGGCTTACAAATACAAGTTACCTTGCCCCTGGCAATTGCTGTTCATTTTGTTTTAACACAAAGCCAAATCCAGTTTTAGTTGCTAGAGATTTTTAAAGTTGTATGCAGAGGAGATACACCTAAAAAGTAATAACAGTTCCCTTTTGACGTTCAGAATAGACAAGGCTTTCCCATTGCCTTGCTCCTTTTTATTAAGATGTTATTTTATAACTACATTGAAGAGGAGTTTTGTGGCAGTGAAACTTCTCTTAATTTTTAAAAATCCTTTGTGTTTCATCTACCCTGTATTTGATGAATAGAACCAAGTCCTTAAAGAGGTGCTGCAAACACAAGAGGACAATGTGAATTTATCACTCTACAGACAGTGTCAAACCCAGTGTATTTCATTAATTCACAAGGTGATGGGTCACTCTAGTATGGACAGCTTAGAAGATCCTTTACATATTGGCTTTAGCAAGGCTGCTGACATGACCTCTGATTGTTCTCATGAACAATCTAAGGAAATTCAGTCTGGATGAAATCCTGATGATGAAAGCAGATGGATCACCATATTAGGGAGTGATTGTGAAGATCTCATTGTCAGATGGGGATCAACAGGGTCTTCATGGGCTGTGTGTTACCTCTGGTTCCAGTCACTCTTTGTTTCAACAATCTAGATGATGGCTTCACTGTGCTTAATAAATTTATACATAGGAAACTGGGACAAGCTACAGAATCTAATTGAAATTCAGCTGGAGCTTAGGAATTGTAGGTATGATCTAACAGGCTTGGAGCAAGTATGATTGTAAGTTATTTTGTGTTAGTGGAATTTGAAGGACAAAATGAGGAGTAATGGGATAACAAATCTGGAGAAAATATCTGGAAAGGATGAGGGACATCCCTGGGCAAACAAGAACCAGGTAAGTTTCACTGTAAAAAATCAGGGATGGCATGAGGTCATGTCAATGTATGAGCAAGAAAATCTGCAGGAAAAGTAAGTAATCCTTTTGCTCTACATCTCCTTCATTGAGATTCATTGAAAACATATCTGATTGACCACTCTTTTCAAGGAAGATGTGGACAAAATGGAGCAAGTTCAGAGCAGAATAATAAGGACAAGTGGTGCAGAAAATTGCACCCATTAAAAAAAGTGAATGTTTTTTTCAAGTCAGCTTATAAAAGTAATGCAGATTTGTAAATATTTAGGACTGCAGTAGAGAGATGGGGAATAGTTTGTGCCATGCAGTATGCCTACCAGAGATCAAGAAGTGATGTGTTAAATTAAATATTGGAAAACTGAATTTAATATTTGAAAAGACTGTGCGAATGTTTTTGTATGTTAGTCTGTTGGAGATCCTGCTTTGGAACAGGAGGTAGGTAGGCAATTTCCTGTGGTCCTTTCTAGCCTGTTCTTCTGATTTCACATGAATTTGCATTTCACTTAGTTGAATTTGTGAGTAGTGATGCACTAGGATTTAAAGTAAGGTGTTTACTTGGGGTCCAACACACAGCAAAATAATGAGTAAACACAGGGAAGATGTCTTGCTTAGATCTAAGAAACACTGCACTGACTGTAACACCTTTAATTGTAGTTTTGAATTGATATGAAGGTGCATTATCTTTCAGATTTGGAACCCTTGTAAATAAAAAGTGCAACAGCTGTTAAATTTCTAATAATTTAGTGTCATATTTTGGATATGTCCAAGGCCTTTGGAGACTTTTCAAAAAATAGTGCATAGAGACTTTTTTCTACTTCTAGATCTTGGTTGAAACTATTAGCATAATTTGTATCAAGGACAGGTTTACCTTTCATCAAGTGTCATTTATGTAACTACATGCACAAGTAATGTAATTAGTGTAAGGTCACTCTAGCTATGCTGGTGTAGGACAGTTCAGTTTTAGCCATCAAAAATACTAAACTATACTCTAATAATTTGTCCATGTGTGAGCAACTAATTCTTGCATCTTGTTGAATAGACTTTAAAAAGGACAAAGGTTTATTCTCTGAACTTACTTGGGACCAGCCTGTTTAGTAATGAACTTAGGCTTCCACAACCTAAAATACAGGCAAGTATAGTTGTGGTGGGCTTAATCAGAAATGTTAAAGCAAATGTAGTGGGAACCACTATTCAGAGCAGCTCTTTATGTTTGTTCACCTCTCTTCTCAGGAGTTTTGTTTTTTGAGAATTAGAGATTGGGAGTTCATAATCTTAAATGTTTTAAATTAAGAAACAGAGAGTATAGGTTTTATCCTATATATTTCCTATATAGGACAGTATAAGTTTTATCCTACAAAAATATAATGGTGAAAATGTCTCTTTGAATGTTTCTTTGACTTTTATATTTAGTAGAATTTACAGAATGCACAGCTGGAAACCAGGCATGCAAACTTAGAGATGTCTTAGTGTAAAGTCTTTAATGCCAGCAGCTCTGACAAGGGAAGAACAGTTTTACACAACAGTTTTTTTTTTCTGGCCTATCAAGAGAAAGTGCTGTTGTAAACTGTAAATGGGACATACGGGAACTTTTCCTGTTTTTGAGTCTGAGGCATCCTGAAAGTATTTCTATTTACTAATCCAAGTTACTAACTTGGGGAATGGCATAGTTTTTACTGTCTTTGAATTTCCTTGCTAAATTCAGAGTTTTTTAGTGCAGATTCATTTGTAATTGAAACCTAAAGGTGAAGTGATTTGTTGACTGAGATTATTTCAGTGTATGTTGTCACAGTCAACTGGAACTGTACTTAGCAGTTTTATCTCAACTCTGCAGTAACAGCAAGACCTCTTGAAGTAATAAACCCATTAAATTGCTGCAAAGTATGGTTTATGATAATCTGCTGATGTAGGAGGTGTGGGGGATGAAGATCCAAAATTTTTAATTCAAATGCCCTGTTTCTCTTTTACTGGGAGACAGCCCTGCTACTAATTTGGAATAGGTTGGATTTAGCAACAACAAAAGAAAATAAATAATAGGTCTCTCCATAATCCAGTAAACATTTAGGCTTTATTTTTTACCATTCTAAGCCATGTAGTTCATGTGATACTTCCCAGTGCTCTTAAAACAGGTTGATGTGAAGGAGTGGCATGAGTGAAGTTCAGGGGTTTTAAATGCAAGTTTGGGGCACTGACTACTGACAGTGATTGTGCCTGAACATAGACTTCTATTTATTCATGCCACTTCAGCTGCAGAGATATAGTAATTTTATTGGTTGATGTTTTTTTCTTCTCCTTCAACATCCTCTGCCTCAAGCAGGAAGTAAAATCTTCAGCTTAGATTTTTGCAGTGAGAGCTGTAACAGTATTGGGGCAAAGGGTCTCTTTGCTGAATGTTAATGTTGGTGTATTCTGGGCCAAAGGCAGCTGAACTGGATTCTGTTTTCCCGTTTAGAGGCCACTTATCTTAGATGTGGGCCTTTAGCAGAATTTTGTAGTTGACTGTTTTCTTGTTGGCTGCTTCTGAATGAGTACAACATAGAAAGTATAGATATGAAGTATAGATGTATATACTTAATTTTCAAAGTGAAATTAGTGTAGAAGAACCTAATAGCATCAAGTGAGGAAGATAATCTGAATTTTGTTTCATAAAATACAATTATTTACCTCACTAGTGTAGGTAGGAAAATACTGCTTTGATTCAAAATACATGACTTAGTGAAGCATGTGCAAACAATGCAGTAGACTGATCTCTCTGAAGCTGGATGACTGTGCTCATGGCAGCAAATCAGTATTGTGAATAGTGAACTTCTTAGCTATAGAAATCATATTGTTCTGGTTGGTAGTTACATAGAATGAATTTACTTAGTTGAGAGCTTATAATAGCAATGTAGCATTCTGAAGATCTGTGGGAAGAAATGCTGTGTAACTTGAAGGAAATCCAGCATCAGAGTCCATTAAAATTTTTTAAAAAATATGTAGATTAGTTTCTAACCATAACTTTGCATGATCCTTTTCAGCATAGCTGCTTATCAGCTGTGTAGTTATATACAAAGGAACTCAGAGTTGACTGCTGGGAGATTCCTTGAGTATAATATTTTGGGGCTGAAGCAACTGGAATTCCATAGCTTCAGATCTGTATTCTATGAATGCTGCACTAATAAGAACATTTGTGATTTTCTTTTTAATGCTCAAGATTGTGGTAATTCTGGATTCTGTGGGGTTTTTCCTAATAAAAAATGAATTGAGGAATGGTTATTGCAACCCAGAGGTTGAGAAAGGCTTGAGATAGGGCTACTGGTTTTGTCTGGTGCTCAGAATTCTGTGTGAATACTGGAGAGCTGTATATGGGCAAATGGTCTTTTATGTTCTACCACAATGTTCCTACCCATTACAGTACTCAGAAGGGATTTTGTATTAACTAATACAACTATTAAAAGCAGAAACTGCATTTCTTATCTACATTCTAAGGTTATTGCCCTCAATGTCTTTGTTCTTTTTAGAGCAAAATTCTCTTTATGTGTCTTAGCACACTTTCATGCTTGTGCAAAAGTGCCAGGATTGGAGTTTGTATGTTCATTATTTTATGCTTTTCAGAATAAACTATAGGGAGTTTGAAGTCTGTTTACCATTTTGGAAGAGGTTTAACTTATGGAGACTGTTTTACCTGTGATGCTGAATGCAAGTAACTGTATGGATGAAAACTATCAATGAGCAACAACTAGTAATCTGTTAATACTAGTTCTTAGAAAGGAGCTGAGCTGCTGTGGAACATGAGAGTGAAACAAAAAGCATTTACCCACTCATTCACTGATGAATATTGTCATCTTTCAATTCAGTCTATCTAGGTAGGCTTGTAAAGCTTCCTAGAAACTGGGATTGTGTGTGTGAGGGATGTTTCTAGCATCTGGCAGGAATTTTCTTATCTAGTGTAGTTTATTTATTAGTATTAAGAGTTACAGTTTTTTCAGGTATGATGTCAGCTAACAAAGGATGGGGAGAAGCAAAGGAGCATGTTCACATATGTTGAGAGGATTGCCAGTTAGGCTGAGGATAACACTTGTCTTTTCCTGAGTTCCTGAAGCCACAGGAGGATGTGCATGTTGATGTTTTCAGATCTCTGTTTCCTTGTGAGTGTGTGTGTAAGGGCTTGGGCAGAACATAAGTTCTAGTAAACATTTTGGAGAGCTGATTTATAGGAAAGAAAACATCTGTTTCTAGGAAAAATGAGTGTATGTGGAAGGAGTGTTTGAAAAATTTATGAAGTCAACAGTGGCAGATTTCTTGTCTCTTATATAACAGTAACCATATTGGAATTTAACAGGGCAGTAACAGTACACAGGGCAAGAATATGTGTTGGTTAACTTGTTTTCTTAGTAATCCTTCTAGCAGAGAAAGTTACATGTTTTGCGGCAAGAGCAACAAATTGAAATAATTTGACAAAGGTTCTGACAGCCATGACACGGAGTTAATTAAAACTTCATACATTTGAAGCTCTATGTTTAATATTTAATACCTATTTACAGTATAGTTTGTACTTTTGAATTGTATAGACTTTAAGGTGTGTACAGAATAGCTTTTTTTGGCATGTGTGGTTTGCTGCTCTAAGGAGATTGAAGCAACAATTTAATATCTAACATACTGTGGATGTTGCTGAATTTATATTGATTATAAATTCCTCTTGTATTATAGATATGATACTGTAATAAAGTTTAGTGTCTTTGTGGGAAATGTAGCAAATATGAACCTTTTAATATCAGAATAGTACATGAGTATACATCATGATGGTCATGTACTACTGGTAGGTGTTCTAGAAACTTTCAATAATGACTCTTTGTTTTGTTTTTTTTTCTTGGCTACCGTTTCTTTTTCAGGTATGTAAAACTTCACTGAGTTTCTCTCCTTTTTTCCCCTGTAGTTGCATGTGATGTTTGTTAACTTTTTTCCCTCTCTACCTGAACTTAGTTTGGAAGTACTATTAGTAGTTACATGTCTCAGTGTATTCAAAGTGCTTTGCACAATAGTAAAATTCTAATAAGTAAGTGTAAAGTTGTTTGCGAGTATTAGAATAATCAACATCCAGTAGAAAGTGTGCTGACTAGAGTAACAGATGGTTGTAATGTTCTCTTGGATGTAGGTAATAGTGTATTAGTTCACATAAATGTAATACTTTAGAATTTAAGAGTAATTTGTTTATATGTAATTTTTCTCTCTTTTTATTACACTGCTTTCCCAGCAAGGACAAGTTTGGAAGGTTTGCAAAGCTTTTCACCTTCCCTTTGCCCGCTTGCCCGCTTTCAGAATCGGTCTCATACTCCATGACTTCTGTCTCTACAGTCCACAACTCGGTCATAGAAATCAATGTGGAAAAGTTTTTTTAAATGAGTTGTCATTTGAGTTCACTCTGTTGCGTTAGAAACGCCTAGCATGTAATTTAGTTTTGCATGAGACGTGAAACTCCTTTGCAAACTCCTCTGAGGAAAAATAAAGCTAAGTGAATATTTGAGAGCAATACAGTTTGAGCGCATTTTGTGTCATGTAAGTAATGCTGCTTTTAGTCTGTTACTCCAAATGAATGGTTTCACTGCTCAGAGTAGCAGAGTGTGTGACAGCATGCACTGTAGCAGGCAACAGGAGGTGCTTCCTCAGGTGTCTGTCCAGAAAAGCTGTTCTGATCCGTCTATGGAAGTTAAGAGACTTAGCACTCAGCTGCAACTTCACATCAAAATTTACTGAGACTGATTGCTGCTTTTAAAGTCAGCCTGTGCTGCTGGAGGAATGAAGAATATGAATAAAGGTTCAGTTCCTAGTTTAAGGAAATAGACTATGTTAGGCAAATATTGGTGGTTCGATTGTGGGTTGGAAAACTGTTTTGCAGTTAGCAACTGGGAAAAAGACCTAAATGCAGATTGGTGGTGGGATGTTTAGTTTTGTTTCACAAAGGATAGTTTAATCATTTAATGTGCCCAGCACTGTCCTCCACAGATGATGACATGATCGAGTTTTCTAACAGTTTGTTAAATCCAGATGAATACAATACTACCTCAAACCAGAAATAGTGTTAAAAGAAAACATTTTTTTTTTTCTCCTTCTTTTAGGACTGAGTTTTTTCCCTCACTGCTGTTCTGCACTAACTGCTTTGATACTTCCATGCATCTTTTTCAGTAGAAGAGCATCTCTGTACTGTTTCCCATTGCATATTTCAGCTGTGACAGTCCCTGCACTTTGCCTTTCATTTTATCACCTGCTCACTAAAAGCAAACAAACAAAAAGAGGAATCTTTCTAGTTTGTCTTCAGATTTGCAACTATCACTTTGCTTTACGTGGATGATTATGTTTCTACTTCATTTTGTATTGTATTTTTTTATAGGCATGTGGTGACCCCAAAGCCAAACCATCCTACCTTATTGACAAAAACCTGGAATCTGCTGTCAAATTCATAGTCAGGAAGTTTCCAGCAGTAGAAACACGCAACAACAACGTAAGTAATCAAATGGCCATATAACTATTTTTATAACTATTTTTCTCTCTACTCTTTCAGCACAATCTGAGAGGTTTACATTTTCGTATGAAGCATCTGATATTGACAGTTGCAGTTGGAGTAAGATATTGATTCAAATGTGTGACAGGATACTTAAAGGAGCTATCTTTAAGGAGAGAATATTATACTGTAATTCTGGATGGGTTTTGTTAGGATAGAATTGTTTCTGGTTTTCTTTATGACTACTCTCTTCTATTCCATTTCAAAGAATTGTCAGTGGGAAGAAATTGTTGGAAAAGTCATACCTTTCTTTAATAGGAGAAATTCCTGGCAGAAGATGAAAGTTGCATAACTTTATTTGTGGTGTGTCCTAACCAGCAGATCAGTAAAAAACACCTGTCTGCAACCTAGGAAGAAATATTTGTTCTTTACAGGTACCTTTACCTATGGAGTCAGT
Organism: Catharus ustulatus; assembly: GCF_009819885.2. NCBI lineage: Eukaryota > Metazoa > Chordata > Aves > Passeriformes > Turdidae > Catharus > Catharus ustulatus. The sequence continues at coordinate 5,259,645 of NC_046227.1, read as the reverse complement.
CCCTGTGGGAATAAAGAATGCTTTAGTACATAGGGAGAAACATTGTGAAGTACAAAAATATGGAAATATAATTGTTTCCTCCTCATATAGTGAGTTCAGTCGCAGAAGTAAATTATATTTTACATTTGAGTGACTCAGTATTGCTGAATTTGACTTTGAAGGCTTTTTTTAGGTAATTATTAGGCTAGAGGCAGGCATTTTGGCAAGTGATGTACACTTGCTTCCCTGTTTCAATTTGAAAGACAAGGGCCCTTAAAATGTTTGTTTTACCTGCTTATATTTCTTTCCAAAGGTGGAAAGTGGAGGTAGGTGTTGGGTTTGCATGTTCCCTGCATGGAAGTGTGTCCCTGTGTGCTTGGGAGGTTTAGACTTGCCTTAAGCATTCAGGTTTCTGCAGAATGGTAGTGCTGGTAGCAATGAGAATAATTAGTTTCTTTTACATTGCCATCTCAAATTTGTATGTAATGTCTCCAATAATACCAGTGGGGGGAAAAAAAACTCAAAGAAACCAGAAAAACTTTACCTTATGGAGGAAACAATTTCATTAACAATGTGCTTTTTCACTTTAAAACTTATACATGCTTTGTACTCTTTCATATTGCTCATTTTTGTGTTGAATTTGATTGTGTTAGCAACAAATATACAAGTTCTTAATCAAATTTATGTAAAAATAATAAGTCTATTAAACCATGTTTGGTAAATGCTTCCCTGCTCTCTAAGCTTGGGTGGCAGATCAACTATTAAAAGATAATATACATAGAATTCACTTACTGCAGTTGCACATATGCTTTAAATGTCTTCCAGTTGTTAACTATGAATTTGATAGATATTTAAGGATTTGGTGCTGTGAAATTTATGGAGAGAGATCAAAGAAAACTTGCTGTATTTTGACAATCAGAGTTTTTAAAATAGGACACACTCAAAATATTTTGTCATTGCTGTGTGTTTATTTACTATGAGCCAGCCAGGCCTGTGTTCATTAAGCAGAGTTGACAAAAGCCTACCCTCCTTATGTATGAGCACACTTTAAAGCAGGATTTTGAGCTGTAGCAATAGGAATTGCTGGAGTTTTTATCCTGTAGTCAGAGCTGATGGCATTTCCCTTAGTTATTTACAGGTGTTTCCCATGGAGTGTTGCAACTCCCCAAAAAGAAAAGTGTGATCAGAGATTTAAAAGGTCAAGAAACTAATTGGAACAGAGACACATTTATTAAAGAAATATCACAAAATATTACAAATATCACAAAAGATTACAGCAATGGAAATAGCTAAGAAATCATAAGTTGTGTTTCCTCCTTGCAGTGAAAATTCCAAGACACCCTTTCAGGAAGGGTTTTGGATTTTGTATGTTCAAGTGCAGCAGTTGCCACTGTGTACCTGTGCTTTCAACATGTCAGTGGTGATGGTGCCAAACAAGCTGGCATTCAGTTTTAGAGAGTAGGTAGTGCCTGCTTTTTCAGTTTTTTTTGACCTATTTTAGCTGTTCTTTCTCAGGTATTGTCATCTACAATGTTTTGTGTTTTAGAAATGAGCAACACATTGTTTCAAGAGTATGAGTAGGATTTGCTCTAATCACATGATCTTGAAAAGCTTGAATTTTCATTCTGTTGAAACAAGTAATTCTGTTATATTTGCTATTGATATATTTTTCATCTTTATCCACGGAAAACAGAGTTCCTCCTTCAGTGTTTGACATGCTGAGTCATCAGAGCAATGTCTGACAGTTGCTGATTTTCAGTATTGTACTGAGAGTGAAAGTTTGTGGGCAGCTCAAACAGTGACATGGCTGATGCATCCTTGCTGGCCAGGCTGGAAAATTAAATGGAGTAGTTCATTTTCCAAAGGATTAATTATAGATAAATCTGCACCATATCAATTTGTAACTCTCCTGTTGTTCAAGGGCAGTCCATGTGAAGTTTACACTTGCCCTTTGTTTTGCGTTGTGAATCACATCTTGAAATTGTGCAATTTGAACACTGGGTTCTTAAAGTGTTAATTAAACAGGTCACCAGGATAGTATTGCTGCATACTGTATGAAAAACCTGCAGAGGAAGGAATGTATATAAGCAAAATCTTGAAGGATTCAGAATGTGAGAAACAAACTAGATAGATGGAGTCCTGTTTGAAAGCAAAGTTTCTTCTGTGTTTGGGGGAGCTTTACTATTGATAAATTTTATTTATTTGTAAATAAATTTATTTTAAAATTAACTAAATTTTTGTTTTGAAAAAGCCTTCTAAGCTGCAGATGGCTTCCAAAAAACTTTATAGCTCCACTGTGCTGTGAGTAGGATTTGATAAATGTGTTATCTGCACAGTTAAAGCTCCATGGTTTTGTGTGATGAAGTTGTAGCCCCCTTCTGCTTCCCAAACACCACATATGACAAGTAGTGAGAATATCTGCCTTCTTTCTTGAACATATGTTTTTCTTGGTTTGCTCCTCAGCAATTTCCACATAGAAAAACTTAAATTTTGACATGTCTCTTGGAAAAATTGAGGTTCAGTCATTGCTTTGCACAAAGCACAGCAGTGAAGCATCACTTTGAAGTTTCTAAATGTATGGTTAGTGAGGGAAAAATCAGTTTTCCAGATAATTCTAGTAGATATGTTCTCAATTTTTTTCATATCAATTCAATTTGTATTTTGTATTGACTAGTTTTCTGCTGTATTGTGTCTTTGGGGAATGGAAATAAGATCACTTGGGAGCAGAGGACAAGCAGTTTCCAGTCTACCAGGGATCTGTAGTTTTGAACGAGTTCACTTTACTTTTTGAATTTTTGCCTTTTCTGTTTTAAATCCCAGTGTGTGTTTGGTTTACCTCGTGTCTTTCACAGTTTCAGTTAATAATGAGCTGGTTACGTAACAAATTGGATGGATATGGGAGAGGAGGTGTGGGCACAGAGTGTCTGAACCTCCTTGGCTAAAGCTTATTAGAAGTCATTAATGTGTGCTTTCTTCTGTTAAAAAAGCTAAAACCTACACTTTATAACCAACCTTGATTTTTAATTTGTGATAGGTGCTTCCAGTAATTAGTCTTTTTCGAAACACTTAACAATAATAACCTGATTCTCAATTTTTTTTTCTTTCGGCCCCTGCAAGTGGTACAGCATGTCAAGGAAAATGTCATTTCTTTGCTTGTTTCTAATGAAACATTTAGTACTGTAATTTCATAGGATTAGTGAAGATAATATAGAAAATGTCATCTCTGGAAAAATAACCTTGGGGTCTCAGCTCTGCTGTCTCATGTATTGGTAATCCCTTTTCACAGGTCATTTATTTTTGAGGAAATTATATGGTCATTAAAGCTATCACAACTGTCTTCTTAAGTCTAACTTAAATTATCCCCATATTCAGTAAATGTTAATACTTTTCTCTACCTTTCTGGGATGTTAGATCTCTTGCATGGGAGACTTGACTTTGCAGATAACTTCCAGCTTGCTTAAGCAAAAACAACCCCAACTCCCCAGATTCCACCATAAAACTTAACTGGCCTTTTCCATGCAGATTAAAACCTTTTCCAGGTAAGGGGGTGCCATGCACAGCTGCTTTTTCAGCTCTGTTCTTGCTCAGGGAGCTGATAGTGGTAAAGGACCACAAAAGAGATAAATTTTCCAGAAGTCACTGAGGCAGCAGTTTAGGTTATGGATGTTCTTCCTGCATGAGTGAAGTCAGATGATGACCAGTTATTCTCTGTTCAGATTTGTATGAACTGTTGAGATGTTTTATGCTTGAAAATAGAATATACTAATGATAGTTTATTTTACTATTCACTATTATTTCATATTTTGCAAGAAAATGCAACATATCTTGAAATTACTTAGCTATTCCCTTGCTCTCATATTGCCATACTTACTGTTCTGGTTTTGTATGCAGCAGCTTGTCTGATGTCTTCAGTTACAGGTGTTAGACTGACTTAAAATGTCATATCCTATGTAATAGAATATAATATATAAAGTTTTTCAGTCTAACAGACATTTGTGAGTGAGCATTTTTTTTCATAGCAATTGGAGGAGGTCATGTGAAATCCTGAAAGCTCTTCAAAATGTTTCACCAAGCAGAATTCTCTTAATGTAACATATTTTTTCAAAATAGTATGTACTGTCAGCTACCAAGTTTATTTTCTTGGCTTGACCTTTGACTGGGCCTGAATTTGTGATAGAATAGCATCCGCATGTAATTTTTTATCTTTATTTGTAATAAATCATTGCAGACTGCTGCTGAAATTCATCTAAGTCCATACAAGTCACTTGGCAAGGTAAATAAATCTTGCTCATAGTGTCTGCTGTACCTACAGGGGAGCAATTGTGTGTAACACTTCACCCTCTCCTTCATCACATAAAACTCTCTTTGCTTTAATGCTTGACAATTTAAGAGCTCAGCTTTTAAAAACCAAGAAAATAAACAAAAACAATCCCACTGAGATGGCCTTCCAAAAGTTGTATGAGCTGTAAAAATATGGCAAAAATTGTAAATGAAGGTGAGAGAATGGGGAAATTGTTTCTTATGGCTGGGAGGTAGATCAGATTTTAAAGAGAAGCCTCCCTGCTCCAGTTGTGTGCCATTATTAATTCCCTGGGAATGGTAACAATTATGGAGCATCACAGTTGGCTATTTTCTTTTCAAAACTGTTAACTTAGTGCTAGAAATTTCAAAATAAACTAAAATAGATCTTGTGGTAGAATACATTAGTTATTAAACACATTAAATATTCTATTTTATCTTTTTATATGCAGCACAATAATTCTGAAACTGCTTTTAATTGGAAATAAGAAAACCAAGGACACATCCATCATTCTAGAGTTAATTTACAGAATTTAAAACAGTTTGCTTTTCATTTTATTAGATGCTTGTATCTTTCTCTGTTGTTCTGCTATGGATTTTGAAGATGTAGAATTTGTTTAAATTAATTGAGTTTTTCAAATGTTTGTGTAAAGCATCTATAGGTGACAAGCATAGTGAATATAACAATTGACAGTAAGAGTACTGGCAGTGATGGTTTGCCTCTCTCCAGAAATTTAACAATCAGAATTTATAATAGTGCTTTTTGAGGCTTTTATCCCAACTGGTAAGATTGAGCTGTTGGTATTTTTGCTGTGGACATGGTAATATCTATGTTACTGTAGAAAACAATTGCAAGTGTTTAATGATCAGACTTGCAGGAAAAATATCACACTGACAGAAGAAGCAGAAAATTCACCTTCCTACTGTCTGTTTCCACATCATGGAATAAGACATTTACTGACATGCTGCTGCTACCAGTCAAATAAACATGATAAAAAATTGCAGTGCCTTTTGTTTTTACAAACATAAGACTCTCTGAACAACCTCTTCTAGTTGACTCATATGTCTCATGAGCCATTGAAATTAATTGGTATTTATTCACATGATTAGTATGCTAGGGTTACATCATTTCTCCCTTCTCTGAGCCACTGTGTTCATATAAGATTTGTGAGGTTGTCTTGCACTGTCTGATTTTTTTCTTCTTTTAATGTGCTTTATGTGCTTACATAATTGACTGTGTAAAGATCTTTGGGATTTAATATGAAGAAGGAAAGGCAAAAGTTAAAGTTCCTTCTCCTATAGGTAACATATTCACAAAGTGCTAACTTCAGTCTTTCTTATTTCTAAATAATATTCAAACATGATCAGAGACGTGGTATTTTGTTAACAGACAAAATAAATAATCTCAGATTAATTATTTGAGATTTTTTTAATCTTGCTATATTGTGGTGAAATTCTTACAGGTTTTCATAGGTCTTTAATTCACTTCATTCGACAAAAGTACTGTTGGTATAATTTGTACTTCAAATTCTCTAGGAATAAATAAACTTACAGCTAACCAGTCTACAAGACATAGTCAGCTACAATAAAAATAATCTTTTGATGTTTAAGGAATTATTTCTTCAGTGTATCCTATTTTGGGATGTACCTACTTTTGTTGGTTATTGGAAATTTTCAATAATGAATTGCAGGCTAAGGAAAAAAGCCTCTCACCAAGTACAAATCAATATAACACCAGCAACTTCTAAACAGATGTTAGGAAATTAGTAATGGAAAGTTTTAATGCTGTGGTTGTGCAAACAGCTACACCCACATTCTTGAGTGATAAAAAAAGCAAATAAACATCCAAGACACTGCATGCTTGTAAGCTGTTATTGTAAACATCACTGATCAGGATGTGCTCTATAAATGAAACTTTTTGCCCCATACTGATATAACAGTCTGTTTTATTTTGGTACTACTATTTTAAATAAAAGTTTACTGATCCCTTCAACACTCAACGTTTAAAGAATGGTCATCTTAACTCTCTAGGAAAGTTTTAGCATCACTTAAATATAGATATTTCTGGGAATATTGGTAACAAGGTAAGAATGTGCAGCAGGGATTCCATAATCCTTCGCTGAGTGTGGAAAATCCCTCCCTATACTCTACAGCTTCACAGAATTTCTGAGAATTTATTATTTCTTTTGTGATCATTGTTTCCAGCACCATCTCCCTTTCTGGCATATCTCCCCATTTCACATATTGTGGCTTGAAGCTGAATGTCCTGCAGGAATGGCCATTCACTCAGTAATTGTTGTACCAAAATAGGTGTAGTGTACAGCAGCCTATAAGCTTGAGTCTCCTTTGCATTGCACTTTGCTTACTAGGAGTTAGGATTGCAGTGGAAAAATTTTATTAAAGGGATGTACAGTAGTGGCGAGTTTTTTTTTTTTCAGATTCCTCTGGTTCACACTTGTATTAGTTACACAGTAAAAAAACTATTTCTGCTTAGTCTTTTACAAAGTGGCAAAAAATGCTTGAAGTGCTAGGGCAGGGTGCAAAATGAAAACCACTCAATTGAATTTTTATTGTGGAAGAACTGTTGACTGATGAAGCAGTCCTGAAAGTACAAAGCAGACTTTTCCTCTGGAGTGGTTCTAAGTGATCTGAAGGTGTACAGACTTACTGGAGCTCTGGAGTCTGTGTATGATGATGCTGCATGCTTCATTTTCTGAGCTCAAGGCAGTTGAAGTTAAAGTTATATATTGGAAAAAGTATAGCTTTCATCCTCATGCTGAGGATCAGAATACAAGTCATGGGATTTGAAAACAGATTTTTGTGCAGCAGCAGATTAAATGGAAATAACAAAATAAACACATGTACTTGCACCTCTTTCAGTTCAGCCTTTACTGATGCCTGTGTGAAAGAGACCTAAATAAAATATGGGCAGGCATTCAAAGTCCAGTCTTTTGCAGTGGTTTAAGAGTAGGCAGGAGTATTTTATCATGTAGCCATTCTGATTTGCTCGTAACTCTATTCCTGCCTTCTGTGGCAATAATAAAAGGTGTTATGGCTCAAGACTTCTGAAAGATCATCATCACCTCTGAAAATTCAGAGGAGAGAAGCAAAATTTATTTTATATATGATACCTAACTGTGATCCAGGCAGTTTGTTTTACGAATTTAGAGGAATTTTGATGCTTTACATAAAACTGAGAATACAGAGCACAGCTTTATAAAAGAGAGTGAGCTGAGGAAGAATACTCAGTTCTTAACCTCTTGTGAAAATAAGCTAATCGATTTGAAGCAGCTTTTTAATCTGTCTTATAATTGATTGCTCTTGTTGAGAAAATGATTTTATTTAAGTTGATCATCTTTAATTTGAAATCTTGCAGATTTTTGGAAGGCACTTTTTCCTATTGTGACTGCTTTAACTCAATTCCTGTATCAGGAAAGAGACATAATTTGTAGCGAATATTGCCAGTTAAATATTTGGATGTTTGCAGTGCTGTGAGATTGTCCTACATAGTTAAACAGAATAGCTGTTCACTAACAGCTGCTTTTTTGTGTTCTTAATTGTCTAAGTGATGAGTCTGGTTCCTTCAGAAAATCTTGAAAAATAAATGGTATTTCATTGTCTGTTTAAAATAAATTTTAAAAAAATCCATGTGAATTATTTTACCTTTGTATTCACGTTTGCCTCTTCCATTTTATCCACAAGTGTCTAATGCTAGTGTTTTGCTTCTTTTATGTTTCTTTATTTTGTTGCTTTTGTTTGAATGTATTATTGTGTTTATATGGAACTGGTCAAAGAACCGTTACTGTATTTTATGTTTGTATCTACATTTTATTTTGCATGCTTAACGTGGCTTTGCCTGGATATTCTTTTTGGTAAGTTCAGAATTTAAAAGCATAATGTTTTTCTGTAGTAAAGTTTGTAACCTGCCACCTTATTTTCTTCCACCTCAAGTAACATAATTATTTTGGTTTTGGCATACTGATTTGTGCTCATGTACTGTTCTGCTTTTGCAAATTATACATATGATAACATAATACTTTTCCTAACTACCATTTTCATCTCTAGCTGAGCTAAACAACATGACTCTGGTACTAATGTGTACTAATGTAACTTTTATCTTCAAAATGTAGTTGGCAGCTGTTAAAATGATCAGTGCTGAGAACTCTGTGTGCATTTGACACACACAGAACCTCAGTGTTAGAAAACCATTACAGCTTCTTTGCATAGCCTGGTGGTTACTCTGCGCTTCACAGGTATTACTTTTCAGCATTCTTCTCAAGAACTTCTAAGAACAGTGTGCATGTTTCTTTTTCTCTTTTAGCAACAGCTTGCTCAGCTCCAGAAAGAAAAATCAGAGATTTTGAAGAACCTGGCGTTATACTACTTCACGTTTGTTGATGTTATGGAATTTAAGGTAAAGTATTACAAATGCCTAAGTTGTTCTGTCACATAAGGTTTATGTAATTTTGTTCATGAAATAACACTATATAATGAAATAACTGATCTTAGAGCTCCGTTCTTTGAATAAAAAAGAAAAATGAAGCTCCATCACTAATTGTAATGTGATTTAATTTTCTCTTTTTAAACTAAAGTTATTCCTTTATTTTTCAAGGACCATGTCTGTGAGCTGCTAAACACTATTGATGTCTGCCAAGTCTTCTTTGATATTGTAAGTTTCTAGGTTTAAACTTTCCAAAATGCTTCTATTCAAAGTTATGTGGGGAGAAGGATTTGCTTTTGTTAGTTCAAGAAACGTCACATCTGTAGTTATAAATGCAAGAGAAATAAAAACAATGTAGGGTTCAGATTTTTAACTTTTATGATAGAGAGATAGACCTTTCTCAATAGGCCTCTTATGGACAGTAGTAACAGTATTGTTACCAAATATAAGAATTTTTCACTAGTTTTTGACTTATTGCACCTGTAAGATAATTCCTAGTTATCTGTATGCTTAGGCCTTGTGAGACTCATAAGGCATGACTATTACTGGTATCCACCTAAGCTATGTGAGGAGGTCAATTTTGGTGTTGACTAAAGCAACTATAAAAGCATCAAAAAGTCATATATTTTAAACAAAACCAACCCCTCCCCCCAAAGAAAGAAAGAAAAAAAAAGAAAAACAAAAAAACCCCCACCAAAAAATCACCAACAAACAAACATAGAAAAAAGTCCCCAAAACCCCAAAAGAAAACCTGCAACACCTTTTCCTATTGGTTTCTATTTTCTTGATGTTCTTAATGTCACCTTGTTAGATTTTATCATTATTCTAAATTTGACCAACTTAGATTCATAATGTGAAAAAGAAACAAGTATGTATTCTGTCAATGATGTTACAAGGCCAGTGGGATATGTGCTAATCTTTTACATGAGAGTCTTATTAAAATACAGTTCATAGGCACAGCACTACTGACTGCTTAGTAAACAAGAAGAGCTTTCCTATCTGTCTGCTAATCTGTGATATTTGAGCCTGGAAGGATTTATTTGGAGACTTTGCTTTCATGATTGCAAACAGTTCTGGGAATCTGAATTAATAAATTAAGGTTATACAGACCAGGACAAGAACTTTGTTCAAAAGACAGCCCATTGTATTTAAAAATGCTGAGAATTGGTGGAAATTTAAGGAAAAATGTTTTATGCTTGTTTGTAAAAGCTTTTAAATTATAATTTACTGGTTTTCGTTTCTAGACTGTAAACTTTGATTTAACAAAGAATTACCTAGACTTGATTATAACCTACACAACACTAATGATCCTGCTGTCCCGAATTGAAGAAAGGAAAGCTATCATTGGATTGTATAACTATGCCCATGAAATGACACATGGAGCAAGGTAAAAAATTGATTGTATAACAGATGTGTGTAATGTTAATGACAGTAATGGCTACACCACAGTGAATTGTTTGTTGTTGCTTTTAGCGACAGAGAATATCCACGCCTTGGCCAGATGATTGTGGATTATGAAAATCCTTTAAAGAAAATGATGGAGGAATTTGTACCTCACAGTAAAGTAAGTAACTACTTTTCACAAGCATGAAGTAACCTTAATTGGGAAAAACAGAGATAAAAAGTAAATATGCAAGAGTTTGTTTTGTCAAAGGCCATTTGCTATATATTTTACATGAGATTTTTGCTTTCACTGAATGTCTAGGGCTGGAGATTGATACTCTATTAAAAAGTACAACCTACAGGAATACAGGAATGATAAAACTGGTTAATAAGGTATCATTTTATTCACTAAGGATTAGAAATTAATTAAAAATCAGTTGTGGTTCATCTGAGAATAGCTATTTCTGTGTTTTGTGTAGGCCTATAGCTTGAAATTAGAGATTGACAATGTTTCTGTGAAGTTGGTTGTTTTGCTGGATTGCTGTCCTAGATGAATGTGATTTTCTATTTTGTAACCTGAGGGGTTTTGTTTTGGATTGTCCTTAAGCTGGAAATCCTGGAGATCACTACTGCCTCTTTAAGAGTAGCTTCTGTACTCAAAAACTGACACTGCTGAGGTGCCCTCACTGAATTAAAGGAGCTCAATTCCTTTAGTCCTTTTTGAACAGATGTTTCTAACTTTCTGTTCTTACACAATTGGTTGTGTTGCAGTTCCATGATGTTTTATCTAGGCTATATTTTCATGTAAGAATACCTTGGAAAAGTTACAGAAGCCTCACCAAAGTCAAAGTGTATCCTGCTTTATCACTTCCCATTTGTTCACTAGATTTGCTATTCTGTCAAAGGCAACTAGATTTCTCTGATCAGGACTGACCAACTATTATGAAGATGTCACTTTCTAGGTGCTTGCAAATTAATTGAATAGCAATTACCACTTACTTTGGAATCTTGGGCAGTAACTTCAGTTACATTCTAAGTTACTAGAGTCTGAAGTTTTTAAGGTTTGGGTTTTTCTTCACCTGTTTTGAAGTTTAGCTACTGGTTGTGTTTTCCTTCTCTAGTTTTCTTGAGATTTTTCTCGATTTCCTTAAACTTTTCAGTATTGTCACTAGAAGTTCAGAGTTTTGCAGCTACTTTCCTGAGTGCTCTGAAATGAAGTAGTTTCCAATACTTCTAACTTGTCTGTTATCTTACTGTTGTTGCACTTTACGCGATTTCTATCTTGTTAAGACTTGCTTAGCTAAGGATCTCATTTACAAGTTATCTTTTCTGGTGCACATTTTAGCAAAGATGCTTTACTTGTCAGTATTATCTTTGTTTATACTCTGGTATTTAATAGTGGATCAGTCCTTTCAATTGAAACATTTGCAAAGATGCCTTTTAGGGTGATTTTTGCTCTTGTGCTTATTCTGTGCTAGAAGTATAAATTGGAGTCAGGGATCTTTTCAGGTGCCAGGCTACAGAAACATCCTTGGGAATAGAAGTGAAACTGCACACTTAAGTTGTCATTCTGTAATCCCACTGCTTTGCAGCAAAGCAGGCAGTTGTTGTTTCCTCCTTTACATTAGCTTCAGCAGATGACTTGGGTTTTTTTGCCTGGGTGATCTTCTCTGCTCTCACACTGCTCAGATCTGACTCCCTGAGGATTCATTCAAGCACCAGTATTGGTACAGAAGTCAGGGAAAAGACTTGGGCTACACTTGCCTGGATAAGCTTAATTTGCTACAAAGATATTCCTGCAGACATTATCTACTCAAAACAATTACAGTTTGCTACCATAGGGAAAGACATAAAGGGAGTGGAAGTACATGCAACAACTGGGATGCTTGAATAAATAGTGAACAACTTCCAGTTGTATGTGACAGGGCTTTTGTGCCTTTTTTTGGGTTTTTTCCACATCTTCTTATTCTGAACTCAGAATTTTGTAACTCTAACTAAAAATAATAGAAATCAAACTCTCTTGCTTTTTTGCATCCTTCCTCTAGCCTGGAATAGTCTTCTGTATGTTAAATAAACTAAATGCAATGGGGTTTAACCTTATGTTTAATTTCAAAACTAGTTCACTAAATGTTTTGATGACTGTTAGTAATAATGCTGATACTGAGAAATAGTACTTGCCATTCACTAATCATTAGCCTTCTTTGTAGTCCCTTTCAGATGCTCTGATTTCACTCCAGATGGTCTATCCTCGACGAAATCTCTCAGCTGACCAGTGGAGAAACGCACAACTACTGAGCCTCATCAGTGCCCCCAGTACCATGCTTAATCCTGCACAGTCTGACACAGTATGGTCTTTTAATTTACATTCTGTGATAGAGTTAACTCAGGTTTTCTGTAAAATAGTTGTCTGTTGGATTACCTCTATGTGACTTTTAATCAGGGAAGTAAATATGCTGATTAGTACAGGGGAAAAGTTTTGTCTCATTAAAATTTGTTACATTAACTCATGCCTTCAGTTTCAGTAATTTGATGACCAGAAGATGAAGGGAAGCAATGTTAACTTCTGCAGTTGTAGAGGGGAGGAATCCTCTCAGGTGTTTGTGAGGCAGGAGGCTGGAAATCAGAACTGGTCCTTCCTTTAAAGTTTGTGTTTTTACTTGCTGCCTCAGTTGTGATATAATGGTTCTCTTCCTGAAAAAAATTGAAGCTTTAGCAGCTGTCAAGTTGTGATTAGTATCCATCCAAAACTTTTAATTCTTAAATATTGTTAAATACGATATTGATTTTTTAAAAAATTGTCAAAATTTATTCAAGGTGTTGAAGGGTATGGAAGCTTACTTAATATTCCAACCCTCAGTTTCTGAAGTGCTGAAACACTGAATCACTGTTAGTGGTCAGCAGCCTTCTATGATTCATCAGCATTTTAGGCTTTGTGCCTTTTTGCTAAAAAGTACTTATAACTAGTGTGCTACAAATTACTATTTTTTTAACAGATGCCGTGTGAATACCTATCTCTGGATGCAATGGAAAAATGGATCATTTGTGAGTAAAATATTCTGAAAATGCCCATGGTTGTATTAAAAAAATTGGTAAACATGTAAAACACTTTGCTTTCTGTACTGTACAATAGCTGTTGTATTGAAATAACATTCTAGCGAGCTTGACTAAATTTCATTTGTACTAACATGCAGTGAAGCTAAAATTGAGCATGTGCTGCTGAAATAGTGTGTCATCAGTTTGTTCCAGAATTTGACTGAAAGTGAGGGCTTCAGTAATTCTGATGAAAATAGTCAAGTAGTATCAGCATAAAGTAATGACTTTCACAAAAATATTGCTAAAATACCTCCATAGAAGTGGGGAGGTATTTTTAATATATTAGAAAATGTTATCCACTAAAGAGTTTAATAATGATATTTGCAAACTATTTAAGACAAAATACATAATCATCTCACTGTTCTCTTACTGTCTTTGTGCATCTGATTTGTGACATACATCACTGTGAACTTTTGAAGTTGGATTTATTTTGTGCCATGGAATCCTGAATAGTGATGCTACAGCTTTGAATCTTTGGAAACTTGCACTTCAAAGCAGCTCTTGCTTGGCTCTGTTTCGAGATGAGGTGTTCCATATTCACAAAGCTGCAGAAGATTTGTTTGTAAACATAAGAGGGTAAGCTTTTGTTCTCCTTTTAGAATCTCTGCTAAAAACACCATAGTTCTTGAAGAACTATTTCATACAGATTACTTCTGCTTCACATAAGTTCTGCTTAGGTACACAAACATTTTTGCTTGATATTTTGGCTGTTTCTTTCATGCATAAGTTTTAGAGGCTTGATTTCATAACCACACCTTTTTTATCTCAGTTCTGAAAGCCTGGTGAGTCAGTCTCTAAAATGGCAAGTCTGTAAGATTAATGATCTCACCCACAAATCTTGATTTACTGAAGGGAAATGATGTTACCAATGTGGAGGTGGCTTGAAAAATTGCATCTTGCTGCGCTGTTTCTGCTGTACATTATATGAAAACTCAGAAACAAAGTTGAGACCTCTACCAACAAACACCAGGAACACTTCAGTAGAAAGTATTTTTGGTTTGGATAGCTAGTTTTGGCATTTAGCTCTTCTCAGGAGCTGGTTTTCTGCTATATCCTACTTGCTATAACATTGTAGCTCCTCTCAAGTCCCACTCAGCTCTTTCTAAAACTGATTCTTATAGCATATCTGGTTGGTTTTTACTTGCAGCTACAACAAGCGTATTAATGACATCAGAGAGTGCAAAGAAGCTGCTGTTTCACACGCGTAAGTGTCTTAAAAAGTTCTTCTGGCAGATGTTAGGGATTGGTTTTCTTAAAACAAAATCATAAAGATTGTACAAATAGAATTTGTCAGGTACTGAATTAGTCATGCATTTTCAAATCAGATAATTTACTGATTTGTCTTTTAAATGTGGATTTGCTTAATTTAATTATCGATTTAATTCCCAAATTTTAGATTATTTTTCAAATTATCAGGATGGAAGCATTTCGTTTATTCGTTAGTTATATTTTGTCTGATTACAAAATGTGACTGCAGATTAAATAGAAATGTTTTAATGTAGTCAAGTGCACATCACAGAGGGGGCAGAGAACTTGGGGTTTAAATTTATTGATGCTTCCAGAATATACGGTGTTGGGGATGAGGATACCGATTTCCTGAACCTCCTTCTTCAAAATTCTGAATCTTTGAAATTGGTATAATATAATCTGCTTATGTTGGGTCTTAAATGCTTTTGAAAAATCAAGTATTCTGTGGCTAGTACAGTGGATAATGTGTGTTCTTTTGATGCAGGGGTTCAATGCATAGAGAGAGACGCAAGTTTTTACGTTCTGCACTGAAAGAACTAGCCACTGTCTTGTCTGATCAACCAGGCCTGTTGGGTCCCAAGGTAACTGACAGCTTTTATGGTTTGCATTTGTGCAAAAAGCAGTGTATTTCTCAATTGAAAATCCAATATTTATTTTCTTTGAGGGGGAAAAGCTCTTCACTTTGAGAAAATCTACTTAGTTTTTTTAATTCTTGGGTTTTAGAGACTAGTTGCATCTTGAGTGCACCAACTATTCAACTGTTGTATATATTGATAAGCTTATGAACAATTTTTGTTTTTCAGGCACTTTTTGTATTTATGGCGTTATCTTTTGCTCGGGATGAAATTATTTGGCTCCTTCGTCATGCAGATAACATGCCAAAGAAGAGCGCAGATGATTTCATAGATAAGTATGTTCATTTTTAATGCAATACCTTCAATACTAGAATTTCACAGACAAAATAAATTTGAAGGCAGTGGAATCTCAGAAAAGGTTGGAATGGAATCTCAGAAAAGGCTATATGGAGCAGCTGAGAATGTTCAGAAAATTTTTACTTGGGAATATTAAATGTCCCATCAAAACAGAAAGCTGAAACTACTGTTCTAGATATTGGAGCACATAATAGAAAATTAATTTATAAAATAAAAATATTTTGTTTATTTGACTTTCAATAGGCAAAAATAAAACTTTTTCATGTCTTCACTGATTTTTGCATTGATCAAATCTATGAAGGAGGCAAGAAAACTTTCAAAAAGCTTTATTTGTTGATTTGTAGATTTTCTTATAGCAAAGCTACCTTTAAAATCAGCTAAGCTTTATTTATGTAATATAGCATTAGTGGCACCATAAACAGAGGGTAAAAATGATAATATGATTACAAGATCTTACAAGTGTGGATAAGTAGGAGAATTTTGAATATTATTGGACACAAGATTGAACTGAAAGACTGCAGGATGTTAAACAAATAACAATCACAAGGCCATTTATAGAGCTGGAGTGGGAAAATCTTGGATTCCTTCAGCTGGATTTAGATGCTAAGGAAAGATGGAGGTTCCAGAGCCTCTCTGAAACAACTTGTGCCAGTATTTAACCATCTTCATGGCTTGGGGGAAAAAAAACCACAAAAGCAGTTACTAAACTTTCACTTTTCAAGTTTAACTGTTTTTTGAGAAAAACATTTTTTCAAATTGAGGTGTACAGAAGAGCAGCTTGTTCAGAAGTGAACAGAATAGTTATACAAACCTTGGAGGATTACTGTGGTGTTATCCTGCTAACTTATGTCCTGTTGAGTGGATTTGACCTTGCAAAGAAAATTATCTATGTAAGCTCTTCTTACAGCATTAACAAATATTTTCATACAGAAATTAGCTGTTGATGATTGTTTTAAAAGCAAGATATAGGAGGAAATCCCCTTGAGAAGCATCCCACTGATAGAAATTTGTTTTAATATTGTGAGTGATGTTTGTAAACTTTTCCTTGTCTTTCTGCCTAGGCACATAGCTGAGCTAATATTCTACATGGAGGAGCTCAGGGCACATGTACGAAAATATGGACCAGTGATGCAGAGATACTATGTGCAGTATCTCTCTGGTTTTGATGCAGTGGTCTTAAATGAGCTTGTTCAGGTATGGCAACATCATGGTTCTGGGTTCTCAAATGCAAATTTTAACAAGGGCTGCTAGTCCAAAATGACATTATAAAATGCATACCAGTTTGTGGATTTTGAGGAACTTCACGGAATAAAACAAATTAACTTCCTGTTTTATTCTGGCATTTAGAGTTGTACTTATGGTTTCTGTATAGAATGACAGTATATCCCAAGTTGGAAGGGACCCACAAGGCTCAAAGTCCAGCTCCTGGCCCTGCAGAGTTCACCCCAGCAATCCCACCCTGTGCCTGAGAGTGTTATCCAAATACTCCTGGAGTTCTGGCAACCTTGGGGCTGTGAACCAAGCCCTGGGGATCCTGCTTAGTGCCTGACTACTCTCTGAGAGAGGAACCTTTTCCTAATACCCAACCTAAACCTTCCCTGATAGCATCATGAGTGGTATGAATTTATATACTTCAGTATTCATATATGGATATTATGAAGCACTGTTATGTTTAAAGTTTTGTTTGAAACAGATGCTGTCACTGAAGGGATGTACAAACCTTTTCTTACCTAGCCCAACCAAGAAATTATAAACTTTCTGAAGTGCTTTGGTTTTATCCCCTAGTGACCCCACTAGATCAAGCCCAAACTGAAACAAGGGGAAAAATGAGCTTGAATTTTAGTTGCCATTAATTCATAATAGCTATCAAGCACCAGATTAGACAAGTAATTGAGTAGTAATTTGGATTTTTTTCAGGCTTTAGGTTTCAATGTCAGTTATTGCTGGAATTATGAGAAACTTCTGCATTGCATTACTTACCAGAAATGTGGACCTATTAATGGTTGAAATGAAAAAGATTTGTCACATTTGAATGTTTAGTAAAATAATTTTGAATTTTTAATTTAAAAAATTGGCAGAGGGGTTTTTTTGGAGGTAAAGTGATGCTGCCATGGGCTCCATTATATCCTGCTGTAGCCAGGTTTTCTTTGCAGACAGGACAGAAAATGTAGTATAGCTATGTTTATTACAGTTGTTCCCATTTTGAGCTGATACTGCTTTGGAAGCAGTCTTTTCTGGGTATTTGTCATCAACCAATGAATTAAAAAGTGAAAAGCTATTAAATAGCAGTATTTGAAATATTCCACTGATTAAGCTACCTCTTGTAGGTTTTTGAACATTTCAGAGTATAACAGATAAATGGGGCATGGATATTGACGTTGTTTCTTAAAGCAAGCTTAAAGTAATAATAATAATAGCAACAACATTTATTTTAGAATCTTTCAGTGTGCCCAGAGGATGAGTCAATCATCATGTCCTCTTTTGTAAACACAATGACTTCACTAAGTGTGAAACAAGGTAAGTTTAAATGATCTTGGAAAACTGGTAACAGACTGGCAGATTACGCTGAAAAGTTTCATCACTTTTGTTTCATGTAATCACTAGAGGGAGATAAACTGCATTTGTTCCCTTGTTTCTCTTTCATTGTTGTATCTGCTCCTTGTGGTGTGTCCCTTTTCCAAAGGATGCTATTGGGTAGTAATCCTATCTTTTAATATATTTAAAGTATTACACGTCTTTTCATCTTGGTATTTTAATTCCTCTTACTGCAGCTGTACTGGATCAAAATTCTTGGGTAAAAACATGAGGTTCATTACCCAAATGATGCTTTATTACTTCAGGGTTTTTAGAAGGTCTGATATACTATATCTGAATTTGTTATAATTTTCTAAGGGCTTTCTGTTCTGTATTTTTCCCTGATGCAGTTGAAGATGGAGAGGTATTTGACTTCAGAGGAATGAGGTTAGATTGGTTTAGATTGCAGGTAAGAATTGATAAATATGCATGACATTTTGGTTTTAAGTTAGTGAAATATTTCATAGTTACTACTGTTCTAGATTACTCTTAGACTGCAAGTGGGTGACAGGCTAGCTAAAAATAATTTACTCTTAAAATCAAACATACTTTAACAGATAATTTGCTATGTTGTGATACAACTTTATCTGCTTTGGGCCCTTTTTACAAATCCTGCCTTGGGGTGTTTATAACAGTTCAGAAATAGAATGTGTTGAGGCTGAACTGTTTGGTGGGTGTGCAGAGTGTGATTCAGCGTGTCTGCACTGCTTAGGGAGAGCTTACAAGTTTGTGTTTTGCCAATTTGTTCTGTGAATTAGTGACATATTCAGTTTAGAGACTTCACTGAAAGGCAGTTGGCTTTTTTGAAGCTCTAGTGGGAAGAGAAGAATCCCTGCATTTTAATTATGCAGGTGACTGTGCATAGGGCAAACAATATTTAACGTTGGTATTGAGCAATAGCAACGGAATTTGCACAAAAGCAAATTAAAAGCAGATATAACATATCTTTATGTTATTGTGTATGTTATTTATGGTGTTGTCTTTCCAGGCCTACACGAGCGTTTCTAAAGCCTCGCTTGGTCTTGCGGACCATAGAGAACTGGGAAAAATGATGAACACGATCATTTTCCACACAAAAATGGTCGATTCTTTGGTGGAGATGTTGGTTGAAACCTCAGATCTTTCCATCTTTTGGTATGCTACTAATCTGGCTGTACAAGTGTTTTTTTATTATTATTTTTTAAATTGTCCTTGCAAGTGTAATTTTTAAATAGCACACTTTGTAGAGAGATGGTGCATTGGAAGAATCTATTGGAATTTCTGGTTTCTAGCAGAATTAGTTTGGAAAAGGTATTTATGAACATCTGTCGGAGATATTCTCCAAGCAGTCATATAATTGATCAGGAATCATTTGCAACTTTTTCCTTAAGACTTTCTGGCAAAAAGTGCAAGTTTTTTACAATCTCTATGTGGCAAATGTCAGAATAAAAATATGATTATAATAATAGTAATGTAAAATAGATGTGCAAATAAAATACATTAGAAGTGAGTGCAGAAATCTCAAACAGAAATTATGAAAGTGTGGGGCAGTTTTTGGTATAGAAAATGTGTTTATGGTCACATTTGGTTTGTAAAGTAAACCTTATTTGCAGAAAAATAAATATATTTAAATGTGTGATTAATAACTGATGAATTCTGTTCAGTTTTTATAGTCGTGCTTTTGAGAAGATGTTTCAGCAGTGTTTGGAGCTTCCCTCTCAATCAAGATACTCAATTGCATTCCCACTGCTTTGTACTCACTTTATGAGCTGTACCCATGAACTCTGCCCTGAAGAGGTAATTTTTAAATTTTAGTTGTTTTCATCTCTTATTCAACATAGAGTGAACTAGAGCTGAACACTGCAAGAAACTTTGTCATGGAAATCTAATATGTGAGGGAAGAGAGTGGTAAAAATGGAGATAAAACAAGTAGATATTTTGTTACATGACTCTTCATGCAGAAATCTCTAAATCCTTTTCTCAAGTGAGAAAGCATTACGATCTTTGCTTTAAAGAGGGATTAGCTAGGGTACAAACATTAGGTGACTTTTCAGGTTTATATGCTAATAAATCCCTTATGTCTGTTAAAACTTAGAAAAAGCAGTTTTCCTGTTAAATACTTCATAAACTCATAGTTGGGAGAAGGAAATAGGAAGTTGAGGGTTCTGTGTGGCTTGTTACAGTTTAATTCAGTAAGAAAACAAAAAAATAAGTGATACACAGTATAATGCAAGCATTTGCTTTGGTCAGAACTGGGTAATGGAAACCTTGTTGGTTTGAATTGGAATTTAAAAAATACTTGAATCTGAGGAAATTCTTTCTATTTTTGTTGTACTAAAGGATTTATGCCCTTACATTTCCTGTATGTTCATTGACTTTGGAATTAGTCTGGGAGTCAACTTTGCCATGTATTGCTCATGAAAGTGTTCTTTTCATTCTTAACAGTGCTCATCTGAAACAATTAGTTGAATAAGATTTATTGTAATATACACAATATGGGGTTTTCTTAGTTAAACACAAAATTATTTTCTGTTAAACTTAATTGCAATATACATCTATATGGGTATTTTCCTTGTATGCCTTCTTTAAATAGCTGCCAATGCTATTTATATTAGACAAGCATTAAAAAGTTTCCAGGAAAGCTTAATCCTTCAGGACAAGAGACATCTTTGAGAACAGTTATAGTAACAGTAAGAAATCAGTAACCAAAATCCACTAGACACTAGTTACTGTGCATTCAGCTGCAGCAAGCACATTTTGTCACAGCCAGCAGAACTTGAAATTCAATATCTGAGTTGTATGCCTTGGTAACGATTAT
This sequence comes from Catharus ustulatus, assembly GCF_009819885.2. Taxonomy (NCBI): domain Eukaryota; kingdom Metazoa; phylum Chordata; class Aves; order Passeriformes; family Turdidae; genus Catharus; species Catharus ustulatus. The sequence goes on along the minus strand of NC_046227.1, from coordinate 5,238,899 downwards.
AATTTTGGAAAAATAATCTTTGCTCTGCTGTGCACTGAGTGTAATAATGTGGCTGATAGAAAGTAAACATCAGTGGTGAAAGGAGGATTTCAGCAAGACAGAGACTGTGCTTGTGCAGCTCCAGTGACAAAGGAACAGAATCCAGAAATTAATGCAGCAGGGTTTTATTGTGGACTTTTCAGTGATCTGAAGAACACTGCTTTCTCTATAGCTTGAGTTGCATGCTCTTTTCCCCCTAGACTTAGTATTGGCGCTTATTAATGAAGAGGGCATTCACAGAGACCTTGGAATATTGGACACATTAATGTAGTTTTTGTCCAAAATTAAATGTGAAAACTTTCTTCTTCAAAGTTTTTTTTACCTCTTTTTACAAAAAAATATTTTTAATGATGACTTTGAAAGTTTTGTGGTTCAAATTGCTTACAAAAAGAAAAAAATAGCCTAGAGTCAAGATTATTGAGGACTAATTAATTTATTATTTCCCATATCCTAGTTATATGATCAGTGAACTGTTCTCTGCAGTATTGTAGGACTGACGGGAAACTGAAAATTCTGCTTCTTTTTCTCCTGTTTTAACAGCGACATCACATTGGAGATCGTAGTCTTTCCTTGTGTAACATGTTCTTGGATGAAATGGCTAAACAGGCTCGAAATCTTATCACAGACATTTGCACAGAACAGTGTACACTGAGTGATCAGGTGGGTATGGTTGTATTTTAATTTTAATTCTCCTTTGAGATTTTATCCACTCAACTTTCTGGGTATTTTCTGTTTGCTTTTTCCCTCTGTGTTTTGTGTAAACTTTCTGTTTATAAAATTGAAGGTGATCTGAGCAAGAATTTTTAATACTAGAATTTTGTCAAAGGAAGAATGTGTGATGTAGTGTGCTAAAAAAATGGATTTTAATTTAGAGGGACTATTTCTTTTTGTTTGCTAGTTGTTGCCAAAACATTGTGCCAAAACCATCAGTCAAGCAGTGAACAAGAAGTCAAAAAAACAGACTGGAAAGAAAGGAGAACCTGAAAGGGAGAAACCAGGAGTAGAAAGCATGAGGAAAAACAGATTGGTTGTGACAAAGTAAGCTGCTTCTTCTGTTCTTTTCACCTTGAATCCCAAGTCAAAATGTGTTTTGCATATTGAATGTGTCTTGCTTAATTTGTTTGAATAAATTTAATTGGCTGTAAATTTGACAGCTCTGTTTGTATAGAAACTGAATTTTTTTACAGAGGTGATAAGAATGTTTGTCACTTGAATTTATGCCCTTGACTGTTTCCTTTCCTGAGCAGAAAGAATCCCTGTGCTGTACAGCTAGGCTTCCTGAGTAGTTATATTAAATATGGGCATGTGAGTCCAAGGAGTGGGTAGCATCTTTGATTCTACCTTGCTTTAGCCCTCTTAAGGACAGGAAGTTCTTGCTGCTGTAAGGTTGGTGGCTCACATGGAGTTTGTGGCTCCAGTGCCTGAACCAAGTGGGGAAGCTTTCCTTGTTAGTGACTGTAGAAAATTTGAAAGCCAGTAAATCAATAGCAAAACTGAAAAACCCACCTGGAATAGGTAAAAGAAAAGGTTAATAAATGCAGTTTGAGGTGTAAGAGATGATAGAGTAGGAATCATAAGATTAATAATAAGATAGGTGTAAGGAGAGATCAGAGATCAGGATGGTAGAGTGATGAAAGTATGAAAAGGAAGAAAACTAAGAAAAGGAAGTTTGTGATTGGGAATGCCTAAATCCACACACTGCTGAAGTGGGGAAGTGGTTTTGCTGCAGTTGCAGCAACCAAACAGCAGAGAACTGTAAATGTTAGAGAAGTTGGTGGAAAAGAATTTAGTTTAAGATTTGTTCCCCCAATATTTTGGGGCTTTTATTACTACCTACTGGGAAACATTATTTGTGTTGTTTAGATCACTTAGGGAAAAATCACTTAAATGTCTTTTTTTTTTTGGGGGGGTGGGTGGTAAAAAAAAAAATCTGTCTCTATGTATATTAAAAAATATATGTCTCACATCACTGTATGTGGTTGTAGGATGTGTTCTTGACCAAAATATTAGTTTTTAAATATGCTAGATAAGTTTCTCAAAGCAGAACATAATAATGAGTTAGACCTGTACCTGCTTTTGAGGCATAATCCATTCAGTATGTGCCTTCCATGATCATGTACACTTCTGTTGCATTAAATATTTTTCTTCTTGTCTATTCTTAAAGCCTGGACAAACTGCATACTGCACTTTCTGAGCTCTGCTTCTCAATCAATTATGTACCAAACATGGTGGTTTGGGAACACACATTTACCCCAAGAGAATATTTGACATCTCACCTGGAAATCCGCTTTACCAAGTAAGAAATACTGTAGAGTTGGAAGCATTGATACACAAGATAAACCTTTGCTAGTTTATGTTGCAAATACTGTGTACTTTCTAAATTAAGCTAGGTTTAAGAGGTGGATTGTGAAAACTGTGAGTAGAATCCCAACTAATTGATTATTAAATTACATGTGCAGGCATACACAGTAGTCAATTCCTGTTTCAAAATAAAATGTGTTGAAATCCATATAATCTATTTAACAGCCAGATCCTGCATTCCCAATCTTATGGATTTTGTAGGAGCTGGTGATGGCTGTTTTCAGGCATGTATGGAGACATGTATTCCCACCATTCTTTTGCACAGTGCTGGAGTGTTTTCAAGTATTTGTGTCCACTGCCTTGCTGAAAGGAGTCAAGAAGTCTAAAAATCAGAAGTCAAGATCTCACAAAGCCAACTGAGAATATGTGCAGTTACTTTTTTTTATTTTTTTAAATGTTGATGTTTGATATTCCTGTCTGTTCTTACCTTGATCTTCCCATCATTTTTTACAGAAATAGGCAAATTCTGGAGAGGACTTCATATTAAGCCAGACAACTATCCTACTGTTTTATACCAAAGATTACTGGTTATATATTTCAAGTAGGGTATAAGGCTTAATCATTTTAATCATCAAGACATAATAATAGGTCACTGGAGCATTCCATCAGTAAGATAAGGTGGCACAAAAATGAAGATAACTTCATGGCATTTTAAAAAGTCAACTCTTCAGGTCTATGATCTTAGACTAGTATTGGTCACTTGTGCTTATTATTTTTATTTGGGGGAGGTTGACTTATGGATTAGGGCTGCAACAAGAGGCACATTATTTTCAGAGACTGCTTTCCTTTTTCTTGCTTCATGAAAGAAGTGGAACTTGTTAGCTGAGCGGAATAGATACTCAATTTATAATTATTTTTCAGATCTTCAAGTGGCATTTCTTTCAGAGGCTTGCAGTGTTCCTTAAAAGACAGTGTTAATGTCTCACTGCTAGGGATTTTTTTTACTGTTTAAACTCCTCTGTGTCACGTGTGATTGGACTGGAGCTTATTATTATTCCACTTGTTATTGTATCAATTTTGAATTTATTTTAAAGTAAGATATTGCCTCAGAAACAAACTATTGAAAATACTTATTTACATATGACCAAACAAAAACAAAAAAGTTACTCTAAATAATATGTTGTACTCCTTCAGAATAAATCATCCCATTTACCTGCGATGAAGATCATGATCTACAGATTTATTTGTTTTTCATTGCTGTTCTGTCTTTGCAAAGTACATATTACTTAAAGGCTTAGCTCTTAAAGTCTGAAATCATTATAAACTTAAAATAAGCACTACAAGAAGTATTTGTTTACTAGGACAGCTTTTAAGGGTCCCCTGATAGAGTTTGTTTGAGAACCTGGTTCCAGTGACATACTGGGTAACATCCATGTCCTGTATGTTAAAATGGAATATACAGTCCTTTGTACACTTCTGCTTTGGCCTGAAAGCTAGCCTGTGAGCATCTGTTATTAGAAACCTGGTTTTATTTATAGTGAGAATTTGAACAAATTAAAGTATGTCCTGCCATTTCTTGGCTCCTTGATTAAAGATAGAAATCACTGTGTTAACTAAAGAGAGATGCATTTTTCATAATAGGATTTCTGTTTATTTACTTTATGTATATATTGGATATATTTTTCAATTCATACTACACAATAGCTATGTGGTTTTTTTTAAAGAGATTTCAAACTATATCAGCATCTTTGGTCAAATAATTTTTTGTGTTAATATGCTTTGAACACTTGATTGCTCTTGCATTTCCCAGAAGTTCTAAATTTTAAAAGACTTAAACATTATTTGCTGAAGTAGTTGTTACATAAGCTTTGCAGAGTGTGGATTGCTTATATATGTGTGTGTATATATATATGTATGGGGAAAAAGCTTTCTTTAAAAAGGGCTTGGTGAGTGTTCTTAGTCTCATGGAATTTTTACTGAAACCACAGATACAGTTTTCTTTGGAATCCAGAATGGTTTTTAAAAGTGCTGGTTGTAGTAAGTGCATTGATCAGAGTTTTATACTTGAGGATTTGAGAAATATTCAAATAAAATGAATATTTTCTATTCTTGAAAGTGTTTCAGACCAGGTTGGATGGAGCTCTTGAGCAGCCTGGTCTAGTGGAAGGTGTCCCTGACTATGGCAGGAGAGGTCAAACTAGCTGGTCTTTAAGGTCCCTTCTATGATTCTGTGAAAAATCTGTGGATATAAAATTAACTTTCTAGCTGCATCTTTGTTGAATTTTCCTAAGATGAGTTTGTTTCCAATCCTTTTGTTTCTAAAAGGTCAATTGTTGGAATGACCATGTATAATCAAGCAACACAAGAGATTGCAAAGCCATCGGAGCTGTTGACCAGTGTAAGAGCCTATATGACAGTCCTCCAGTCAATAGAAAATTATGTACAGATTGACATTACACGAGTGTTTAACAATGTCCTGCTTCAACAAACCCAGCATTTAGATAGTCATGGTGAGCCAACCATCACCAGTCTGTACACAAATTGGTAAGTATTATATGAATGCTTATTAACAATTTGGTAGAGATTTTTTTTGTTGCTGTTGTTTAATGAAAAATCTGGAATTGGAGAAGTGGAGTTATTTTAAATTTTAAATTTAAATTTTTTTTTTTAAGTTTCCAGCATCACATGTTTGCTTCTCCTCGTACCTGCTAAAAGCAGCTTGAAGTTTGCAAACTTCTTGTACTTTTGATAGGGATGAGCTATAGAGCAAAATGCAGGCATCGGTTGAACTGTGAAAACAAAGCTTCAGTGTATGAGCTTTACTGTCCCTTGTCACAGAACTATACTTCATCTGTAGAGTGTATCCATGAACATGTGCCTGTCCATCTAAAACATTTCCCCTTTCTGATCAGGTATTTGGAAACTTTGCTACGGCAAGTCAGCAATGGTCACATAGCCTATTTCCCAGCTATGAAGGCATTTGTGAATTTGCCTACAGAAAACGAATTGACATTTAATGCTGAGGAATACTCAGATATATCAGGTAAACTTTGATACTTCTACTGCATATTTGTGAAGGACAGTTATTGTATTGCTTGAGTAATTGGAACAACAGCAGCTCTCAGAGCAACTGTTACTGAAATAACATCTAACTCTTAGAGTTAGCAATTGTTAGCCTTCAGTAGTATTTTAGTTTTATTCAAGCTGCCTCTTGTCTCACTATTCCTATTTTTGGTCAAAGTATTGCATTTAAACTAAAGAGATGGGTATATTATGTGTTGGTAAATACTGCTTCAGTTTACTACCATACAAATTCTAGTCTTTAAAATGGTACTTTGGGGTGAAATATTTTTGCACTTTAAACACTAGATACATGATGGGCTGCAAATAAATGAAGATGAAATATTATAACAGTTTGTTTTATTTCTCAGAGATGAGAGCCCTTTCTGAACTTCTGGGACCATATGGCATGAAGTTCTTAAGTGAAAGTCTGATGTGGCACATCTCTTCACAGGTTGCTGAGCTTAAGGTAACCTTGGAAACTGATGGGTGGGAAGGCAGTTTTCTGGTGAAGCTTCCTTTAGGATATTTAATACCTATGTTTCTGCATGCCATCTTTTTAAAATATCATACAAACTGATAAAACTGTGAATTTTTCTCTTCTTTTGTAGTAAGTTTGCACAGGTAATATGTGTGTATCCCACATTCTTCAACACTGTTTAGTTTACATGGATGAAAGACTTCTGGTCCTTTTTTCTTTGTTAGTTTTCCTCATTTTTACATATGTCTTTCCCTCTGCCTCAGCAGTAACCATTTATTATAAATATCTGTGTTCTGATAAGTAAACCTCAGATCTACTGCACTACAAACAGATATTAAAGTTGATGCAGTGAAAAAAATTGGAAATGGGGGCATGTCAAGGAAGTTCATTTAATGTATATTCAAAATAGCAAACAGTGATAAGGGAACTATCTGGTACCTGTGTAACTCCTAGAAATAAGTTTTAATAAATGTCATAATATAAACTACTTTCTCTGGATAGTCATACTATTAAAATGCTACTAATTGGCCTAGATTTTTTATGACTTGTTCTTTTAGTGTCATTTCCAAATTTGATTCCAAGTTGTTATTGTATCTCCTAATTTTTAGTTATTTAACCACTGATTAAACTAACATTTTTTTGTAACTATTTTTGAAAATGTACATGAATACCTAAGAGATATAAGGAACTTCCTTTCTTTCTTCAATAACAATTTATTGTTAGCATACCAGACCTTTAGAAGTGTGTGGTTTTAATATATCCTGTGTTACACTTCCAAGGATCTTGTTTTCTTTTCCATTAAGGTGTGCAAACACCTTAATTGCAGTGCTGCTGAAAGGCTGAGCTGTATGATAAAAAGGTTTGAAACCTTTTATTCATTGTCACAGCTTAAGAAAGGCTGCTTATGCTTTCCAAGCTGGGGTAAGAGCATGCCCTGAGTGCCCAGCCTACCAGGGTAATTGATTCCTTATGCCCATAGCAATTTTTGAGTCAGAGCATGAGGCTTTCCAGGTGAGAATTTTAGTTTAACTCCTCACTGTGCACAAAGTGACACTTGTCACGTTTCTAGTGAAGCAGAAAGGCTTTGGCAAGTGTTTGTTGCTGTATTATTTGTGTACTTATTGAGGAACCGTCATATTTCCTCAAAATCAGCACAATTTATGTTGTAGGTGTGTGCATTTTTTAAAAAGCGACTTTAAAGGGTGTCTGAAATCTGTTGTTTTCTGATACTGCTGAGGGTAAGCAGAGCATGATGTAGATCCACATGTGCATGACCACATTTTTGGAGGAAAAAGCAAAGTAATAAAATGTTCATTTCTTTGGCTGAGAGAGTTGACTTTGCAAGAGAGCCCTGAGAAGCATCTGTCTTGGGGAAAAAAAGCAACAAGAGGAGAGAATGGGGAATTTATTGCAAGTAGGGTTCAACATGCTTGCTTTACTTCCTGCAAAGTTGGACCAGGTGTCAGTTTTATATCTGAAGTTTAAGATTGGGGCAAGAAGGGAAAGATTGCCTCAATTAAGCCACTATTTGAAAACTGTATTCCAGCTACTCCTTTTTAATCTTAAATTAATATGCACTGGTTGGAAGTGTTTCCTATAACCAAAAGAGAAAAAACCCTTGCAACAGTGTTAAAATAGTAAAAAGCAGATCTTTATGCTTTATTGGCACTGGATTTCTGTAATTTTATAAGGTTAATTAATTAGGATATCTAACAGGTATATCCAGTAGGAGATGGAGCTGCCCCAGCCCACCTCTGGGTCAGCCCCTTGGAGTTAGTCCAAGGGCTACTGACCCACTTCTTAAGAATTCTCAGATTTTGGTTGGAAAACCAAAAATGTTCTCGCAGGCTCTTTTCCTGACAATAAGACTAAACAGAATTTTCAGGAATGTTTTACATGGTTAGCTTATTGTTCTGAAATCTAGGGGAAAAGGGTAGGAAAAGTACTGGATCTACAACCATGCATTAGCAATCTACAAAGCTACAAATGTATGAAAAATATATGAAAAGCTTAGGCATCAAAAGGGATCCTTAGCAGTAGGTTCCTGCAGCTATGCCTCTTAGATTTTATGAAAATATCTAATTGTGTTCCAAGCTTTCAGTGGTCTACATGTTTGATGAATATTAATTTTTCCTTCTACTTCCTCTGGAAATTAAGATGGAGTGGAATGCACTTACTTGAAAAATAAAACTATTAATAACCACTTTGGAAAACCACCCCCAGTTCAGAGTATTATTGTTTCTCCCTCTATCCTTCAGTTCTTTTTGACATTGATTTCATTTAGTATACAAAACATTAATTGAAGTCTTCTTTAAACAGAAGAAAAAACATTTCAGTGTTCAGAAGAACACAAGGTCTATATTTTCTTAGCTGTTGGTTGTCCTCTTCATAAAGAGAGATAGTCACTTTTCCCTTTTGGAAATAGGGTACTTAGCATTGAGACTGCAAAAATATTTTTATAAGAATAAGCTACCTATTTTTTGCTTGAAGAGTTTAAAAATACAGCTTGGCACAGCCTAAGTTCCTCAACTAGCAGGAAATTTGGATCTGATATTTTAGAGATGTGATTATGCAAGCTCTATAATTAAATTTTAATCTGACAAATAATTGGAGAATGATTTCAGGAAAGTTATTACATGTACTCTAATTTTACAAGTTGTATATATGAGAGCTGTTCAAAATTAGAAACAGACACATTTTCTTTTGGCCAAACTGAAATGAAAACTACTGCACTTGAGTTTGTTTCAGGCTAAGGTATTGGGACTTGGAGATATGTCTTTGCTTTTTCATATTATAGTGGAAGAAAATTTCAAGTAAACTGCACCAAAGTTTAATAATCTGATTTCCATTCTCGATTCCATTTTTCAGTTTTACAAACATTAAATTTCAACATAATAAGTGAAAGCAGCCATCCAAAAGAATTGATTGCTTTGTGAACTTATATTTTAATTGTAATATGTATACTTTTCTTCTAAAAAGCTGAGTGGCACAAAGACCTATTGCCTGATTTTTATGGAGTTACATTCCTTTAAGATGTGGTACACATTGCTCAATACAAAAATCGTATTCTAAGGGGTATCTAATCCTCTGCTCTTTGATTCAGAGCTTGCTTTTGTGTATAATAGTGGCTGATGATAATATTGATATTGTAGTCCCATTAAGAACACAGTAGATCCTGTATTCCATGGGATTAGTTGCTTTTCTGCCTGTCCTAAATCAGGCATTTATCCAGTTAACAATGCTGAAATCTATAGCTGACATGAATCTTTGCTTCTTTATAGAAACTTGTGGTGGAGAACGTTGAAGTTCTAACACAAATGAGGACCAGCTTTGACAAGCCAGACCAGATGGCGGCACTCTTTAAAAGATTATCATGTGGGTATCCAACAAGATCCTACTGAAGATGCAAAGTTACTTTTCAGATTTGTCTTTGTAAAGAAAATGGGAAAAATTAATTTCTCTGTATTGAATATCCATAAGCAACCAAATATACATGAGCTCATATAAACTGATTAATCATTTCAAACTTTTCTAGTCTTGTTATGTTCAAAGTGAGATTTCAGTGTTATTTAGTGCACAGGCACTGTAGTAGTGATGAGTTTTGAGCATCATATCAGGGATGATAATATGTAGCTATAGCAGCAGTAATACAGAAGTCTGGTACATAGCTTTAGAATCTGAAACAAAAAATAATTACAATAAAGAGACATTTTTTTGTCTTCAAGAAAGCACAGAGCCAGTTCTAGCATCCAGTTCTGTCAGCTGTGTGTACAAGGTTTCATTCCAGGAAGTGGTAAATGTGATAGTCTTCTGTTGTAACCCTAAAGCCTGAAAGTTCTGAACTTTCTGTGCTGTCAGACACTGGCCACCAAAAGAACACTGCTTTTGACTTGAGAAGACTTAGAGAAGGTTTCCAAAATTGAGTAATGAAGTTGGAATCACTGATGTGTAGTTTGAATGTGGTGAAGGGTTTGGAATGAAAAGTTCTAAAATATAATAAGTATAAAACAAGATAAAAATTCTAAGGTGTTGGCTTCTTCTTCTTGGTTTTAAATAGTATTTTTTAGTTTGATAAAAAATGCCACACTGTGAGTCACAAGTGTTTAGTCATTAAGTCAAAAGTAAAAATAATGTAGCTATAAAATTTTTATTAAATAATTAAGCTTTAAAAAAAACTTATAACCAGCAAAATACAACTCCATTTTTTGCTTTTAGCTTGTTAGCTAGAAGTTCTGTAAAACTCACTATGCTATAAATAAACATTCATAAACAACCAAGTCCAAACATGAAACTTCATACTTCAATATCCCAGCTCTAACAAAAAAAAAAAAAAACAAAAACCCAAAAAACCAAAACAACACTAATAATCTTCTACTGAAAATCCCATTGTGGATTCAGCTATAAAAACCTGCTTTAGCACTGGTGATTTTGGCTCTTTTAAGGAATGACTTTGTTTCAGTATCTTGCTGTTTTCAATATTCTGTTAAATATTTTGTTCCTCTTATTTGAAGAATTGAGCTTGTAAACGTGACTACTTTGTTCATTGTTCTCTTTTTCAGCTGTTGACAGTGTTTTGAAGAGGATGACAATTATTGGTGTTATCTTGTCATTTCGGTCATTGGCACAGGAAGCACTTAGAGATGTAAGAAAGAACTGAATATGTTCTGAATAATTTTCATTTAAGTACTTAACTTAATGGAATGATAGGATATTTGTAACTTAACTGTTCAGGAATGCCAGCCTCTTAAAAGGTTGACAACATGTGGGTGAAATGGCAATACTCAGTTGGAACTGAACTTCAAATTGCAACTTGGGGTGAGGGAACCTATTTTTTGAGTACTGTTCAAAGAACTGTTACATTAAAACATCAAATTTAGTTTAGATCATGTTTTCTGTGTTTACTCATTTTAAAAGCTTTTATTTCACTGCTTTATTGCAAACTTTATTAGGCTTTAATGTCTCAAGTCTACAAACAAATACAAATGCGTAAAATAAAAACTCATTAGAAGAGAAAATAAGCCCAGTAAAATAATGATAGTGTCTAACTGATAGTTAACATGGGAAGTAATTTTTCTCATTTTGTATGTATTTGTATCTCTTAGGTCTTATCCTACCACATTCCTTTCCTTGTAAGTTCCATTGAGGACTTCAAAGATCACATTCCAAGAGAGACTGACATGAAGGTAATACTTGGCTGAAAGGCTGTTAAGAGTCCTTTTGGAGCTTAGTAATTGTGGATCTGCAGTCTCCTAGTGTTCTGGAGAAAAAAACACAACCAGCTGATAGAAAAAGCACTCTGTGTCTGCCTGTGATCACATTTGAGAACTTTTGTAGACTTAAGAATGAGATTCATCAAGTGACAAGGGGAAGAATGCTGAGCTGCTTCACACTGAGCAGTACAGCTGGTAAAACTAAGTATTTCAGGACGAGGGGGAATGGCTTTGAGATGACAGAGAGTGGGTTAAGATTAGATATTAGGAAAAAATTCTTGATTGTGAGGGTGGAGAGGTCCTGGCACAAGTTGCCCAGAGAAGCTATGCCTGCCCCATCCCTGAGGAGTTCAAGGCTGAACAAGGCTTGGAGCAACCTGGGACAGTGGAAAGTGTTCCTGATTATAGCAGGGAGTGGAATGGGCCTGGCTTTAAGGTCCCTTCTAATGCTGACCATTCTGGGATTTTGTGATTCTTTTGAGCCTTTTGGCTATGAACCACATCCTGTCCATATGTTCTGTAATTCTTTTCCTGCAGGACTGTGCAAACAGCATTGTATGCTCCATACCAAAAAGGTAACCAGGCTGGAGCACACATGGATAGTCTGCACAACATTCTCTGTATGGAGCTACTCAACTGTACATGAGAATTTATGGGACAAGTGTAAAACTTCCCAAATATTAATGGCACCAAGATACTGCTAGTGTTTCCTGTATTCATTTGTATTTGATGTAGGCCTACTTTTGCAGAGAGTCATCTGAACTGTGGTTTCAGAAATTTGGTTGAAATAGTAAATGGAGAAAGAAAACAACGCTGTTGAATGCTTGTTAATGGTAACAAAAGAGACATCCTGGGATGGACTGGGAAATGGAATACATTTCAAAATGTTCTTAGTTCTTCCAAGTGCTGTGGCCACTTAGACTGTAATTTTTGGTGCCTGGAGTCAATGAACTCTGAATCTGTATAACATTTGCATCTTGTAAGATTTCTCCATTACTCTATTTCACCAGATTGTGACTTTCGACTTTTGTTTAAAAATGCTGTATTTGTAGCTGTTAGCTGATACTTTAGATCTGGTAGAGAAGATACATCAGTTTCTTTTGCACATTAAAGCAAGATGTAGAAACAGCTAATTGGAAGTCAGAGTTTTGCTTTGGAGGTAATGTGGGAAAATATGAGTTTTGTTTGGCTTGACACAACAAAATTGCCATCTGGTGCACAAAGCACAGACACAGCTGCTCAGTGGAGGTTAGAAACAAACAAAATCTACAGTCTCTGTCTAATATTTACCAAATCTCTGAAATTCCTTAGTGCCTCAAACTTATTTTAAACATCACAGCAAAAACTGTGCTTCATCATCTTTACATGAAAGCATTCTCTGTTGTCTTTCTTCTGGTCCTCAGGTGGCAATGAATGTATATGAACTGTCATCAGCTGCTGGATTGCCTTGTGAGATTGATCCTGCCTTGGTTGTAGCACTGTCTTCCCAAAAATCAGGTAAGAAGTTCCAACTTCAAAAATATAAATGTTAAAAAGAGAAAAGAAGTGTTTCAAGTGCTGGGAGGAAACTTGTATATCTTGACTCATTTGTATTCCTACGATAAACTTCATAAACGGCATAAGAGGATGAATTACTTGTGCCTGCTGTTCATTGGTGTTAGC